>NC_137502.1:17215000-17342500 GCF_041902795.1 Electrophorus electricus
TCTCACCGTGAGGTCTCCCTTGCTGGCAGCAACTGCCCCGCCTGGGATTGGGTGGGCACCGGGCATTGCCATGCTGTGTTTTTGTGTACGTGTATACGGTGCCCGGAGGTTCGCGTTTATTGGACAGACAAGTCCAAGTCAGGAGCTGCGCCCCTTGGGAGGGGGTTCTGTCTATATATATAAATCCCCCATTTGCACTCTTCCAGGTAGTCTTTTTATTCAAGGTTGGGTCCTCTACCAGAGGCCTAGGAGCTTGAGGGTCCTGCATATTATCTTAGCTGTTCTCAGGACTTCACTCTTCTGGATGGAGATCTCAGATGTTGCTCCTGGGATCAGCTGGGTCACAGCCCCTAGTGCTTTGATTACTATTTGAACCACTGATGCCTTCACCTTCCACATTTTCTCCAGCTCTTTTCTTTTCCCAGCCCTTGGTATTTATCAGGTTTTCATGTTCCTTGTTGATTTTGCTATCACTTGGGATTGTTATATCTATTATTACTATGGCCACTACTACCACTACTGTGTCTGGTTGGTTAGCCATTACCCTTTTGACTGTCTGTATCTGAAAGTCCCACAGGATCTTAGCATGGTCATTCACCACCTTTGGAGGAAAATCCCACTTTGACCTTGGATCTGCCAGACCACTGTTTTGGTGTACTATGCCAGCCACTTGGTTATGCCATTCCATGCATGCTCTGTCTGCTAGTATCTTGCATCTTACTGTTATGTGCTGGATTGTCTCAGGAGCATCTATGCACAGCCTGTATCTGGGGTCTTCCGGGTGTAAGGATCCCAGCCTCTCTTGATCTTCAGAGCTTGTTCCTGTGCTGGATTGATTAATGCCTCTATGCTGTCTTTCAGTCCAGCCTTTTCAAACCATTGGAAGGATATCTCTATATTAGCCACTTCCATTATTTGCTGGTGGTGCATACCGTGCAAGGGTGTATCCTCCCATGATGGTTAACTGATGTCATCCATGTAGAGGAGGTGGCTAATTGATGCGCCATTTTGTAGCCGGTATCCATATCCACTCTTACAGATGATTTCACTGAGGGGGTTCACACCTATGCAGAACAAAAGCTGGGACAGGGCATTTCCTTGGTAAAATTGCACTTAATGGTGACTCTGTTGGTGACTATGATGCTATTTGTCTGAAGGTGGCCTCCAGGGTTGTCTTCCACAGCCCCACAGACCTCATTGAGGTCTCGATGAAGGTTCTTAGAGTCCTGTTGATGTTATATAGCCTTAGACATTCCAAGATCCATGTGTGGAGCATTGAATTATAGGCTTTCTTCTAGTCAATCCAGGCAGTACCAAGGTTAATCTGTCTGGTCTTACAGTTTTGAGTGACAGTTTTATCCATTAATAGTTTGTGCTTGGCTCTTCTGGTGTTTTTCCAATGTCTTAATGGGACTGCTCATATATTGAGCCACATGCCTACTTATCTTAGCTACAGTTATGCCTGACACGAGCTTCCATGTGGTGCAGAGGCCAGTTATCAGCCGGTAGTTGGATGGAATTGTCCCTTTCTGGGGGGTCTTTAAGGTTAGGACTGTTTGGCCTTCACTTATCCATTCAGGGTAGGTTCCATTCATTAGCACCTGGTTAAATTGCGCTACCACATGGTCATGAAATGCAGGTAGCTTCTTCAGCCAGTAGGCATGGACCATGTCATGGCCTGGAGCTGCCCAGCTCTTCATACTTGAGACCCTTTCTAGGACATCTGGTAGTGTGATGGTTACTGGTTCCTGTTCAGAGAGATTGATGTGGTCAGCTCTCAGGTTCACTAATCACTGGGCATTGTTGTTGTGCGATGTCTCCTTCTCCCATATGCCTTTGCAGTATTATTCAGTTTCCAGCTTTGGTGGGTCTGCTCTTATGCTATTACCCTGACACTGAGAGTACTTCGGATGGCTAATAGGAGAGCATCCTGTTTATTCTCCTGAATTCTACTTCTCTTGCGTACCTCTTCAGGTGGGCAGCCAGAGATGTTAACTTTTGCTTGGTAGTCTCCAAGGCCACAGGTATGCATAGCTTATTGTACTTCTCAGGTGCCTTTATCACACCTTTCTGGATTTCTGATAGTTGGCTAACTTCTGTCTGTGTTTTCCTTACTTGGCCTGAACCTCCTTTTCTGTGGAGGACACTGCTCCTTGATGATCCTCCAAGATCTCCAGTATCACTGTTGCTGTGGCATATATCAGCTAATTGGTCTCAATGATGGTTATATTAGTGATCATATGTAGTGCTTTATTCGCATCTTCTAACAGCATTTTTACTGCACTTGGTAGTTTGCTACAACTTGGTACTCTGTCCATCTTAGCCATGATCATCAATCTAAGCTCAGCAGCTTTGATGTTGGGACAAGGTGTAGAAAATCAAACCAGGGGTGGAGAAAATAAAACTGTGGTATGGAACTAAAATACACAGGGAACAAGACAGGGAAAACATCGAATATGGTAGCTAGGAGGGACTAATCGTGACAATCTCTAGTTGTGACAGCAGTTCCCACTTGCAGATGTTGGACACTTAGCTACAATTTTTGGTGATTTGCTGTTAGTCTAGATGTTGGGTTTTGAAGCATTCATAGTTCCCACATTCTCTGCAAATACCCTCTCGCACTGTGGTGGTATGTGCAGTAGCATACCAGCAGTCCTCTATTTTCCACTCTTGTCCATGAGTGTCTTGTATTTGTTCCTGGGTGGCTACAGTGAGGTCCCTTAGGCAAGGTCTTTAACTACTTGCCTACCTCACTAACAGTGAGAGTTCAACACAAGAGAGTCATACCGGCTCGTACGTCGCCCAGGGCGACAAGACACAAGATGCTTGGGGATGATGTTTTCAAGTTTCCTGTCTTCTGGCTTTTCATTGCTGGACCGTTATAATAATGAATTTATAGAATTGCCCTCAGTAAGCATTGCTCACAATTGGGCTTGCATCTTACCTTTACTCTCCATTCATTACAAGGATCTTCAACAGTGACAGATTTGTTAATGGGTAGTTACCGCAACAAACAAAAAGCTAGACAAATAAACAAACAAACCAACAAATGTTTTTTTTTTTTCCATCAACATTTTTGACTACTGATACATGGACCAAAAAAGGATCTTTTCACTTAAAGTTCAAATAACCATGTCAAACAAGCAACACATTCTACAAATATACATTAATTTAAGTTGTTTTGTGTAAAGAAATGGGCTTCAATACCACCAAATTGCAGTGTTAAACTAATCTGCTGCTACAGAAAGTATTTGATTAAGTTTAATAAAGGAGATTCTACTAGATACTAAATTTGAGGATTCATATACTATTTCCATCAAGATTTTATTTGTTATGTCTACATCAATTATTATGACTGAGATAAGGATTAAGGTCAGATCACAATTTAGGAGCCAGTTGTGATGACAATTCCAGATAATTCCAAAGACTTTCTCATAGCTGTTAGGATTCCAAGTGTATCTGCATAGGTTAAGGTTTGATGCTCAAAGCAAGAGCTTCTTATCTGCTTAATTCTATGCTCTAACCCAGATTTGGAATTCCTCAAAGCTCTTAGCCGATAAGTTGCGTGAGCGAGACTGTTCTCCTCTTATCTCCTCTACGAAGGGGGAACGGCTACCAGCAGCTGTGGTAATAACGCACCTCTGTGGCTTCGGGTGTAAAGATCTTCCCTCCAATTTTTTTTTTTTCTGAAAGACATAGCAAGTGAACATAAAAGTATAAGACCTAGGGAATGGGATTTATTTTGGATGCCGAGGGCATTTCAGAGAGCAGGTTATCATGAAGTGAGCTGCATATACATATTTTAGAGGGGCATACTGAAAACAACAATGTGATATGGTAGTAAGAAGGTGAGGAAAAATGCTCACAAAATTGCCTTGAGAATACTGTCATGACTCTCTTGTGTACATATCGGCTATATTTTTCAAAAGCATACTCCTTCAGCACTCTATGATTAAAATAAAGTACACAGATGTATAATTTACATTTACTAAACAACAACATTCATGTAACCCATGTAATATCAGTTAGAAGCCACTTCTTATAGTTAACCCTTACACTTACCACAGAGAATTCAACACTCAAATCTCCTTCGCTAAATTAACTGGGTTAGGAGCTTTAAGCAATATGACTGCTTACACGTGAAATAGAAGTGTGGAACTATGCAAGCATGATGCAGCACACACACACAATTGAACCTAGAATTCAAACAAAGGTGTGGGAGAGGCTCTGAGCTGAAAATGAACTACAGCAGTGTTGACAGAAGGAGAGAGAGAGCAGAGGGGGCAGAAGAGCTAAATCACCGAGAGTTTGGTACAGTTTGTGTGGCGCAGAAACATAGGAGTGAGAGAGAGAACTACAGAGAAGGAAATGTGAGAGAGGGGGAGAAAGAGAGAGGGGGATTGGGGGATATACAGAATGAGAGACAGAGAGAGAAAGCATATTTATTCCAAAACTGAATCACTTTAACACCTTGGCCACCCACTGCCTGAGCCTGTGTTCGGATTCCATGCTACGAGTAAGTGGTTAATTTACTATTTAAAGCATCAAAATCGAGCCTTCTTAGAATGGAGCACCAATAAAGAGGGATTAAGAGGCAGGGTTTGGCTGGAGCTGAACCTGGGTGAGAAGTGGAACTTGTTTGCGTGACCATGACTCACTGGAATGGAGAACGTATTCCCAGAGTGACTGTTGTTGTTGTTGTTTGTGAGTATATGTGTGGTTCTGCTGTTCGTGTGAGTGAACCTGCCGGCACAACTCACAGAGAGTGAATTTTGAGCAAGTACACTTGTCTGAGGACTAGTCATGTTGGTGAACAGAAATATTCTGCTTGCAGTATTGGCAGAAGTCTGCATTTTAGCTAAACTGGAGTGTGAATAAGAGTGTGATTACAGGGTTTTAATGTCTTTGTGATTTTTTCTTCCTAACTCAGACTCCATGGTTCAGTACCGACACACTCTCAGATCCAAGTATTGCCATAATCATAATCTCCAAGAAGACAAACTATTGTGGATCTATTTTGATATTTTCATTTATTTCTCTTTAGCACTTCAGTAACTAAGACAGTAAAATGTCTTATATTTCTATCTCTGTGTGATATGTCCATTACATTGTGTATTACAGTAGCCAAATAAATCCAGCATGACTGGAAAAGGAAATCAATGGAATTCCTTTGGCTTTGGTATTTAGTTTATTTATAAAAAATACTTTAGTAGTTTATTTGTGTGGACCAAAAGAGCATGCAAAAAGCATCTACTTTTTTCCTCTTATCATTGTGACTATGACAAAAACCCCTATCCACCTCCAACACACACACACACAGAGCCCTATCTTTTGCTGTATGAGCCCTTGGCGCAATGTGTTGCTAATGTGAGAAGGTGGGGCCTATGGGAAATTCATTCAAAAAATGAATTGTCTTGTATGGTACATCATACAGTATTGGGCTTTTTCGGGATTTGGGAAACACTCCTCTACCTCTTGTATCTCTTGGCTAAAGTAACTTTTGAAGATTCCTACATAAATTATTTAGAGGCACTTGCAGAGTGCACTTTTTTCTTCACTGAGCGTACAATGTCTGCTCAGTCTTTTTTTTTTGTAGCCTTGCCTTCTCAGCTAAGGTTTTTAACCATTGTGATTACATTTTTAAAAAATCTGTGAATCTGGATGTTTGATATCACATTGGTGTATTCAGAAATGGAATTTCCAATGCGGTTTTCATGTGTAAATCAGCAGTCATTGTTTTCACTATTAAAACACAACATTTACAGTAAATTCTGACATTACTATATTTTGTGGTATGTAGAAGGCAGTGGTTTGATTATGAGCTATGTATAGTTGGTCCTTCTCCAGGGATGTTTCCATAAGTTTCGGTCAAATGAACCCACAGTATAGAACCATCTAGATTCCTAGTGGCAATGTGCTACCTCCTTAAGATAATATTTTGTTGTGCAATAAAGAAGTTTAATTTGAGTTAATGATTCCTTTAGTTATAAATTATGTTTTAATTTGTGTTAGCAATACTACCATTTGTTCACTCTTAGTTCTTTCTAATTCACTCTGGCATTTATACATTTAAACACAAATAAATTTACATACTGCCATTTAATAGCATATCAGCGTCTCATAGCTACAGCTCTTTCTCCATTAGGCTTGCATAAAGGAACTGTGGCAAGAGGAATTGGGATTACTTTTCAAATTCTTCTTCTTCTTCTTTGACCCCTCTCTCTCTCTCTCTCTCTCTCTCTCTCTCTCTCTCTCTCTCTCTCTCTCTCTCTCTTATTAAAGAAGAAAAGAAATTGTTGCTTGGCAACATCAAGCTGTCTCCTGAAGTACAAAGCTGGCAAAAACACATCCATTCTACTGTGGAAGACAACAAGTGGTAGTATTTCGATGTGTCTCACTTTCCAGTGCAATGCTTCAGTCTGCATATGTATGTAGGTGTGTGTATAGTAGGTTCTGTAGGCAAGCTCTGCATCCTGTCACCCTGTATGCATAAGCCACACAACAGACATTGTCATTCTGTTCTAATAATGAGCATTGTTTCTCATAGAGACAGAGCCTAAGAAGGAAAGAAGCAAATATGATTCAGCTAAGGAATAAAGTATCTTGATAAAAGTTGACATTCAAGTAGGAAACATTATTCTGCAAGGTGCTTTTTTTTTTTTTTTTTAAAGAGCTTTGGCTTATACTCCTTTAACTACATTGCTTCATGTCCACTAGTGAAGACAGCATCAGAAGGTTGTGTACAGAACGCAGAGCCACTCTGTCAGGAGAGATGCCAGCAGTCTGCACAGGCAACAACACTCCTAAATTTGCATCACTGCGATTTCTTCAACACTGCAGACAAAGCATCCAATTAACAGCCCACAAATGGGTTTGCAGGTAACCTGGCACTTTTGGTGATGGCAATAAAGTATATCACTATGGTTGGTAAAGATAAACCCCCTTTATGGTTACTCCTTTTAAATTCTTTGGATATGAATGCTTGCTATCAACAGTTTTATAATAGCCTTTTGCAAAATGACAGTAACAAGTGGTGCTAAAAGTGTAACATACACACACATGAATGCACACACACACACACACACACACACACACACACACACACACACACACACACACACACAGAGAGACCTAGGCTGGGAGAGGCAGAGACAGGTCCAGGTGTCCAGTTTGGCAATGATTAATGAAATAAGTTGTTCTGAGAGGACAAGAAAAGGGGAGGAAGAGGAAGAGGAGATGAGAGGTCAGTACATTCTATCAGGTCACTGGTGGACCTGAATGTCTTTTTCATTCACCTCTCACGCCATCATAAAACATCTCTAGCCCAGGGGGAGATACATTAAAAAAGAGCCAGGCACTGACAGGATGAAAAGAAAGGATGCTGGATTGGGGGTGTTAAAAATAAGAAAAAAAATCCCTTTTCAAATTACATCCAGCGTAGTTAAGGCGATGATTCAGCCCAGGGTGGTTTTGAGTGCTTTTTTATCACCTTTGGCTCATCCACTGCACAAGCTCATGAGGATGACCCCTCTACCTAATTCATTTAAGCCTCTCTTCTTCCATCCTGATGTCAGGTGGTGGTATCTTCTCTGCCCCTCCTCTCCCTCAGCCATTGTGTCCCTCTGGTGCTGGACCAGCAGCTCCCTACAGCCACTCAATCAGCCAGGGTGAATGGCATCATTTGGCACCCCAACTTTGACCTCTCCCATGAGCCCCAGGGCCTTCGCTTAAGACTGAACACCAGAACTGGCAGAAATGAGCGGACAATAAAGGAAAGTATAAGGAAGAGCCATTGGGAGATACACATGCTCCGTCTGCTAGACTTTTCAAACCTGAGACTGGGGAAGATTCCAGGCCTTAATAATTGATCTCGGGCCATTACATATGAAGGGGATCTTCGACCCTCCATAACTGAAGTTAATACAGTGCATCCAGAAAGTATTCACACCGCTTCACTTTTACCACATTTTGTTATATTACAGCCTTATTCCAAAATGGATTAAATTCATTTTTTCCCTCAAAATTTCACACACAATACCCCATAATGACAAAGTTAAAAAAGTTTGTTTGGAATTTTTGCAAATTTATTAAAAATTAAAAACACCAAAAAAAAATCACATGTACATAAGTATTCACAGCCTTTGCTCAATACTTTGTTGAAGCACCTTTGGCAACAATTACAGCCTCTTTTTTTATGTCTTTTTGAGTATGATGCTATGAGCTTGGCACACCTATTTTTGGGCAGTTTCTCCCATTCTTCTTTGCAGAACCTCTCAAGCTCAATCAGGTTGGATGGGGAGCATTGGGGCACAGCCATTTTCAGATCTCTCCAGAGATGTTCAATCGGGTTCAAGTCTGGGCTCTGGCTGGACCACTCAAGAACATTCACAGAGTTGTCCCGAAGCCATTCCTTTGTGCTTAGGGTCGTTGTCCTGTTGGAAGATGAACCTTCACTCCAGTCTGAGATCCAGAGCGCTCTGGAGCAGGTTTTCTTCAAGGATGTCTCTGTACATTGCTGCATTCATCTGTCCCTCAACCCTGACTAGTCTCCCAGTTCCTGCTGCCGAAAAACAACCCCACGGCATGATGCTGCCACCACCATGTTTCACTGTAGGGATGGTATTGGCTGTCTTGTGCCTTTTACTGAGGAGTGGCTTTCAGACTTCTTATATTTATGTATGATGGAGACCACTGTACTCATTGGGACCTTCAGTGCTTCAGAGATTTTTCTGTACCCTTCCCCCGATCTGTGCTTCGATACAATCCTGTCTCGGAGGTCTACAGACAATTCCTTGGACTTCATGGCTTTGTTTGTGCTCTGACATGTACTGTCAACTATGGGACCTTATATAGACAGGTGTGTGCGTTTCCAAATCATGTCCAATCAACTGGATTTACCACAGGTGGACTCCAATCAAGTTGTCAAAACAACTGAAGGATCATCAGTGGAAACAGGATGCACCTGAGCTCAATTTTGAGTGTCATGGCAAAGCCTGTGAATACTTATGTACATGTGATTTTTTGGATTTTTTATTTTTAATAAATTTGCAAAAATTCCAAACAAACTTTTTTCACTTTGTCATTATGGGGTATTGTGTGTAGAATTTTGAGGGAAAAAATGAATTTAATCCATTTTGGAATAAGGCTGTAACATAACAAAATGTAGAAAAAGTGAAGCACTGTGAATACTTTCTGGATGCACTGTATGTAATCTGTAACACTAAAACCACTCATAAGGTTAATACTCCTTACATTTACACTTGCTTTTTTGAGATACAGCAAGTGTGCGTGTGTACAGCATTGATAAAATTTGCACAGAACTGAGCCAAATACTTAGAGAACTATTTCAAAGTGGTGGCACACTGAGCCTTTGACAGTGCTGATTTGTGCCTGCAATAAGATGCAATAGAGAAGCTCACAGAAAGGAATTACATTCTATTACACTGCATACATGATTCTTCATCAGTGTTTTTCTTTGTCATTAGCACTATTTGTCCTCTGTATAAACTAAAAATTATACATCAGCTTACATGCAGTTTTTGCAGTACATTAAAGATTTTCTGTAATTACCCTTTTTTTTGCTTTTTTAGGGGTTTGGGGTTGTGTGAACAAGGATCCGTAGTGTAGAAGTGTACACTGATGGTCAGGAGCCGAATGCTGCACGGCTGTTTGTTTGTTTGTTTGTTTTTAATCCACATCTCTGCATGTGTGTGCCATAGTTGGCTCCAGCAGTAAAGACAGGGATCATGGATCTATTATTGAGAATGCCATGTTTATTATGAGGTTGTTTTATTTGTACCACGGGCATCCTAATCTTATTCACCATTCACAGTGATGGCAGTGTGCAGGCATTCAAGTATGAGTGTGTGTGTGTGTGGTTTGTGTGCATGAGTGCATAATTGCCCATGTTCCCCTTGGCCTGAAGGCCTGCAGACAGCAGTGTCTTCACGAAGCATGATTGGAATTTCACTCTGAGGGGCCCTCTAAAAATATCACTGTTCCACAAGTCAACTCCGACTCCTGTGTTTACCCCGCCTCTACATTGTCTGTTTAAATTACATTAATGAGCTATTGATTGTATGGTCTGTTGCCAGGTAAACATTTTATATTGTTCATTGAGAATAGAGACTGACTGCTTCATGTGGGTGTTATAAATGCTGATTTGAAGTAATATAGCTTCCAGAAGGGAATGTGATAGCAAATATATTATGACACACCACTAGTGTAATCTTATGAAATACCCAACTGTTCCAGTGTGGAGCAAAGTTATTAAACTATGCTGATTTTGTGGGTAACCCTTTGAAAATTTGAAAACCCTTTTTTGCTGCTTCTAGGTTCTCCATGTAACCTCCTCTCCCCTCCATCTTGGGAGTTTCCCCATGCAGAGGTATGGCCTGTATATTCCTTTATCACCTCAGCTAATTCCCACAGAAACAATTTGCACTGGGCCTTTCCTGTGCTTTACATTGTGCTAATGTCTTTCTGCAATATCAGATTTCATACAAACATCCCCTAAGGTGAGGGAATGCAGTGTAATACTGTGCTGTGTGTCGCAACAGATATATTCTGTTTTTCCTCTGAAAATTCATATTTCTCTCTCTCTCTCTCTCTCTCTCTCTCTCTCTCTCTCTCTCTCTCTCTCTCTCTCACACACACACACACACACACACACACACACACACACACACACACACACACACGCACGATTTCCTACTCCATGCATCCACCCTTTGTACACTTCATCAGAAGTAGTGGGCTATTTTTGTTAATTAAATTTGCTCCATACTATATAATAGAAAAATAATTCCTTCTTCTACATACCATTTCCTTGGATTCAGGAAGGAGCATATAGCTCGGTTCATTCTTCCCAAAGTCAAAAGTTAAGCTTGAACATCAGAGCATAAATGTACTATATTTTATGCATTCTGGCATGGGTAGTGTCCAAGATGGCATGGGTATGACTGGATGCTGTCGTGAAGGCTCTGCTTAGACTGTGCTTTCTGTTAGTTATTTGTATCTTTTTATGTTCTTTTGCCTCCACACACACTGTTCCAGCTGCCCTACATGATACCATCAGCAAATATTACATCAAACACCTAGATACAGCCCTCGTCATGGCTTAGGACTTTAACAAGGCAAACCTCAAATGAGTTATGCCTAATTAATACCAGCATATAACTTGTCCAACAAGGGGTGGTGATACACGGGACCACTGTTACGCCCCGTTCAAGAACTCTTACAAAGGCATCTCTCTCCTGGCTTTTGGTAAGGGGACTGAAGATGGGACTGAAGACCCATCTATTTGCAGAATATTTAAAGGACACCTGACCCAGCTCCCATATTGACTGACTAAACTAATACTTATTGTAGGGTATTGTTTATTATTACGTTGTTTAACAAACTCTAGCACTTATTGTTTATTGCACTTATCATTATTTAAGATAGACCTTATGTATTTTGTACTTCTAGGTCTCAGCATTGATCCCTGCATACTACAGTATTCTAGTTCATTGGTATGTTGGACTCTAACCTACTGTACTGTACTAGCATATATCCTATGAGTAAATGACAAAGCACTTTTGTAGGTCACTTTGGATAAGATCATCTGTTAAATGCCGTAAATGAAAATGTAAATGTACATTTGGACAATGTACAAATGATCATGAGCATAAACAATGGCTAAAACAGGAAGCTCTGAGAACAAAAGAGGTCAGACATTGGTCCACCCAATCAGAGGCCACATTACAGGACAACTTGAGCGATGTGGACTGAGATATGTTCTAGATGAGCTCTGATGACATCGATAAGTTCACAGAAATGGCTACGAGCATCATATCCTAACTGACTGATATCATTCCCATGGTAACCGTTAAGGTTTTTCCCAATCAGAAACAATGCGCTATTAAATCACATATAGCCGCATACAAAGAAGGACTAAGCTCTGAGGATAGGGCACTGTACAAAGCACAATCATATAAGGTAAGAAAAGCAGTGAATGCAGTTAAGAGGCAGTACAGGGGCGAAGTAGAGGCTCAATCGTGTGTGATCGTGATAGCAGATGCACGTGACACGGTCTCTGGACAGTTACTGGTTATTACAAACAAACACACACCTCAACTGATATGGATCCCTCATTGGTTAAAGAACACCATTTATGCACACTTCAAGGTCAGTAATGTGGGTGCTTGCACTGATACCATTGCTTGTATCATGATTAGTGCTAGTGTAGCATGTGACCTGACTATTGAGGACTACCCACTTTCCATCTCAGACCAGCTAACCCTGGCATTTACCTCCATTTTCAACCTATCCCTCACCCATTCTGTCATCTGTAGATGCCTTAAGATGCCCATCATCATCCCCATTTCCAAGAAAACCAACAGAGCCTGCTTAAATGACTATCGCCCTGTAGCGCTGATGTCTGTGGTGATGAAGTGCTTTGAGAACTCATCAGGGACTTCATTTGTTCATGTCTGTCCAGCTCATTAAACCCTTTTCAGTTTGCATAGTGCAGTAATAGGAGTAATGATGACACCATTTCTTACATCCTCCATACCATCCTCTACCACCTGGACATCGGAAAGGGGAATTATGTATGCCTGCTGTTCAATGACTACAGTTCAGTTCCCAGGGACCTGGAACTAATCCAAGCATCATGTTCCTGGGTCCAGAGCTTCGTACCTGATACACCTCATGTGGTGAAGATGGGAAACTTCACGTCCAGTCCTTTAACCCTCAACACTGGCACCCCTAGGGCTGTGTCCTATATCCAATGCTATACACGTATGACTGCAGTCACTCATAGCTCTAACACCATTGTGAAATTCACCAATCACATAGTCGTAGTGTACCTGATCACAAACAATGATGACATGGCCTACTTGGATGAGATGGATTTGCTGTCATCATGGTGTGACTCAACAACTTGGTCCTGAATGTCTCCAAGACAAGGGAGATTGTGGACTTCTGGAGGAAGAATCTGAGTACTCAATACACACCACTAAGGATCAACGTAACCCTGGTAGAGGTTCAGACTGGTATGCTGGAGTCTGAGGACCTGACATGGCATACACAATACTAAGTCACATTATGAATTCCAGTGATGAAATTCATGCAAATTGAATGAGCTTGTGATTTCAATTTTTTACTTTTGATTTTTGGTGTGATTTTGAATCCAGCTCTCAATGGGCTGATGATTTTGGTTTGCATTGACCATTGTTATTTTTTTCTCAATAAAGTACACAATTTATATTAGTAAAGACTTTTCAACTTGAGTCTTTCTTTCATTAAGGTCTGATGTGTGATATAAGTGTCCCCTTAATTTTTTTGAGCAGTACAGTTTTCTGTTAAGTGGCAACTTTAACATCTCAGACTTGCATGGAATAATAACGTTAACATCATTACGTCATTATAAATAAATAATAATTTAAATAATATTTTGCTAAAAAGCATATTGTATGATATGGAAACCAACATTTTTGGTTGAATGGGCCAATTTGCCAGTGCTAAATCAATCAACCATCACTGATATTAGCTGTGATAGCTAGCTAAGTTACCTGAAAAGGTAATTAACCACAAATTCACACAGCAAACAATAACCATCACAGACATATTGCAAACATTGATGTGTTTATGTTATACTTGTTAGAAATCCATGTGAAGTCTCAGTATAGTGTCAATCAATGTAGTGATGCATGTATAATGTAGACTGTAGTAGCTTTCATTTAAGGTGAAATGGGAAAAAGAGGAAAGGAGAATAGATGATTGGAGAGAAGAGGAGATGATAGGACCAGAGGAGAGGAAGAAAGACATGGAGAGCAGAGGAGATAAAAGCCAAGGAACAGAGAGAAAAGATGACTAGAAAGCATGAGAGAGGAGCAAGCTAAAGAGGAGAGCCAAGGAAATGACGAGACGACTGAAGGGCAGGGGAGAAGAGGACAGGAGAGGAAATGACTGGAGACCAGGAGGAGAGACCTGGGAATGAGATGAGAAGACAGTAGAAATAAAGAGAGGAGATGACCTGAGGGGATGGGATAAAAGATAACCGGAAAGGAGATAGAATATAGGACCAGAGGAGAGGAGGAGAGATGGCTGGAGAGTAGAAGACAGGTTGAGAGGAGAAAATGAGAAGAGAGCAGAGAAGAGCAGATGTCCTTGCTCCTCAACCAGTTGTATTTGTACCAACAAGTACCAACAGTGATGTGAATGAAAACAAGGTTTTGCAAACCTTGGTCACAGTATGTGTATTTGTTTTCATATAACAATGCAGAGATTTCTGTTTAAATGAGTATGGTTATGGTTGAACTTTATGGATGGCTTATCTTTGTCATAATAATACATTATTAGACATTGTTGTAAAAAAAAAAAGAAAAGAAAAATTATTTAAAATAAACTAAAAGTTATCTCATGTGTTAGTGAATTTGAATACATTTTAACACTTCCCCCTTTTAGGTAGTTAAAGAAGCCAGACTTAGTGGGTGTTTCCATTGGAGTCATTCGGACAACTTTTCCACGAGAATAGTAAGCTAGCTATCATCTGGGATAACTGCCAAATCCTACTGCTAAACTAATTACATGACATTGTAGTTTGTTAGATGGACATTTCAGTTTTTAAAATGGGAAGTTTGGATGAGATTGGATAGCAATTAGATATTTAACATGGTAATTACCACTTTCATTTATTAATTATTGTGAACACCAACATGGCAGCACGATGGCTTCAGGGTTATTACGTCATTAGTAGTCCCATTCTATATTTTATAGATCAGTGGTCATGCAGCATGACAATAATCCAAAACAATCAACAAAAATGTCACTCAAACAGAAATTCATCATTTTCGAATGGCTAGTTAGAGTCCTGAACATAATCCCACTGAAATTCTACAAGACATTCCAAAATTATCCTCTAACCACTACACACCTACCAAAATCATTCCTTTTTGACAATACACAGAGTAACAAAAGTAACACTCTTTTCATCTGTGACCTTGATCGGTTTTAGCATTTGTTAAATAAAGATGTAGCGGTGTAAAAGGTCATGTGTGTTGTTTGTAAAATAATACTGTCTTTATTTATTTATTTATTTATTTTGACATATAATTACCTCATTAGATTACATTTTAAGTGCCATTATAATGTAGAAAATTCCACAGGGTTCACAGATTTATTCTTGGAACTGTAGTTGGATCCTCAATTGTCAAAGTAATGTGTCTTTATGCATCATTGCTTAAGCTCCCCAAACACAGCTGTCATCAAATCTCTGTGACATTTTCAGAGCCCAGAATCTCTGTACTGGTAGTCTGGTCTCGGTCTCGGTCTCTCTCTCTCTCTCTCTCTCTCTCTCTCTCTTTCTCTTTCTCTTTCTCTCTCTCTCTCTTTATTTCTTTCTATCACACACACACACACACACACACACACACACACACACACACACATACACACACACACACACACACACACACACACACAGCCTACTATGTACTATGTTTATGGAGTTTCCATAAATCTCTGTATTACTAAAGTTAAATACTGCTAGGTGTAGATATAAATACAATCTTCCTTGGCTTCTTTATATTTCTTCATTGCAACCAAGAGAATGTCCCTTCAGCATCAAGATTCAGATGTTTTCCTATAATTGATTGGGGTGACTAGGGAAATTTTTCCATAAAAAGAGAGTGCATGCACAGCAATCATTCTAATTTGAACATGATTACATTTTTTTATGGCATTTATAAATGTCACATGTTGACATCTTTATGGAGAGACTGATAGATGTGTGATACTCTACCTAAGAGAAGCTCTCTTAACCCTATTTAGCCCAAAAGTTATTTAATTACATGTTTCAATCAAACAATAAACCATCCTGAAATTCAAAAATCTTTGTAACTAATGAGCAATACATTTAGAATCAAATGAATAGAGTTTCACTGAGAAGTGATGGAATTAGCTGTAGAGAAAGGAGAAGACCCCTGTTTGAACTCTACAAGTCGCATGTAACATGTGGGCCATTATTCATTCAGCAAATGAAACTCTCATAAACATGTATCATTTCAATGTGACATTCATTCATCTGTGAGTGTGTGTGAATGAATGATTTCTCACACACATATGCTTGCATGCACACACACACATGCACCTCATGCACCCAAGAGGAATCAGATTGTTAATGGTACAGCACCACCTTGGGGGAACTGAAGATATTGAACACCAACATAGATTTCACTCTCATTTCTCTGTCCTCGTTTATGTGTTGAAAGAATTCCAGGCTTAAGGCTGTAGAGCAACCTCAGTCTGTTCTCTGTTACCTTTGCCTGGGAGCCCCTCTATCCTTCTCCCTCTTCCTCTCCCCTCCTGTCTGGATAAACCAACTTGCGCTCAGTGTGGAGACCCTGATCAGTCTGCCCCCCACCCACCCCACCCCTCTCCTGCAGAGAATGTGGTGGTACGACTGCGCTGACTGTGGACAGGTATTAGAGTCGGTGACAGGTCGCCAAGCTCTCTTCCCACATTGGACCACAGCCCCACTCCCTGCTCCTGCCTCTGATGGAGCCCCTGGAGAATCACGTCCAGGCTCTCTCTCTCTCTCTCTCTCTCTCTCTCTCTTGCTCTCTCTCTATCTATCTATCTATCTATCTATCTATCTATCTATCTATCTATCTATCTATCTATCTATCTATCTATCTATCTATCTATCTATCTATCTATCTTATCTCCTGCACATCCATCTATTCAGTCTCCACAGGCTTTTAAAGTGACCGTGTTTCCCACAAAAGCTTTAGAGCCATTTGTTAACATAGTGTGGGACGCAGGATGTAAACTGAGATCGGAAGGACACCAACATGGTGTGTGCATGCCTGCACCTCCTGGGCAAATTAAGAGGGTACTTTGACCATTTGGTGAGAGCGTGTTATTGCACAGCCACAGATGACGTACTGGGAGGAGAAAGTCATCATCCACCACTGCACCACCACAGGGCCCAACCACAAGTGTTTGCAATAAATAAAGCACCCGCAAAAAGCCGTCATCTGTGAAAAGAGCTGTTGGCTGATAAACAGTAGCGGAGTTGACAGCAGTGGTATGCTTAGAGTAGGCTGGGAAATGCACTGTAGTAGGTGATAGGGAGATATCAATCAAATTTCACAAAGGGAGATGAATATCTGGATACTGACATCTAACTGACAGAGCGGTTCACATGCTAGATACAGAACAGGCTGCTGCTAACTTTCTAACTGTCTCTCCCTCACAGTCTGTGTTGTCATCTTAAAACAGAACAAACAAACCAAAGTAACTTCACATCTCTTTTATTTGTTACTACTTGGGTCATGGGGTGAGAATTTTCATATGTTCAGTCTGTTTTGAGCAGCCTGGTGCAATAACGTTCGTCTGCAGGCTGCAGACCAGTGGGTGTGTCTGTGAGTCCATATTTAGAATATAAGTGCATGTGTCTTTGCAGCCATGTGTGACGTTGGCAGGGAGGGAGCATTGGCAGGGAGGGAATACAAACAAGCACAGGGGTGAGGTGGCCAAACTAGAAAATGAAAAAGGAAGCAAACATGTTGGCAGTAAAGACTCGAAGCTCAGCATTGTCTGTGGCACTGTAGCAGGAAAGCAATGCACTAGAGGAGAGTACCTGTGCAAGAAACAAGACACCGGTGCTCATGATTAGTACTCAGGTGATTGGAAATGGGTCTGTGGGCACGTCTCTCCAGCTGGTGATACTTGGTGCACCATGACATGGTAATAGTGGTGTACTTCATGGAATATACGGGCATGTGTTTGAGTTGACAAATGGACATAAGATTGTCTTATATACAGGCAGTCAGGGTTAGGGTTAGGGTTGGCTAAGGGTTAGTCCATATTTGGAATTCACACCCGTCAGTTACACTCAAAGACACTCCCACCCCTGCTATAGTCTGCAGATAGACCATTCTTCTTTGGTGTGATTTAAAAGCCAGTGAAACACCTTCTTTTAGGATCTAACTCAAAGCAATAACTCATAATTAAATTCAAAATTATAATATCATGTGTTTCAGTTTAGTCCCTGTTCATAAGCAGAGGTGGACAAGATCAGGTTCGCAACAGAAAGGTCATGATTGGCATCATCCTGTTGGTTTTTACTAAGTAATTCTATCCACTGGCTTGAGCTACTTAGCAAATCTGGTTTGATCAGAACAAAATCCTGAGGATTTTCACTTTCACTTTATGAATACAAGCTATCTATCTCTGCCCCTGAGCAAATAAAATAAAATAAAATGTTTTCTGTGTTGCATGGCAAAAAGGGATGTTTAAATGGAGGATGCAGGAAAACAGAAATTGTCTACTAATCGTGTGAGAGTCCAGCCATGTGTGCCATGAGTGTTTGCTTGAGATGAAGAGAAATGAAAAAATATGGACCTAAAATCAATGTTGACTCAGTCATCAGGGTCTCCATTGATTATTACTGACTATAATTTTATTACTCCTTGTCTCTTCTTCTGTGCTGGTATTTGAATTAATTTGCATCTCATAAGCCTCTCTCTCCCCACAAAATAATATTAAAGCTCACAGCGCAGTGGATCTTTATTGTATTAAAAAAAATAATAATTTACAGTTCAGATTTAAGACAAACAGACAACCTCCACTGTCTGACCACCTTGATTTAACTTTTTTTTTTTTGTCAATGCACAAGAGTGAGCTAAATGAATGTTGAATAATGTTGCCATAGAGAAACAGTCCACATTTCTATCTCTATTGATGCCCAATGACATAGATTAGAGTATTTTTATTGTCAAATTAATAAACTCTGACCTTGAGTCATTCTTTTTGTAAATGAATACAGAGGTTTTCAGGAGTGGTGTAAGCATATATAGGCAATGATGCTCTGGTGACATCACTTCCTTTGAAAATGGAAATTAGGCTACTAATTATGTGCTCTTGATTCCAGTCAAGTGTACTGCAGATGTTCCAATGTCTGGATATGATGCTATGCAGGAGTAAAATTGAGTGGATTTGATAAGTTCCTTAAAATGGAATATAGAAAAATGATATTTTCTACCTCTTATTCAGGTTTGAAAAGGTCTGATACATTTAGAAGCCTTACTCTTTTTTTATGACTGCAGTTGGGACCTAGTGTAATTATTCCTAGTGTGATGTGAATGTTGTTTGGTGAGATCATTTTAGAAGCCCCGTTGTCCCTCCTGGCATTATGGGAAAGCTCTGCTTCTGCCTGCTGCTGCATGGTCTCCATCTGTTTGGCACGGGAGGTGCAGCGAGGGAGCCAGCCACGTCAGCGGCCGTGGGTAGTGGTGTGGTGGAACTGATCAGCACCTTCCCACGCGTCCCAGGAAGAAAGCCCCCTGGGAAACCTGCATGTCATCTCCAACATGCTGCCAAGCACGTGCACGCAAACTGAGCCTGACTAACGTTCTAACCAAGGGCCTAGGAATGCGGGCAGGGCCGGCAACCAACCCGGGCTGTTCCTGTATATAGCTGTCTCAGTCACAGACTTGGGCAGGGAACAGGTACAGCTTCAGCTGAAAACCACTGTGGTACGCTCCCCAAAGCCACTATTCATAAACAACTGAACAGAGAAGAACACAGTGATAAGAATGATTCATCTTACAGCAGTGATGAAATTCTTGTATTACTGACTATATTACTGACCATACTTCTAATATTTATAGCTGAGCATTGAAAAAGAGTTACAGCTTTCATCGGACTGTTTCTCCCTCTTAATGAGTGGTTTACCAGATAAGCAAATGCACTTATTAACTGTACTTTTGTTATTAGCACCAAGCATAATTAATCAAAATATATATTATTTAGGAAAACACATTCACAATTGTCTATTTAGCCACCAATAAATAAACTGATAAAGGAATGAACAAATGAATGAATTAATGAATAAAAACAACCTCCAGGCACTGTCATGGAGAAAATATTTTAAAGGGTGCAACAAAAATTACAATAAAGGAAAAACGGGGAATTACTGTAACTCAAGTGTGCGAATATATTCATGGTTCAAGTCACTTAAACCTTGCATTAGCCCTACTGTAACTGTAATCCCACAGTTAATCCCTTCATCTGAGCCTTTTCACAGCCTACCTCCTAACTGCAGGCCACGGCTCTCCAATTAGCAAAAACACAGAGTAAGCACTCACACTGCCTCAGTTACAACTGAGAGAATTCATCCATTCTGCTTTGATTCTTTCTTGAAATCTCTCGCTTTCTCCCTCTTATGCAATTTGTTCAAGGGAATTCTCATCTTTGTGTGCCTGTAAAAACAAATGCCTATAGATTTACAGCCCCTTACCTACACTTCCTCCCTCTCTTATTGAACTGACTTTGACCAATTTCACATTTGGAAGTAATTAACTTGTCCAAACACTTTTTTGGTTTGTACTGTTACTCTGAAATCTTGAATGTGGGAATTCCTTGTAGTTAGCATTAGCTGGGGTTCCTCAGGATGGCAATCAACGTTTGTTATTATCACTCTGAATTGAACTGCAACAAATAGCCCTGGTCTACTTGTGCCCTCCCCTGCTGGTGGGCCATTTTGACTGATGGCACAGAAGGATGGCACAGAAGGATCCATAAATGGAGACATGGGAAAGAATGAGGGTTGGAGGTGATGAGAAATATGTGAATAAATTAAAGAAGGATGTGATGTCTGGGTGGACGAAATGAGTTTTAAACTTTTTAATCCTCAGCATGTAATTTCTTCATTAGGAGTCTGCTCCTCCTGTCACTACTTATGAAGGGGATATAGTTCACTTGGATGTTTGAGTAATCACAGTTCCACTGGCTATTCTCTGCTCGTTATGTCATCACTACATGGCCACATTTATGCGGACATCCCACTTAATTTTTGAGTTCAGGTGTTCCAGACACACCCATTGTTAACATGTGTATACAATCAAGCACATGGTCATGAAATCTCCATGTACAGATATTAGCAGTAGCATGGGTCATATTTTAATGTCATTTTGACACAAGTCAGATTGTGAGATCTAGGAACAACAACAGATGAACCGTGAAGCAATAGACCATGTAAAGGTTTGAAAAGAGGTGGACAACTTCATAATAATGTCCATGGTTTTGGAATGGGATGTCAAACAGTCTCATAGGTGTTATGGCCATATTATGCTAAATGATGCTAAATCTCTTTCTGTTCAGAATCTAGATTTTTGGAAAATAATTTGTCAAAAGACAGATTTTGTTGACACATTTGTATAATAAAACCAAAATATATTTATATATCGATTTGTTTTATGTGTTAAAATGACCATTGCAATATATAACAGGAATATATATATATATATATATATATATATATATATATATATATATATATATATATATAGAGAGAGAGAGAGAGAGAGAGAGAGAGAGAGAGAGAGAGAGAGAGATTTTTTTTTTCCTCCCCACACTTGGCCTTATACCAGAGGCCTGGGAGTTTAACAGTGTAACAGTGTTGGTGTTTTCTCTGTTTCTTGGATTGCACTCTTCTGGACTGAGATTGGTGTTATTCCTGGGATCTTTTAAAGCCATTCTTCCAACTTAGGGGTCATAGCCCCAAGTGCCCCTTTCACTACTAGCACAATATTGATGTTAACCTATTCTCTCTATTTCTTCTTTCAGTTCCTGATAATCTTCCAACGTCTCATATTCCTTAATTTGCATATTGTCACAACTTGGGTCTGCCATATCTATTAACATTTCAATATCTATATCTACTATTAAAATGACTGGTTGGTTCTTAGCCTTGTTGTTCTCTTCACATTTGGACTTGGGGTGTTGAACTCATACTTTGTACATGTTCCTATATATGATCCCTGCCAATTGGTTGTGTACTGCATCCTGCTACTAGGCTCTGGATTGTCTCTGAGGCACTTTTACCTAGTCTGCATCTTGGGTCTTAGCTGGTGTGATACACCCCTTCTTTGATTAACCTAGTACCTAGTGCTTGATTTTGTGCTGCTATGATTTGTGCCTCTTTGCTGTCCTTCAGTTCTGACATTTCCAGCTATTTGTGGATAGTCTTATGTCAGCTACCTCTGCTATCTGTCGAATGGTACATTCCTTGGAGGCCTTATCCTTGGCAACCGCAACTGTCTGAGGTACCCCTTCATCAGCTTATTCTTGGGGGCCATTGCTTGGTAGTATTCATGGATGTTTCATGTCTCACCCTGAATAGTGAATTATATACTTTGTGGACCTCTAGGTAAGTCAATGTCTCTTTCCCTCTTGACAAAGAGCTTGATGCCATCCATGTACAGGGGGTGGCTGATGGTAGATCTACTCCTGAATCTATACCTATACCCACTTTTATTAATGGTCTAGCTGAAAAGATTCAGGTCTATTCAGAACACCAGCAGGGACAGCATTTCTCCTTGGTATATACCACACTTTATCATCTGGGTAAATGTCTTTACATTAGCTTCTAGCATTTTACTCCAGTTATATTACACCAACTGAGTCTTGGTGCTTGTCTTCCATGAAACTTGAAGGATTGGAGGGTCAAGCCAGGATGTACTTGAAGCACAAAGAACTTGGGGTACAGATTGGGTTTTGACCATTACCATCAAGTAGGATGGATCAGTCAGACAAAGAAGCAGTTAGTTTCTTTACCCAGTAGGCATAGATCATAGCAGCTCCAGGTGCTGCCCGGTTCCTCATGTTTGTGACCCCCTCTTGTACTTCTGCTATTGTAATGGTGTTCCTGCTCTGGGAAATTGTTTGGTTCTGCTTTGAGATCTCTTAACCTCTGAGCACTGGTGTTATTTGATGAATCATTCTCCCATATGCTCTTCTAGTACTGTCCTATTTCAGCTCTGGGTGGATCAACAGTCAGGGTTGTATCATAACTGACAGTATACTTTGGATGGTTCTCTGGTGAAGAGACCATTTACTCTTTTTCTATGGTAACCTTTGTTTAGATTCCAGGGCTTCGGTTATAGGCCACCATCTTTGATCTTTACACCCTTCAAGAGGTATTTTATTTTTCCATCTGATTTGTCTTTATCTTGGTTTCCAGCCTATATTTCCAAGGGGTACACTGAAGGTGGCTTATATATTGTAACCTAGGGCCTGAAACGTGACTGCTGCAATACCAACTTGTTGGTTTCAGTTATGCAGTTTATTGGTATTGTGCTTATTGCTGCATTCTTATCTCCTAGCATACTGCCTGCTGGTAGCTTGCTCCTATGTTGAGGGAGTGGCTGATAGTTTGCTTAGTAATGATCATTTTCTGCATGTCTGAAGCTGGGCAGCACAACATATGCACTTCTGTGTTCATGGATTTCTGACCATTCTGTCTCAGATGCCTTAGGTGTTGTATTTGGGCAGTGGAAATTCCCCTTAATTTTGTGCATTTAACGATGTGATTGGAGGTATCCTTTCACAGTGAGTGCTGGGTAACTAGTTGCTTGTATGTGACTGTGGATGAAGGCCTTCTCCTCATCCATAGTTCTCTAATGCACTTCATACTTTTTTGTTGTGCTTCCTTTTATAGTAACATTTCATTAGCTTCATGTTATCCAACCTTGTACATTTATGGTTTGTTCCAGTAGCCCACTTGTCAAATGCACAGACACATACATATGCCCCCCAAAAAGCTGTATTTTTTTCAACTCAGTCTTAGATTTCCTCTCCATGTCCATGTCCTTTGTGCATTTTTTAATATCTAATATCTGACACTTTTCTCTTGGCCTGTTTTTTTCTCTCCATTTCTCTCTTTCCTTCTATTTTTCCTCTTTCTTTTCCTGTCACCCTTGCTCTACAAAGTCATATTCAGGGAGATGCTGAAGTAATAAAACACAATAATGATGCTGGAATTTATGCATGCTCTTGACTGCAAATGTAGTTCCTGCCTACTGTAGGTTTATTCCTTTACTGTGTATTTTACCAAAAATGGCAGTACTGAAGATCTCACACATGCTCTCCACACACATGCAGCCATTCTTCAAACAGAGTTTACAGAAGGGACACCCTGCACACTGTAGATGTGTATGGTGAGATGACGCTGAAGAAACAGAAAGCGTCAATGAGGGAAGCTGATTAGTTCGGTGACATGAGTGGTATGACAACCTGCAAACAGTGCTCACGTCAAGCTGTCAATTGCCTTATTATGTTTAGCATGTGGTCTGTGAGAACAGAGTGAAAAAATGAAGTGCATTTCAGAGGCATGTGGAGATCTTACCCTCTCTTTCCTCTTCTCTGCTCACCCCAGCGGAACTCAATTCCGTTGAGTTCAGGCTTCTTTTTTTTTAGGCCCGTTTTGTCTCTGAGAGGCAGCAGGTGAAATAATAGCAGGCCCAAGTTGGGGACGATTTTAAATGAGACGACAACTCGATTTTCATTTCGGTGACCATGCTGGCAAAATAAGCAGCCACAGATAGCTTGCTGTATGATATCCCAAAATTGCAATGCGAAGAAGGCCAAGGGCCTTTCTTTCTCTCCTCTCTTCTATGCTATTTATCTGGGAGCAAACCTGCAAACATTTGGTTTTCCTACCAGACACATGCCATATTTAACCCAACATAACTTGCATTCAAAAGTGAACACAGGGTCATGTTCAAGGCACCTGTGTGACAAGCTTGGTGATAAGCAATGAGTCTCTTGTAGCCTGGAGTTAAGTGTGTCTCTCTGTCAGGCAGAACTCTGTTTATGCCAGTGGCTGGCACTTGTTTGAGGTAACATGCTGACCATCCTTTCTTTTCTCTGGCCAGCACTAAAATCCCAACCAGTAATCCTACTGCAGGCCTGGTGTTCGTCCAAGTCGCTTGTCAACAGAAACAAATAAACTCGGTTTCCCACTTGGATGGACATGTGTATGAATGTTTTATTTTCCTCTCTGACTTTTTGCTGATGAGTTGTAAGCCGACTGCCCAGGAGGAGCTCTCATGTCCAGGGGGGCTTACCAGAACACACAGATGGAGGAGGTGGCAGTTGGGAAGGGACTTTCCAGACCACACAGATGGAGGGAGGAGCTTAGCAGACCACAAAGATGGGGAGGTGGGTTTAAGGGAGGGTCTTAGCAGATGACACAGATGGAGGCAGAGGGGCTTATCAGACCACACAGATGAGTTTCCATATTGTTTGGACCAATACAGTAGCTTATAAACCAGTTCATCTAAATGGACAGTACTGCTTTGTAACATATTTGTGGGGATTGTGGGATGGGCTTTGCAGACCACACAGATAAGTTTCCATATTGTTTGGACCAATACAGTAGCTTATAAAACAATGCATGGAAATAGACAGTACTGCTTTGTAAGATATGTGTGGGGATTGTAGGAGGATCTTACCAGATCACACAGATGAGTTTCCACATTGTTTAGACCAATACAGCAGCTTATAAACCAGTTAATGAAAATGGACAACACTGCTTTGAAACATATTTGAAAATGGGAGCAAGGCATTGCAAAATGAGAAAATGGAATAAAACTGATTGTGGGAGCTGTAGGAGCTCTTGAAATTAATGTAATGCAATGTTGCACTTAAGCAAGAAATGTTCATATATTCTCAGTGCAATTAAGCATGTTTTCTCGGAGTCACAAGACAATGTGGGATAGATTGTAGTTTGGTAAGTACTTTGACACCATTCATAATTCTTTCTCCACAAGTTGTCTGTGTTTGTTCCTCCTGCCATTGGCACATTGACATTTTAACAGGTGATGCGTGGGGAAACCAATATGGGGCCATAACTGACTTTTCATTTGGCACTGGTAACTGTGGCACATAAATAGAAAGAAAGAGCAGTTCTCTACTGAATGATTTTCTGTGATTTTTTATACACAAAAAATACACGATAGCAGGTAGTATTTAATCTTTAATTTTCTACCAACTCCTTCACCCTTTGATAACATCTGTTACATATTCACCATTTACTCTATACTTGCAAAACAGATAATTGATATACTAAAGCCTCATTTGGTAGATGTTGTGCAGACACTGTGTTTATGTGTGTACTGTACTGTAGTTCTCTTGCAGGATACCTGGTAAAGTCCATCTCCAGGCAGCAATTGGTATGACACAACCTTTTTAAGGAAATGTAGACTAGTATTTTGAAATTAGCCTTATTTGTCTCTCGGTTTTCGTAATGTTTTAACTGAAATCAAGGCTGGGAAAGATTGGTCTCCAGAAAGTCATGTAGCAATTCTAATTATATATTCTATTTATATTTTTTTAAATATAGGAAGATTGTGCTTAATAGGCAAAAATTGTAAAGTTTAAAAACAACAATAATAAGACTATTATTATTATTATTATTATTATTATTATTATTATTATTATTATTATTATTATTATATTGTTTTTTTGTAGTTTTTGAGAGCAGTAACTGGCACTATCCATTAAATATGTGGATGAAAGATCCAAAATGTCCTCTTTCTATGAAAGCCTTTTTTATTTATTTTTTCTTATTTCTCTCTCTCTCTCTCTCTCTCTCTCTCTCTCTCTCTCTCTCTCACACACACACACACACACACACACACACACACACACACACACAACATGCGCAAACATAAACAGACATACATGGGAAAAAAAAAAAAAAAAAAAATATATATATATATATATATATATATATATATATATATATATATATATATATATATATATATATTCTTATATATATATTCTATGTACAAATATGTGAGTGTGAGCTGTCCTATTACCCTAGAGAAAATAGCAGGAATATTGGTGAGAGAGAGAGAGCAGTAAAATTACTTTAATTTACAGAAATAGTTGTTGATGACGTGAGTGGAATGGGTTAGCTCAGCGCACAGCAGTATGACACAAGCTGTCCATAACACTGTCCACTGTTTTTAACAGCAGTTTCTTAAAACAGCATATTGTTTTTCATGCTCTCTCTCTCTCCTGCTGTTTTATTTGTTGTACAATGTATTTAAACCTCTTTAATTCTCTTTCTCTTTAACAATCACACATACACACAAACATGCAGACACACATACTTTCACTGGAGCACAAGATGCAACAGCGAGGCCTATCAGGTAGAGGCAATGGGACTGTAATGAATGTTTAATCAGCCAGAACCTGTGCTCTGCAGAAAGACACTGGGCTCTAAAAGACCTGGTCACTAAGATCACTCAGAAACAGGTGTACGGGGCCAAAAACACCCTCCAATAGCACAGTCTCTGGAGCACAAACAGAAACAGCTGCAAACAGGTCAATGTACTACACAAAAGAGGCACAAGCATGGGTGGGTCTGAATAAAACATTTCTAAAGTTTTGAACAGTCAATGATTTGATTTGTTTGTTTCTCTCTATAAAATGTTTTTCAAGGCATGAAGACCATGAGGATGAAATCCAAGCCCAAGCAGAGCACACGTGGTAGTGAATTCTGAGAGGCCTGACCTGAGGCTAACAGGAAAGAAATAAATCTGAGTAATTGGGGTTTTGAAAAAGAAAGTTTTTAAAAGTTCTGACATAAATGATTTACGAGTCTTAACTTGATTCTTAATGGCTCAATAAAGCCGTTTCTCAGCGAAAACGTGGCAGGTCCATCAAGGTGTTTCACGAGTTGAGTGACATTCACCATAGCTCCATTTAACATCATAAAGCACTTTAATGCATTACTCTGTTCCCTCTGCCCTTCTGGGCCTCCTGTTCTCTCCCAGTCACAGACTCCCCTTCAGTCTGTCTGATGAAATCTTGAATGCCTCACCGCAATTCATCCCCCAGTTAAAGCCAGGTAATGAAATTAATGCCCCCACCACCATGAAATCAGTAAACAGTGTGATTCATTTGTCTACTTCCTTGTGAAACTAAGGGGAATATCAACACATGGATATGTTTTTTTTTGTTGTTTTTTTGGGGGGGAGGGGGAGGGGGATTGGGAGGATCAAACTGTCACATGCCAACAGGTAAATGCAGAATCTGCCACTGTGATCTCTTCTATTGTTATTCATGTAGCTGGCTCTGCACTTGACCAGAATCTTGTATGAGCCACAAATTTACAAATTTAGAGGAAAATAAAACAAAAGCTGGTTTATATATTGTTAGAAAGAAAGAAATTATGCAAATATACATATTTATAATTGTATTTGGATGTATTCAGAAGTGATCTGACTGAATATACCATGTGTTCCATTCCATGCAAGTCATGTCAGAGCCCAGAGCTCTGCCTTGTCCTCTGTTCACCTTGCAGCAGGGTAGCTGACCCCCAGGCGGGCCGGGGGGAGCCAGCACTGGCTATGGGGTCCGGGCTGCCTTCCAGAGATATGCACTTATTAATTAAAGTGAACTGTGGCTGTGCCTTCACTCCTACTTCCCTTCTTGCCTCTGCTGCCATAAACACCTCCAAATTCCCACACGCAAGGCTTCCGGAGCCACACCATCCTGTAGCCCGGGTTTCATTGCCGCCTGTAAAATTCAGATGGAGCAATTTCATTAACAGCAATAAATTCACTCATTTTCTGTCATTCACGGATCATTGGAGAAGAGACGGATGTCATACAGCTCTCTAAAGCAAGAATGAAACAAGTTAGAGGCCAGAACATGGTAATTGGTTTATTTAATTGGATGAAATGGTTTACGTAAGTGACTCAAAATGATTTAGAGGTCTGATATAAACAGAGATTCTCTAAGATCTCATATATCACTGTCACTGGTTTTCCATTTCCATGAAACCGATACACGTTCTTAATGCAAGCAGTTAGAAATCAATTCATTCTTTCATGTTGCAAATTGGAAAATATGAAGTACATTATCATTCATTGTTAATAAAAATATACATACTTTGTTAAGGAATGTCTTAGTATCCTTGTAGTTGCATTTTGTGTCAATTTTGTTCTTTGGAATTCAGTGATATTCAGTGCCTACTCAGGTTTCAACAAAGCATTCACAAGCTTAGACAGAAGGCTGTTGCTATATTAGAGAAAGGCCACTTCAGCTGCTAAAAACACATTAAAGGAATACAGCACCTAAAATGGAGTCATTCTGAGGTCAGGTTTAAATCTCATGTTATTGCAGCAATTATTGTGTTTATTGGCCTTCTTATTGCCAGAGTGTCTTGACCTTGTTAGGTCACTTGTTGAGTAGAGGATGACAAAGAAAAAGAAGGAAAACGCAAACCTCACGGCACTGATGTGGAAACGGATAATGAGTAGAATGGATAATGAGTGGAATATCTGACAATATCGTGCGCTTTCGTAACCAGCAGTGACATCAATATGCAGCATAACATCAGCTGCAATAGCTATTTCTTTTCAGAGGCTGAAATTACCTCTTAACATTCCTGTCCAGTTTCAAAATGGACTGTCTGCTCAATGTGGCATCTTTCTGCATCAACCCAACAAGATTTCTTTCTAGGTTTCCAGAGACATTCACTGAAGCATCACAATAATCCATTTCCTGTATTATCAGATAAACAGGAAACAATCAGTCTTTCTTTTGGATGCTATCTTCTTAATCCTTTTTTTTTCATGGAAGTTTGATGGTTGAGCTACAGGCTGGTCATTGTCATCCAGCCACCTGAAGGCCAAACTTGCTTCCACTTTATAGATAAGAGGAACAAAACAGAATAGTTTATTTTTATCAATTACATGTAAATTAGTTTGAAAGACACAGTAGTCATGGACAACATAAAAAACCCATAAACACACAAGCAAAAGGAAGAATTTTTGTATCTCAATATCCATTGCTAAATCCATTTTTGAGGAAAAGCATATTTTATATATATATATATATATATATATATTTAAAGTGTATTGTGCATTTACCCCATTTTAGTCATTTACATCATCTAAATCTTAACTCTTGTATTCATTTGTATTCATTTTTGGTCATGAACACATAAGTACTTTTTCTGTTTGTTGTTTCCAGAGCAATCTGATTAGTATAGTAATATATTTTATGATAGCTATCTCTCACAGACAGACCTGTATTTACCTTTCAATAACTGCATTTCTCATGCCAGACTGTTCCATTTTACTCAAAGTTAAATTATCTCTGTTGTTTAGTGAAATAAATATGTTTTATCAGTCTGAAAAAACACTTTCTTGTGCGAAACCCGTACAGCCATAAGAATGATTTGAATGATTTTGCCAATACTTTTGGACATCATGGAAAGGAAGAGGCTTATGTTACAGAAAGATGGATGATATGTGTGTGTGTGTGCATGTGTGTGTGTGTGTATGTGTTCCAGGTCCACTGCCAGGATTTCCACCCTGTTTGAGACTCCGCCACATTCCTTGCCGGTTTTCCAGCCAACTGTGTCAGCTATTTAAAAGCCCCTCCTACAAGAGAGAAGGAGGAAGAGAGAGAGAAAGGAGACTGTGTGTTAGTTTGGAGTTTGGAGTTTGGAGTTTGGAGTTTGGAGTTTGGAGTTTGGAGTTTGGAGTTTGGAGTTTGGAGTTTGGAGTTTGGAGTTTGGAGTTTGGAGTTTGGAGTTTGGAGTTTGGAGTTTGGAGTTTGGAGTTTGTTTGGCTGTGATTGAAAATTTGTATGCTGTTTTGTGTATGAATTTGTTTTTCCCCATTTTGGGACTCCGTCTTTGGCTTCGTCCCTCCTGCTTCGGTAGCTGTGTATATATACATATATAGAGATTGTGTAAAAAGTGTAAATATTGTTTGTTTGGTACTTTGGTGTTGGACACTGGTGGTAGGGAGTGACTACCATTTTTGTTGGGTGTGGATTTTTTCTCTGTTTATGTATCAGGGTGTTAGGAAAGTTTGTTGTATGTCCGCTGTTTTTCTGGCCTGTGCCTGTTCTGTTGTTCGGTGTGTTGCTTTGTTATTGCTTGTCTGGTTGGTGTTTTTTCTTGTGGGTGGGGTGGTTGTGTTTGTGCTATTTTGTTGTTGGAATTGCTGCATTTGAGTTTGACATAATGGCAAGTTTTGAGTTGACGGAGTTTGCGATCTATCCATCGCTTGAACAGTTTGATAAGTGCTGCAAGGCTGACCTGTTTACAGCTGATTTCTTTGCTGTAGAAGTTCCTTGTACTGCGCCTAAGAGGGACATTAAGTTAGTGTTGGAGTCGTGTCTTGTTCGTGATGGGATTTTGCTTGAGTGGGGCAGCCCGATGGGTGTTGCGATGGGCTCAGCTCAGTGTTCGCTGGTGGCAGAGGCAGGCAAAGACTCTGAGGCTGGTCTACGTATAGATCCCAGTATGTCTCTGTTCCCTGGGGTAGATCCTATGCTAATGGTGAAGTTGAAGGAGTTGGAGTTGGAGTTAAAAAACAGGAGAATGAGACAGAGCTATTGCGTGTTATGGCTGTACAGATTGAGTTGGACAAGGAGGTAACACTGATGAGGATGAGTATGGGTCCCGAGAGGCCAGTGCCTCTTCCTCAGAAGCTTGCCTCACATATGCCAGCCAGCCCGTGACAGGAATTCTTTCCGGTCCCTAAACCACGCTCTCCTCAAATGGCCTTGGTCCCAACCAACTCTGCTCCTGCTGCTGACGATTTTGATGCCAGTCGTCAAATTGGACTTGTGCCTGTTTTCATGGAAAATGAGGTGAACACCTATTTTCTGATGTTTGACCACATTGCGATGTCTCTGAGATGGCCTAAGGACCTATGGTCGTTAATGCTACATTGCAAACTAGTGGGCAAAGCATAAGAAGTGTGTTCCTTGCTAACTCTTGCACAGAGTTTAGACTTTTTTCAAACTTTTAGCTGAAGTTTATGTAAAGTTGTTTGGGTGCTGCTAGCATGGACTAGCTTGGCTGCTAGCATAGACTAGCTTCAATGTTTCCATTTACTGCTGGAAAAAATCGCAATCCTGCTACAAAATGTAAGTATAAATGAGAAAGTATACTATTTCTTTACAGTATTACAGCATTTACAGTATTTTCCCCAGCATTTACAGTATTAGCTACAGTATTTTCCCCTAATGATGCTAACAATGATACTATGAAGCCAATATTGTTGTGGAACTTACTAAAGTAACTTACTGTGACGCTTTAGCAAAAAGAACCATGCAAACTTGATGTATAGTGATTAATGACTTTGTGTGCATTAGAAGAGGTCTTTGGACACTTTGGAGAAGTCTAGGACACCTAGTGGAAAACATTGTGTAGCTACCTAGTCATTTCATGTATATGCTCAAAACTGTTCAATTTATTACACAAGACCCTGGTGAATCAGGAAATGTAGAGCATGAGTGAAACTGAATCTCCAGCATCAATAGACACATTATACACCTAAAAAATCAAAGGCGTTTTGTGTGTTTTTTTACATTTCCTTCTGTATTAGATGAGCTCAAATGGAACCTAAATGATGGATAAATAAGTCTGGATGTGAATGGATGTCTTGTCCCAAGTGTCTACTTCAGTTTGAATCCTGAATGATCATTGTGCTATGTGTACAATTTCAGATACCTAGTGTTAAAGTACAAATCATTCAAAAATGATCTTAAAACTGCAGGTGCAGTACTTATCAATCTTACTATAATATTACAATAATAGAGTTATGGATATATCAGTGAATAATACAGATTAAGTAACATTCTTTTCGATAGGTTGAATTTTACTCTTCTGATAACACCAATAAGTTTTGTTATTTTAATAAGTTAATGTCCTCTTTACAACATAGTTTTTATTAATTATTATAGTACAAATTTTAGTATAGTGGACTTGTGAAAAAGCATATATGAACTCTTTGTAATGTTGAATGATAATCTGTTAGTGTCACCGATGGCCCCTCCCTAGAGTCTGTCACCCTGGCAACCTTATCTTTTGTCTGTTTACTTCCTGGTTTCTTTTCCATGTCCTTTTTTGTTTTTGGTTCCATTCTTAGTTTAATTTTCTCTTACCCTCATCAATATCACCTGTGTCTTCTTTAGTTCTCATTAGCACATGTATTTAATGCCTGTAGTTGGCCAGGTAAGTAGCCATCAAATTGATATATTGCTGATGTGTTGTGAAAAGTCTAATTTCTTAAGTAGATATTGGCATATTGTTGATATATTACTTAAATATATATTGATACTTTATTTGCATTAAGTAGATATATTGTTAATGGGTCACTAACATTAAGTTTATATATTGCTGATTACTTACGTCAACTAGACAAATTATTAACTTGGTACTATCATCAACAATACATTTTTTGTTTGTCTTACTAACATTAAGAAGATAAAAAGTAGATAAAGTTAATGATATGTCGCCGTCCTGTAGCTAAATGTCTCTTTCTGTAACATTTGGTGAACAGAGACAGAGTCGAATGCAGGAAAACAGAGTAGTTGTATCTGGTAGGGGCAATCCAAGTCATTGTCAAAAAACACAGAGAGTAAATAACCAAAAACAATCCAACCAGGCAAACAACTCCAATGGGGAACAGGCAAAAAAGGGTAATCCAAAAATACAGGCAGAGATCAGAATAACCAGAGAAAACATATAACAATATCCAAATACTCAGAAACATAAGACATGAAAATGAGACTTTGCAAAGACTGAATGAAAACAGAGGTATATATATATATATATATATATATATATATATATATATATATATATATGAGACATATAAGGATAATGAGACACATGAGACTAAACCTGGTGACTGGGAATGAACAGGGGGATTATGGGTAATGTACTCCTTGGTAGACCGTGCTCTTGTGGCAGGTGTTACAATTTTGTTTTGTTTTGTTTTTTATACACAGCGGCTTTGTAGCTAAACATATATTGAATGTTGCTTATAATGGCAGTGAATACATAAAACCATTATTAACAAAGGCAAGAGCTTGCATATAACATGTTGATTATCTTCAGATGATGTATTATACCTGTTACACGCTCAATCATATTCCAGCTGAAGGTGCGGACACACTCTCGTGTCATTGTGGAGTGGTGTCTATTTTAAAATCTGCGGAGCAACTTTATTTTCGTTCTTTGCCCCAGACAGTCAGGGTGTCGTCCAGCTCATAAATTCCTGAATTGCCTGATCACCATGTTGGTACTCTCTGGGTTTGGGAACTAGCTATCCAGGTATCATCATTCTCATTCTCAGTATCCAAATTCTGCACTTTTTTAGTTTGTCCATTGTGCTTTTTTTGGCTGGTTGAGTGAGTCTCCACGTGTTCAGCACTCTTGCTGAAATCAATAAGCATATTCACATGGTTTGGGAAGTCACTTTCAAAGTAGCTGATCCAGGTCTCAAGGTTCTCCTGTGAGAAGACTGCATGCTGTGGCTGCCTAAGCGGTCATCCTCTGCATTGCAGATGCTTCCCTGAATACTGCACAGCAGGGCAGTCATCTTGAAGTAGCCGGCTGGCAAAAAGAGTTTCTTTTCAGTTGGCAGAGGTGTCATTTACGTACCGCTATGTTTTTGCCCCATAGCCAGCAACAGTCAAATAAGGTCTGTGTGAATATAATCATTCTTTATAAAGTAAATCCAATATCACAGACCAAGAAATGTCAAATGTATTAAAGTTTGCAGAACTTGAATCTTAAGGATTCTCTGGAATTGTGATGTCAGCATGGGTGTCACTGCAGAACAGATGTCACACATCTAGATTCCAGCTGGATTGTTATATCACTGAGCACTGGTGAAGCAGCTGGCTGTAAATGTAAAAAAGAGATAAAGATAGATCTGGACCTAAAATCTGATCATGATAGAAGTGTGTCACTTTATAAAGTTCATTGTGGTGTTTTCAGAGAGGAATATTTATTACTAGCAGACTAGCCGGAGAACTTTCAAACTCATTTTATGTTTTGTATCTTTTAACTGGAGGTTTTGATAGGTTTACAGATTTAAAGTCTGGCACATGACTCTACATGCACCTCCAGTTTTAAACTCATTTTTGAATGATTTGTACTTGTTCGCTTTAACACTAGTTATCTGAAATTGTACACATAGCACAAGGATCATTCAGGATTCAAATTGAAGTAGACACTTGGGACAAGAAATCCATTCACACGCAGGCTTATTTCTCCATCATTTAGGCTCCATTTGAGCTCATCTAATGCAGAAGAAAATGTATTAATTTTTTAAAAATCCTTTTATTTTGGGGGTTTATAATGTGTATTTTGATGCGAGAGATTCATTTTCAGTCATGCTTTACATTTCCTGATTCACCAGGGTCTTGTCTAATAAATTGAACACTTTTGCACATATACATGAAATTATTAAGTAGCTACACAGTATTTTTCCATTAGGTGTACTAGACATCTCCACAATGTTCAAAAACCTCTCCAAATACACACGAAATCATCAGTCACTATACATCATTATTTTTGCTAAAACATCACAATGTGGAAAAACTTACTAAACTTACTTATTAGTTTCATAACTTCATTGTTATTAGGCTAAAGAGTTATGCTAGGCAAAATAGTGCAATACTCTAACTAATGTAATACTATAAAGAAATAGTATGCTTTCTCATTTATACTACATTTTGTAGCAGGATTACAAATATTTCCAGCAGTGGAATGGAAACATCCAGTGATTTGCAAAGCAAACATGGAAGCTAGTCCATGCTAGAAGCCACTGAATGGTCTCTCAGCTTCCAGTTCATAACTGCACCCAAACAACTCCACATAAACTTCAGCTACAATAAGTCAAATGAGACAAATAAGGCAAATGAGGCATCTGTTTTCGTCTAAGCATCCTCTATTTGTTGACACAGCTGCCAATCATGCTGCTCATGCATGAAAAACACATGTGAAGTGATGGCTCCCTCTGCCCTTCCACTTCACACCTTGGTGTGAAGTGCTGTCACCCAAAGACAATAGCTCTTCACACAGAAAGCACAAAATCTAAGAAAGGAGGCTTTTACGCCGTATTCAGGAACACTGCTACATGAGTAACATCAATTTTGTGGTAACAAGGCTTGCATGTTTTGTATTAGGTTACAAAGGAAAGGAACATGTGTTTTTGTGCAAAGACATGAGCAAGCAAATAAAGAGCTTTACTAGCATTCTGTATACTTTTTAAACATGTCACGCAGTTGCTTTGATGGTAATTGAATTTTCTATGACAAAATCTGAAGTTATCTTATACTGGAAGCATGTTTTAAAAGGCCATTTAAAAGGACAGGCACGATTGTTGTGGAGATTTCACACACACACACACACAATGTGAGATTTCTGGCATAGACTGTATAGACTGTAAAAAGATATTAACCTGAATGTTTTGGATGATTCACTACTGACACTTCACTGACAAGTTGTTGATATATTACTGAAAGTTTGTTGAGAGTTTATTTATTGTTTACAATAGACCAATCAAAATAAAGTGTTACCTGTTTTTTTTTTTCTTTGTATATTATGTACCCTGGATCTATTTGTGTTGGCTCTGTGACCCTGGACCATTATTATGACCACAAGATTAAGATTAATGTATTGCAATCTTTATCAGATAGAAACATGTTGGCATTGTTGACACACACACACACACACACACACCCTATTATCCACATAGACCCATTCACCCTCCTCCAACCCAACAATCTCCAGTTCCTTTACCAATCATGACACATAACCACTTCCAAATTCACAATCACCTATTTGTTAATCATCATGCACACCAGCACATTATTTCATCTCTCTTTATTTAAGCCCACAGGACGATCTGGTCAGTGCCTTTCACTGTCCTTCTCAAGTATAAGATTATGTCTCGCAAGCCAACAAACTCCAACTATTTACAGTCATTTGCCTTTATTCACCTTTTTTATTAAGTTACTTCTTTCGGTTACAATTTTGTCCCCAGTTTGCACATGTGATTATCCCTGCTGCTGTTTTCATTAAAACTCATTTTGTTTTTAATGTCACTTCTGCCTCACACCTTTGTGCAAAATGTCACAGGTATCATCAGCAAACAAAATAAAAAAGGCCTTCTTTGTTGCCAAGTATAAATCATTAACATATATTAAAACCAAGTTAGTACAGACACAGACAGAGAGAGTAGGCTAAGTATTACATCAAATATAGAGACTCCACCACCAGGTCTGTCACTTCTGTAGGCTGAAATATAGTATGTCTATATGTCTAATATATCTATATGTCTAAATATGTCTAGATAAATTAAATCATCATTCTTTATGATTATTCAAGCAGGTTTCAGAAACACTCATATGTGTACACTGTATATAAACTAAAGCCATGTGATGCAGGAAAGAATCATAATGCTTTGATAAATAAATTTAAGGATAAATCATTTTAAGCAGTTATATGCATAACGCTCAATGAAACTGGGGATGATCCTTTTGTTTGGCTTGGTGAACAACCAGATTATCATATTTGAGATATGTAGTATACCCTGTATGATGTGCTTGGAGCTAGAGTAATAGATTTTCTTTTTCTTTTCTAGTGCACAGCTTCTGAGAAATCTTCACTGAAATCAGTTTTTGTGCCTTTGAATCATTTTCATATTTCCTCTTTGTTTATGTGCCAGAAAAGCTTAATGACGATTGCTCTTGATGTTGTAGTATGGTGCTCTTTCAAACTCCACTAGCTGTGAGTCCATTTTGAGGTGATCGATTACATTTTTTTTCCTTTGGTTGCCAATTCTTGCCAAGTCTCCAATTCAATATATTATTATTAATATTATTATTATGTCTATTATGATTTTATTTCTATGTGACTGACTTTCTAAGTATTCTGGTTTTGCTGCTAGTTTATTTGTTGAGATCCAAATGCGTGGTTTTTTTTTTTTTATTTGTTGAGATCTAAGTAACTTGTTTTTAATGTTTTTAAAGCAGATGCAGATCCAGATTTTGTGTCTTCAGTTTCTGATTGAGGGAAGATGAGGCTGCTTTTTGTATTTTGAACACCCTTACAGAGGGTATCAGTTCTGAGGATGTCTGAGGATTATCATTTGGAAGAATAACTTGTATGACTTCTCTTTCTGATCAAGATATTCCCTGTAGAACATCCTTTGTTGTTCATTTAGTAAAGACACTGGTACTAAGACACTGGTACTAAGTCTACATCATCTACATTGGTTGCTGCTTTTCTTGGTCCCATGTTCAAACGCGGGCCTAGTTATCCCACAGTACCCCGGTGATAGCAAGCAGTACCTGCTCAGATTATAGAACCGAGGAGACAAGACTGAATCAATTTGCTTACCCTACATTATAGACACTGCTTCTCAGCTATTTCTCACTGAGAAATGTTCCTGTTGTTCGACTCTTGGTAAGATGTCACTCCTGCAGATGGGAAATTTCCACCTACGGTGCACGGTTTGGTACCCGCATGCCTACTGAGATTAAAATGCCATTTGTTTGGCTAAATCTCCCATTAAATTACAACATGAAGCAACATGAACATAAATTCAAAACCCCTAATGCTCCAACCCCCAACAATACCACCACCATCACCACCACCACCATCAATCATGAAGAGTGAATCTGAAGCTACTAGCAAGGCCATTTACAAAACTCTTTTCTCTGAAGAAGGGGCATGTCTGATCCAACTAAACTAAAATAATATTCAAGTCCACAGTCTCTGACACAAGTATGTGATGAGAGCACTAATGTTTTTCAGAAGAGGATGTGAAACATTTCCTCAAGACAAATTGAGTAGCAACAGCAGATAAAAAGAGCACTCCTTTCTGTTACTTACCTCCACCCCAAATGGAGGAGCACTGGAGAGGCATCCTTTGGATGAATATTTTGCCACCTGGGTCTTCTCAAACATATGCGAGCAAATAGAAAGCATGCATGCATCTTCAACGAGACACACACACACACACACACACACACACACACACACACACACACACAAAGGAGCATAAGTTTGAAGTGGCCACTTCCCAGTTATAAACAGGGCCTTTCCTCAGAGATTCCCTTTAAATATAAGAATTGGGCCACTAATGTAAAAGTGGCCAGATGGAGTAAGTGTGCACATTGAAATTATTATGTAATTGGGTAACTTGCTGTTCTTCCTCATGAATAAGGTTCTGTGTACAAAGAGCTCTAGAGAGACGTGATAAAAGTGGGTTCAGCTCTAAGAGTAGGCGATGCCTCCTTTCAAGAACTCCTCTGCCTGCATAAATTTCATCAACACAAAGCACTTGACAGCGCCGAAGCCAAATAGCTGTATTCACTGGAACGCAGGCTTTGACATCTTGACTTGCACCAGGTACCAGGTCAGACAATTACGCAGTCTATAATTTACATGCCTATTGACTTACGCTGTCCCAAGCGGTTTCCAGTGCTTCCTGTGACCGGGGAGTGCCGGCGGGCCTGTCCCGCCCTCTATGAGCAGCTGCGAGCGAGCCCAGATGAAGCCGTCGCTTTGACAGTCTGTCAGGCGCCGTGGGTCCTGAGCCATCTTCCCATTGTGTTCGTGTCACTGCGCTGCCTCCTACACGGAGAGCGCGCGCATCTGTCATGCGCTCAGAACCACCACCACGACTCCACTGTACCCCACTCACACTCTGGTGGGCAACTGATTTACGCCTGACACTTCAAAACAAGTAGCATCTGCATGTGCTGTGCGGCCTTTCTGAGTTATAGTTTGAATTGTCGTCAGTGGCAGATGAGTTTCGATGGAGCATTGGTGTAATTACTAAGCGTGCTATTATATTGTGAAATAATCTGGCAGTAATTGCATACTTTAGCTCAGCTATTGGCCTTATTTAAAAGACAGTACAATGACCAAAAGCTTCCACATGCAAAGGCTATACGTAGTTCATCTACGCATATAACAGCCAGAGAACAGAGTATTCAGGGCCACAGATGAGACTGATTGAATCTGTACTGTAATTTATTTCAAAGATTAGGCTGAATCTGTTCATGAGAAAATGGGCTTAAATGTCAAAGATGTTTTGTAATTTTGTGTCTTTTTAAAAGTCAGACAGGTACAGAAGGATTTCCCCATGTCTGATACTACCAGTAGGCATAGTTAAACAAGTTGAATGGCTAAACCTTCCTTATTTTGTCAGAATTCTCCTAGGCCACTTTTTCCCCAGAAAACAGAAAGATCAAAAACATTTGCTGGATTTTAATGATATGTAAGAAAAGCCTCCATGAAAAGTAGTGATCTATGGTGACAAATGTTAATTACATCAAAGCAAAGTTGTAAAACAGATCTGGAATGTTCTTTTCATTAAGTAAGAGAACTACTTCACAACATTGCAGAGATTATTCAGATGGTGTTCAAATCCTAGTTGGCAGGGATCCTTTAGAATATAATCCATAGCCAAACATTTTCTCCCCAGTTGCTAAGCCATGCAAAAGCTAGAACTGCAGTTACTACATCTTTAGACATCTCCACTGAGCATTTTGAGGTGCATGAAAAAGCTGTGGAGTTGGTCAGCTTGCATAGTCTTCACCCTTCCAAAGTACTGGGAGCTGAGAAAGATTAAATCATATGGGCATTGTGTAGTGCTTTTTACAGTGGGTATGAAATTGATAGTAAAAGCAGGAAAAGCAGAGGGCATCACCTACTGGCATACTGAGATTGAAAGATTTGCATACATGAAATAATCAGAATACTGAGATTTGAAGATTTCTGTATATCAACTCAGTAGTATTCTGAGATTTAAAGTTCTGTACATGAACTCAATTGTAAACTCAGATTTCCATACATAACTCATCGGAATATGGAGATTTGAAGACTTCTATGCTCATTGATATATGGAGATTTGAAGATTTCCATTCACAACTCATTGGATTCTGATTGTTATGAATGTATTTGCATCTGTAGGACGGGCTCTGGGGTATGAAGAATGCAGATGTCAGTTTAGTCACGTTTAGGACAACATCAGTTGCTGCCAACAGACCTACCTCCCACATGTCAGAAGTAGAGGAATCCGTGTCCGCAGAGAACATGAAGAGAAGTTATGAAGGTTGAGGCCGACAGGAAGAGTGCGCTGTGCTAGCAGCTGTTTGGTGCATTTCAGGGCCATTCTGTGTCAGGGCCTTTCAACTTATCTCTAGATCATGATCTGAAAATAATCGGATTAAGTCAAGCGTCAAGTGGTTTTCACATGTAAGTCTCACGTGTCACACACATGCATACACACACACACACACACACGCGCGCACGCACACACACACACGCACACACACGCACGCACGCACACACAACCAAGCATATAAAGGCTGCATTTGAAGTCCGCTGATCATTGGGTCCTCTTAGAAGGCCTGAACTGTCAGTTGGCAGCTTGATGGCAGGTTCCTTGAGTTAAATAAACCGTCAATATCTTATTTCCCATGAGCTGTGTGATCTCAACACCTACTGTGGAAGTATCAGACATCAACATAGAGCAAGGAGGTTCAAATCAGCTCCTTCAAACAGTAACATACATACCTATGTGTATGTACTCATACCTACTCATGCATGTACATACAAAGCATGTAAATACAAACAAACACACATTTATTAAAACAGGGCTGAAGCAATTTTAAAAAATCTTGTATTAGGCTTTGTGGGGTGTTTCCATCTAAATGTGCATTACTGCAGCTAAAATGTAGTGCTTACACCAAAACATAACCCTAACCTTAAATATATAGGGGTTAATTTTTATTCAGGACATGCCTTATGAAAACTCTTGTTTCCTATATTTTACATTAGCGCATAGGACAACTTTGCTGATATCTTTAGTACTGCTAAATCTAGCTTCTCACTGGGCTGGATTTGATTCCTGTGGGGCAAACATTTAAGCTTTCAGAAAACCTGATAAACCTCTTCTTTAAAAATGTGAAACTTGCAGCATGGCTACGCATGTCTTATTGTATTTAAAGATGCTTTACTTGCCTTATATCACAGTACACTCCACAGTGTATTCGCAAGCATTTATACACAAGGTCAAAAACCTAATAGCAGGTTTTCTCTGCATGACTAGTAGAACATTTAGACAAGAATATGTTGTGATTCCTTTTATAAAAAAAAAAAAAAAGATTTTACAGTATATTATGAAGGCTTCATTGAACTGTGTGTATCTCCACTAAGAAACTACTGAGGAACTGTTTCTCGTTATTAAAGGTGTCACCAAGAATGTGCTATGGCCATTATATACAATAACAGCACATTTTTTTCATATTTCTATATTTTTCTATTATCTTGGGAATATCTAGAGATATTTGGGAAGACAATGTCCATTGTGGAGAGCTAAACACCCCTTTACATATACACCAACATTCCTATCAATGTAGGGATACATGGACCCCATGGAAAAAAAGTGAAAGAAGGAAAATATACACTCCCATCTATACAAATACATCCACATGTGCACACGCACACACACACACACACACACACACACACACACACAAAGAGTACTCACCTTACCAGCCCACCAATACCCGTCTGACCCTTACACACCCTGCTCCTCTCCTGCTGGGTGGTGGCACGCTCTCCATGTGTGAGCCTGAGTACTCCTTCCGACTCCCACTTCCACACCCCCATAGGGCAAGGACCTCCTCCCAGCCTCTTCCTTCTTTCTGGAGTCAGCTGTGTCTGCAGTGTTTACAGTGTACTGATCTGTGGGTCAGTCTCTCTCTCTCTCTCTCTCTCTCTCTCTCTCTCTCTCTCTCTCCCTGCATCATTTCCACTGCTCCAGGCACTCCTCTGAAGCCCTGTGGAGTAATGAGCTCATTGAGCATTTCAGAGGCCCCAACACAAGCAGCTGCCGTGAGGGTGCGCGTGCATATGTATTTTTCCGTTCCCTCTCGGAGTCGGAAGGCACTTGAATAAACAACGAAAACACTTCAGCAGGAACGGGAATATCACTTTCTGCATTTCATTTTGTGAATAATCCACTCTGGCCGGCTGGTGGTTTGGAAAGGCTCTGTTTCTGTGGGGAAGCTGAAACTCAGGGCAACATTGCTGTAGGCTTATGCCCTCCTCAAAGAGCTTTCCCCTCTGTGAAAGAAATAACCACATCAGTAAGGAAAAGCCCAGGCTTCATCCAGCTTACCACAGATACCTCAGTCGGCCACACAGAATTGTGGGAATCAGTTGTCTGTACATCAAATGTGTTGAGGCACCCCGTTTCACACTTCACTCCTCCATGCGCTGTTAAGCTGCCACCCAGCTGGAGTGCTGCTTAGAAGGCAGAACCAAACAAAAGGGGTGGGGCTAGTGGAGACACAGGGATAGAGAGAATAGTTTATAAAAGTGTTTGAGCCTGACATAACAGTACTCTGAAACAATTACAAAAACTACAAAACATTTACTATGATTATGCACACTCTATAGCCTAAGAGAGTCCAGTGGAGATCTAGATATATAGATGTCTGGTTCTCTTTGAAGTTGGTCTTTTCTACCTCTGAGTGGAGTGGGAAAAAGATGCAATCATGAGTTATGCTTTAGGAGAAAGATGAGATAGGTTCAAAAGAAAAGGCACAGCAAGACTATACTTAAGTCCATTTGATTGTTTTGTTTTGTTAGTTTTGTTTTTTAAATAAACATTGTGTTTTATCTTATTTTGATTATCTCCATTTTATTATTAGATTTCTCCATTTGATCTGGCTATAGAATTTTCTTTTCACATGCATCCTCACAAATGAAAAGCTAGTGCACAGGCAAATAATAATATAATAGAAAACAGACAGACATATTTTGTTATTTTTTAGACATTTTGTTATTCACATTTCAGTGATTCCATTCAAAATCATCCAATTACATAATGAATGCTAATTAAATCAATTAAGCATGCTTAACTTAAATGTGTGCAGGATCCCCTGCAGTCAGTAAAATTGAGAAGAGAGTGGATTTATCTTGAAAATTTGAACAACTCCCAGGCTCCTCCCTCTCTGCTGAGCTCCATCCCCGTCTCCCTAAACAAGCTAATGTTAGTCTGACTGCAACATCACAGTAAAATGAGTAATGCACTACAGAGTGTAACATCATACCTTGCTGGCAAAAGCAGGTATAAAAGCAGGTATAATTAGCTAGTCAAATAGATATGTGACTAACTTTGCATCAGTTTTGAATCTTTAGAATCCTCCAAGTTTATTCTTGGTTTATCCCAAATTTGGTTTGATTCTTTTTTTTTAGATTGCTTTCTTCGTTTCTCATCTTCTGTGTACTTGCCTTTGGAGTGTAAGCAAAGGAGGGTTGGCCAGTTTTTTCCACTGATGGTGGTTGATAATCCATCATTGCTGTTGCACTCCTCCTGGCTCTGCATGGTGGATTGTTGTATATGGAATCAGGAGGACTAGAAGGAGCCAGAAGAGCCTGATTTTCCCACAGATCTGTCACATGTACTACTATAGTCTCATACAGTACTGTCAGGATATAGTGACAGTTTCAGCAAATATGACAAAGGTTATTTTTATATGGGTTATCTACTGCTGCTTTAAGGCTTCCACACATTCCTTACAGCATCTTGTAAAATGTACACTGTATATGGGTGGTGCTGCTCACAAATATACTGAATTATGTTACATCATCTCTTCTAAACAACCATATCATCACGCAGCTGAACCAAACTGATAGGCCTGTTGTTTTTACTTCCCTTTATTGATTGAGATACATTACTATATAGTTCCAGAAGTGGCACAAACCTTTGGGTCCAATTTACAGGTACCGATTTTTGCAGGCGTGCCTCTTCTTGTCTAAAGTAGAATGTGCTCTTTGGGACATATAGTCCATTTTATAACCATGGCTGGGTTGATCACAAGAAAAACATTAACAGTTTCCAATCCCTGCATGCAACAAAACAGCATCTCACAGAAACGTCTGGTACCAGTTAGAATGTAAGTGAATCTGGCTTTAAACAGGTGCTGTTTTGTTAGATGAGGTAAAGTAACTACATCTTTCATCCTCCAGAAATACAAACAAATGTATATCTTATATAAAGCATTATATTTTATATATTTTTTGGCCTGTTGGTTTTTTGTTTGCTTGCTTGCTTGTTGTTTTACACAACGGTATCTACATCAGCAAATCAATCCATTTAGATATAGAATGCACAATGCAGAGAAAATTATATAGCAGTCCAAATTCTCAAATAGAAGAATTTACTAAATCAAGTCATTAGAAGTAGCAGGAGTCTAAGTAGAAGGAGTCTAACTCATATATTATCTGCTACTGTTATGCCCCAGTGCTTAATTTTATCTACAATCTTTCATGTGCTACAGGTTTTTCCCTAACACCCGTACCATGTCATGTGACCTTTCAATGGTCCTATCCAAGACAAAACACTCTCCATAAACCTATTTAATCTGCCTCACAAAATGTTTGTTTGATGAAATGGAGCTTATTTTGACAACCCCGGCATGCCAAACCTACTCAGAGCTCCAGCCGTGGACTTGCACTTGTCTGGCAAATTGGAAACAAGCTTCCGCCCCTTTATTCATTGGGGGGGAAAAGTCTCAACTTCTATGTGCCACTGCCACTCATGACTTGTCATGCTCTGCTGAAGCTTCTCTGCAGCAGATTATCCCACCCTGCTCCCCAGATGTGTGAAACTCCTCTTTCTCTTCCTCATTTGTGCACCTGTTCCATAGTCACTGCACCACCTTTGCTGTCTGTGTGCTGATCACCTGAGATGCTCTTTGGCCCTACGGTCAAGTGTCCCAGCTTGATCTAACATAGACTCTTTAACAAGCGACAGGGTTACTGCTGCACTTATGGTAATCGGTGCAGTCTGAAGGATGATAGAGTAAAGAATGAAAGGGATGCCCCCTCTTGACTGGGCTGTCTCTGGGCAATGTGCTGTGAGCGCGTCTGGCTTCAAAGGCCCCAGCATGATTCGTGGGGGCCCCGAGTTTCAGTATCTCCTATAGCAGCATACAAAACATACATCCTGTCCTTTGAATCTCAAGTGTACCACTTCAGTTTTTTTCTCACTTGCCCTTAAAAGTCACTGAAGACAGTAGGGAGACAGAAGGCGGGGGCTGACATAAAATCCTGCACTTAGATCAGATCAACAGCCTGAGTCATGCCATTGTTTTTTTCATGACCCCATCATGCATCTAATTGTCAACTTCCTTCTGTAGCTTTCTTTGTGTGACTTGTGTGTGTGTGTGTGTGTGTGTGTGTGTGTGTGTGTGTGTGTGTGTGTGTGTGTGTGTTTGTGTGTGTGTTTATATGTGTGTGTACATGTATCTAGGTGGAAGATGCTATGATAGAAATGTTACTATTGTGCAAAGAGAGAAGAGCATGTGCATGTGTGTATGTGTGTGGGTGAGGGAGGTAGGGTAGTTGGAAATGCTGTTTGTCAAGCTAACCCCAAGACAGACACAGAGATATAATATGCATGAGAGTCAAAAAAGGTGGAGGGGAGGGGTAGAGAGAGAGAGAGAGAGAGAGAGAGAGAGAGAGAGAGAGAGAGAGAGAGAGGAAGAAAGTTAGCTCATTGAGAAGAAAAAAAAGAAGGAAAGAGCTTGTAAAAAGATCATTAAAAACAGAAAGATATATATAAAGACACAGAGACAGATTCTGAAAGAAAAGACAGACAGACAGACAGACAGAATGTCTCTGAGGAGAGAAGATGAGAGGAGAGGTGTCTCATAGCCACATGATGCAATTTAAGAAGACTCACATGTCTTTCCTGTCTCTGGGCAAACTGTCAGCTGGCTTTAAATGCATGGAATAAACAGATGCTATCAAAATGCTCCAAAATCAATTACTCCACTGGGATTGCACTTGCTCACAGATACACTGTTTTGTTGCTGAGAAACCTAGAAATATCAGGAAGATACTGTTTCCATGTTATTCCTGTCCTTTAAATATAAATATGTTCTTAAATATATGTTCCAAATATATTTTAAAAATCCATGTTATCAACACTGATGGATGTTATACATACGTCTTAATGGGTTTTTAGATGTTATTATATGTTTGGGATATGTCCAGTGAACAGCCTAGGGTGTTAGCTGAGGCTGGTCAGCATCATTCCTCCGCTTCTCTTCATCATTCCTCTGTTCTTAAACAGTTGCATTGGCGACATGGACAGATAATGATGACGACAACGAAGTCACATTGGTCCAATCGAAACCAGGGATTGCCACAGCCAGGCGGGAAATTGCCAGCATTTTCATCTGGCCAGACGTTACTTGGGAGTCGGTGAGGGTGGGCAATCAGTCTGGAGTGGAAAGGGGCAAAAAGGAGAGATTGGAGCAGCCTGTCAGGCAGAGATGACAGCATTAGCATCAACATGCCTCTTAGGATCCGGCAGCAGGTGGGAGCAACAGTCACTAATGGAATGCCTTCAAGGTGGCTTTGTGGCTGTCCATTCCCTGCTCATCCTTCAATGAGCACAAGATATGTGTTGACAGGCTATTAGAACGCCCCACACCCCGCATATAGAGGAAGGGGGGTTGGAGGATCGGCACAGATGACAAGATTTAAGTACCAAAGGAACCAATCCATCCAGGGAGTGGATCAACCTGCCCCTGCTCCGCCTCTGCATTTACCCCCCGCTTGCATCATCGAAGGGAAATTAACTTCCTTGACTTAGTTTGAGTGCTGTTCATGCAATGCACTGGGCTGGAATGAAGGGCCACCTTAAAATCAGTCACCAATCACAAAGAGGGATTAAGATGTAGATGGCATTGGGCATGCAAATTGATCTTGCTTGCATGCAAATTAGAGGCGTTTGGCACATGCAGTGCGTGATTGTGTCCTCAGTACAGAGAGCATCGTGAAAATTCAAATTTCTTTTGCTTGTAGCATGCCATAGTGATCAGTGTCATTTCATGCGTGGTCGATACAGAGTCTGACAAGTTTCTGTTCTCTTTGCCAGCAGTGTGTTATAGTGCTAGAGGAGATAAGGAAAACCATGTCAGTGCTGATGCATGTGTCAGCCTGCTATGCTGAGGGAACATAAAGAATATCATGGGGTCTGATTTTGGGATAAACTTTGTATAAACACTTTGTTGTTAATGATTTTTTCTTTTTCGGTACACTTTATAAATTTCTTTTCATATTGCCTCTGGCCTTTTGGCTATAGTGGGGATGACTCCTTATTAATAGCGCTTAGCAAAGTTTTACAACATATTCATAAGACAAAATGCACACTACAAACTGAAAAAAATCAACTACAGTCAACATGACCCCAGAGAGTTATAATACATGCTAATAATGCTAGTATGACATGCTATCACAGATTAGCAGCAAATAGACTGTTCCAAGTTACCAGTATGAACACTGTACCTGTTCCTTGCACTGCCCATCCCTGCTGTGCATTGATTCAGCCTCCTGTTGCTATGCCGATGCATTCTGTGGCATCCTCTGCATGTACCTTACCCTTCACTGGCCCTTGGCATTCCAGTGCAGGCCTCTGACATTCCCCTGCCCAGCAGATCTCTCATACACACACACGCACACAATCCTTCGAGGGCAGACTGTGACTGTGAGTGATCCGGACAGCTCAAGTGGCACACTTTTGTTCATATTCTCAGGTTATCCTGAATAATGGAGTCTTCTGGAATAAAAAGCAGTGTAGTGTCCTCTTTACTAACCTTCTGTTCAGTCAAAACAATAAGCCCAGTCACCTCTCTCTCCCTCTAATGGACCAACAAAAGTCACCCCAGCACCATTCCCATGTAATTGTTTACATAGCTGTTTATGCATTATTTTGACGCATTTTATATATTTTAGGCATCTATAAATCTTACACTTTTATTCAAAGCAACTTAAAATTATGAGTACAACTTGAGGGTTAAGGGCCTTGCTCAGGGGCTCAACTTGGCAGTGGTGGGGCTTGAACCAGCAACCTTCCAATTAAAAGGCAAGTACCTTAACCATTGCCCCCATTCATGATGCCATGTGGATGCCCAAACTCCACTGATTCTTGTGTGCTTCTCTTGTTCCTTACCACTGGCACTTTCCATGGGTCAACAGTGGTCTAAACTATCAGGGGACATGTACCTTGACAGAGAGTTTTGTGAATGTACACCATTTAAATACAGCTCCTACAATCAGACCCAGTATATCATAAGTGTGAATGGTGTGCTCTCCCTACAGGAGCACGGTCACACCTGTCCTCTCCAGTGCAGACAGATACTTCCTTCTACCAGTTCTCCAGTCCAACTAGCTCTCACCACTCCAAACAGACAGCAGTGTAAATGAACTGAAATGGTCTTTACCTGAAGATCCAGAGCTATAACAGCATGCTTTTTTTTGTTCTCTTCACCCTCTCTCCAGACTGCAGATCAGGCTTACGCCGGCTGAGGTGTAAGGGTCACTTCACAAGCTGTTATGTGCACTGCTTTGCCCTCAAAGCCTGGAAAGAAACCATGCACTGCTCTATGTGCTGCTGATCATTGCGTTTTACAGGTTATTGGTCGTAAAGAGCACTTTATTGTAGAAAAGGGTGAACAGCGGTTACTTTTCATTGGTCAGTGGTATTCGGGGCTTGCTGTAATGATTGCAAATAATACACAACAACACACCAGAGCCAGGTTCACTTCTGGGGCCACTGAACTACATGAACTATTATTTATAACAGCCACAAAACTGCACTTTGTAAGTAACTTGCTTGCATACTCTTAAACACACCCATCTATGCTGCATTAAATTAATGCCTTGAAGCCATGCTGTCTTAATGGTGCTGAATAGCAAATCTACCTGGCTATACACTAATCACTTAGATTTAAGTGTAATGGCCGATGGCTGTTCAGAATGAATAGTTTTCAGTCTCTTTAAAATATTGTACTTAAAATGATATTTTCATAGGTTGGTAAGAGATCATAACCAAAGATCAGACCTGCACTGTGCTGCTATCTGTTCAGACATGTCCACAATGAATCCAGAAATGACACAGTACATGGTATGAGCCCCTGCAGACATGAACACTCCAATACATCATCTACACTGAGCCATCTTAACCTAGCTGAGCACCATAGAGCAGCATCCTTCGCCACTCACCACGATATTACACTACCCTCAAAAAAGGTACAGATGATGCAGTGTGTGTGACCCACTGCAAGCAATGGAGACACAAGTGCCCATTGCTCTCCAGACACCTGCTCCCATGGTCCTCCTGAAGGTGCAATCACCTCTTTCCCTACCCTTCAAGAGCATTGGTTTCCTAATGGCCTCCATCGCTTTGACATCATCCAGTGGAGGGAAGAATACTCGGTTCAAAAACATTCACAGGTCCCTCAATTCAGTAAAAATTACAGGTCTGTCAAAACCATGATAAATATCATAATTTCGTCAACGAAGTTACATACTGGAAAAGGGTAGGACATCAGTAAACCACTCCAGGAATAGTACAAAGGGGAAATATGACTGAAATTACTGTTAATAGTTTCAAAAGAAAAGTCACACCTAGCTCTGGTCCCAAACTTTAATTGTTCAGAACTTTGTTAACTGATCAGCGCTGGTGAATTCTTGCACAGCTGCAGTCATGAGATCCCATTGGATTGAGACTCAAACATGTCAAGGCAACATAAACAGCACAGCCCAGTCATGAAGGAGGGCACATGGGAGATCGGAAACTTGCAGAAAACATTCTACCCAGCTGGTGCCTCCGCAGGTGTTCATGTATATTAAAGCGCACCTGAGACGCAGCATTCATAACTCTACACATCGAAGTAAATTCCTCTCGCACATTCAGTCCGAGCCATGCATTACACACGGGGCCTCAGAAGGGACGGGCTTCTGCAAACAGTGAGTCGCTGTAATTTTAACTTAATTCGCCGCCAATTCATTTCGGTGTTTCATCAAACACCATGAGAGGCAGTGTGGAGGCGCACAAAAGGAGCCTGCTCAAACGGCAATTTCCATGCCACTCTAATTACTGCTATTGATGAAAGGCTGAAAGCACTTACTGGTAATTACAATTCTTTTGGATGCAACAGCTGTTGTCACGACGATGCCACAAAGCTGGGGTGGGGGTTGGGGGAGGGATCCCACGAGGCATCAGACGCTGTGGCTCTGATTAATATCATCACACTATTGTGCTTTATTAACACCCAAACCTGTATACCTACCATGTTATATTCATATTGTGGTCGCTTTTATTTTATTCCCATTGCCAGGAAGCACCTGGAGGACCAGTTGAGTCAAGGAAGGCAGTGAGGCGAGGCAACAAAGGGAGTTCAACTCCATAGTGAAGTTCTTTGACAAGGAAACAAATATATCATATTTTTAGTTTAGTTCTTTGTGATCTGTTGTCAGTATATAAGTTCATATAGTCTTAATGTCCCTTCAAGGACCTGCAGCAAACTGCAATAAGCTCCAGAATAATTCAGGGGAAAAGCACAGAAATCATTATTCACTGTGTCAAAGAGTATTAATGATGCTGTCTGTGCTGATATTGGAATTGTTTCTTGTCCCCTCATGAATTACTCTTCATGCCTACATAAGCCTCAAATTACATTCGATATTGGAAAGGTGTGGTATAAGCTCTCTCCAAACGTCTGCTATCTTCTCGCTCTGACAGTAGTAATCAATTCATGCATGTGGGAACCCTGGCACACACTCTGCATTTCCCTTATCTATTTATTTATTTACTTATTTATTTTCAGGAGATAATCATCTTTATAAGGTGAGTGACAGGTTAGATTGAATTACATCACCAACTCCCATACATCACTCTGTGCTTCGTCTCATTTACTTCTATTCAAATTCCATCCTCCTTTTCCTCTCCTATACCTTGGCTTTGGCACAGCATCGGAGCACTTGTTTGCCCAGTCTGATTAAGAAGGAAATCAATCAGGCACACTCGGCTGGGCGTTAGGTGAGCAGAGTGGTAGAGGAGCGGTCTTCATTGTGTCAGTCAGACTTTTCTGTCTCCACCGGCTCAGCACTACTCCACACTACACAGCACAGAAGTGGGAGCTCCCCCTGCTCAAGCGGTCCAAACACCGGCACGAGAGCATGCCACTGCGTCCGTGCAGAGGCTGTCCCACTGAGGAGAGCGTGGGGGTGAAGGAGAGGCTGGAAAGGATTACCCTCAACATGTGCTCCAGTTTTACCCAGGAGCAAAAGTACATCATCAAGTTGCAAATTGTGGTATGCCATATAACCTTTGGTATGTAAATAGATTAAGAAAGCATGAAAAACTCTGTCTGAATGTGAATGATCACAGAAACACACACACAAACACACACACACACACATTTTACTCTTTACAGACATAGGTTATGATCAGCATCATTACACGGTTCAGGAAATGCACAGTTTGAGCAATTTGGACCAATATCATTTTACCCTTTCTAACAATCTCACTCCTCGATGATCAAAGCAGAAAAAACAACCACAGTTATATTCCTTTTAGGGAGAATGCCTAAGATGTGTTGAAGAACGCAACTATTCACTCTGCACAAAAGAAGAATATGTTTTAAGGTGTCCCTCAGCGTTACATTGTCATCCCTTGCAAACAGCATCTTCAAAGTGAGTGCGGGTGTTTACACCCAGCTGGCTGTGCACTGGGGCTGGGGGGGGGGACCTCAGGGGCCTCCTGTCACAGAGCAGCACAGAGCCAAGTCTTTCTGCTTATCTCTGATCTCTCTCCAAAGGAAGGGCCGACACTCAGCAAAGACCTGAATTTACTGTTAGTTCTTTTCTTTTTCAAATCTTCTTTGAAAATAAATCCCAGTTTAAACCTGAATGAAGAAAAGGGTAATATATAAACATGTTCTAAAGGGGAAAGCCCTATATATATATATATATATATATATATATATATATATATATATATATATATATATATATATATATATATATATATATTATTATTATTATTATTATTATTATTATAAATATTAGTATGGTAGAACACCTCTGTTTAAACTTCTCCATGTACATTCATAGAGAGCAATCACACACACGTACATTTGAGTAATGCATGCCTAAGATCTGATCATTGCTCTTTGTCACCTGTGAGTGATCCATCTGTGGTAGAACTGAATGCAGGACTGATAGATGAGGGGGACAGGGAGAGTCTGAGTTCTTCTCAGAGATCAGCACTGCCAAACAAATGCAGCACATAAATCCTTATGGCCAAAAGCTGACCCCTCAGATCAGACCAGCTCCACCTGAAAAGGGGGCCATATTTCCCTCCCACTATAGATTTAATCATTACTCATGATATGTGTGATCATTAGGAAGAAGATCAGTGACAACAGGAGAAAGAATTTTAGATGACAAAACGAAGGCTTCAGACCTGAAAGCATTCATCTGACTGCCTCTGCATTCATCTGACGGACACTGAGAAAACTTGCTCTTTTATCCCAACTTTTAAACATTAATCTCATTCACTGCTTAAATTGTGGTTTAAGCCATGTGGTGGCAGCTCAAGGTAATGCCTGACCACTCTGACCCCCCCCCCCCCCCCAAAAAAAAACAAACAAAAAAAAAAAAAACGGCAAAACACTTTAGCTCAAGAATAGGGCAGACCTAACATATATCACAAAATCACTTAATTTACCATTTATACAATACATATATCCCTTTCTCCATCTGTGGCTTTTTATCTGTAGCTATAAAAAAGAGTACCCTAAAACTATATTCAAGTAAGCGTATTGCTGTGGAAACAATGACTTAGTTAGAATGACAAAATGTTTTGAAGAACACAACCTTGACTAACATGAATAAAATTATGATTAAAAAGTGCATTTGTGTCAACACAAATATACTTGAGTACAGGTAAAAGTGTTGTGATCTGAAGATATACAGAAACATACAAATCCATCAAACCTTTACCTAGGTAGAAGTAATTGAGTAACTAAATGTAAGTTTAGTAAGTAAGTAAATGTAACTAGTTACAACCCACCTCTGAAGGGGAGGGGTAGAAGTTTGTGTGCTGTTGCAAACTTCATGGGGCATATCTAATGTGATGCTAGCACTTTGGAAAATACCCAGCAAAAGTTTGAGGGACCTTAAGAAACCCAACTACTAAGGTAAAGTGTTTGCAGCATTGCCTTTTTTCAACTGTTTGGAGTTGTTTATTCTGAAGGATATCCACTACAGTCATTTGCGTTCATAACACATCTGTGCTTCTGTTAGCAGGCATAGCTTTGAAGGCTTCCTTGGCATTTAATTTATTGGCACACTGAGGGTTGCATTCTCACCAGTACATTCCCATCTCTTCATGTTATGCTGAAGTGAGCTAAAATAGATAGTGTTGCAATAACATTTAGTTTTTTCCCCATACTGGACCACTTTGTTACAATTAATGGCATGATCGTACTTGCTAAGTATTTCTTTTGTTAACCTTTATTGGATTTAATGAGAATAGATTAATTTTCTGCTCTGAATGCTTTAAATGAGATCATTAGGATACCTGCCAATGGAAATCTTTAAATCTACTGAGTACATTCTTTTCTCCTTTATTTTCTCTGTCAATGCTCTTTTACATAATGATTTGGCTGTTACATATTTAACTTTTTTTTTTTTTTTTCCTACACATGCTTTTTAGTGCCTGAAATGACCAAGTATGCAACCAAATATGAAACTTACTATAAATATCATGTTTTTGATTTTGCTATTTAACACAAAAATGTTTCCCAAGGCAGGCTAACTGTCAGGTTCGGGTCGTTATATGTCTATCAGGTCTGTTTGGAGGAAACATATCAAAGCAAGCCTTAATCCTTAATTGCTCTTCCTTGAATGTAATTTGGAGAAAATCTTGGGGTTGTGTTCCTGTATGTGTAGCTAGCATCAAAGAGCATGTACAGTGTACTTCGTTTTTTCTTGATTCTCATGGTGCCAGTAATTGCTCTATTCACTTCTTGTTGTGCCCAAACTTCATCAGTCCTGCATCTGTCATTTTACATTTACACCAGTCAGCTAAAAATAAAAGTAGAACTTCTCAAGCTTGGGTTTCTTTAATTGGAAAGAACGAACATCCTGACGAAGCTCTGCAGGGTGCGTGCCTGCGTGCATGTGTGTGTTATTTTTCCATTTCCTCGTTATGTAAATGCAAAAGGAGATTTCTGACTGGTTTCACAGGGAGAGCTATCTGTTAGCCATCACCACATTTTATCTACTGGAGGAGTGAGAGAAATAGAGACAGAGACAGAGAGAGGGAGAGAGAGAGAGAGTTAAAAATGCATTGGAAATAGAGAGAAACTGACATAGCATTTAATCTCCCCAGGGAGGTAAGGCAGAGGATAGAGAACTTTATTGATAGGCAGCCATATGTCTGCGAATTGCTTCACTTCCTCCATCTCACCATCTCTAAGAGGTCACACAAATCATCTCAAGGTCCAACAGCTTCCTGAAGACTCAACGGTCCTCTCCTGGCTACATGCAGTAAACACTGGTATAATGAACAAAATGTCATGCATTGTTATCTAAGGGACATTCAATGGGCAAAAGTGTTGACACAAGCACTACAGAAAAAGGTGGGAAATGCAGCCGAATTTAAACTGCTTCCACATTACCTTGAGCTGAGCTGACTTCCTGGCACACTAAAAACATCTCTCCCGTCACAATTTACCTGGTGGAGGGTGAGCCAGGACAGCTGTGTGGCATTACTAAAGGTCTTTAAAAGGTAATGGAACAAACACAGCAGAAAAAAAGCATATCTCAAAGGTCACCTGGAACTTCAGCTAAATGATTTGTGCAAATATGTGAATTGAGCATTGAAAACAGGAATATCCATCCGCTGAGCAGGAGCCAGCGATTTATCAACAAATAAATGCACCTTGTCATCTGAGACCAAAAGTGGTAGAACCCAGTATGACTCTGGGGAAATAGAAAAGGGAGCCTTCCATATGCCGTCATATCTGCCCAGCACAGGGAGATCTACCTACCTGTTTGTGATGTCTGCAAGGCTAGAGTATTATTTCTGATGATATACATTGTAAGATATGATGCATTTTCATTTAAACCCATTTTATTCACCTAACAACCACTTTAATAGAAAGGCCTACATTTTTGCTATACTCACTTGTCATTTTATTAGGTCCACCTTTCTTAAAGGTTCACGTTATAGGTAGACAGTTACAGGCTGTTAAAGCCATACACAATCTGTCAGCCACCCTGGATGCAATTCTTGTATGGTCATTTGTATGGTCAACTGAGCACTGTTGACTGTATATTATTTGGCTGGTTGAACATTTTAAACACAGCAATAATTTTTTGTTTGGCATGGTAGTGTGTCCTGTACTGGTACAAGGTTAACAATTACAACTTATGATAATCCTGCTACTTATTAGACATTACTCTCTTTACACTCTTTATGCATTGTCAGCACTGTGTGTGTGTCGTGCATGTGTGCATGTATCTTGCATTTTGGGATAATTCATCTAACTGAGTACTGCACATTGTATATGGCTGTGATGACAATAATGATCTACTTCAGTTGATATAATACTGTGTTGATCATCAGGAGGAAAACCAGACCCAACAAGAAAAATGATTTTCAGATCAATCAGTGATTGGACAGCTTTACTTCTTGGACAGAGATTGGTTCATATAGCTGCTGTCAGAAAATGACTGCTGGGGAAGGACTAGAGGATGGCTAGCAAATTTTGCATGACCACAGACAGGCTCTTTAAGTGCATACACATCCATTTAGTGATAAGCGTTCCTAATGAAGGGTATGAGTAGTGTATTTGACAAGAGAAAACAAACCCATTCCACCTTTTTCCTTCCTTGGGTCTGCCTCACTAAGAAAAATGCCAAAAATTGTAGTCAGAAAGTGAAGGTGCTCTTTATGTGACTTCAGGCTCCACCACAGCTTTTGGAGAGTCAAGTATGAAAGAATGGCCTGATATTCTGCACTCCCCCACAGGTCTACTGTCTCCTGCCCTGTTGTGGATGGGCCTGGTTTTTTCTCCCACAGTCCCCTCCCCATGACATCTCTTTTAAAAGCTGGAATTTATCTAATGACAACTCAGAGGCTAATAATATTAGGTGTGCCTTTGAGCCCCGGGATTCGCTTTCGAAAGGTCAGATTTTGCATTCCCGCCACTCCCTCTTTCTCAGGCCGGGAAAGCAGCATCCGCAGCGGGCGGGCGGACATGAGTGGTCCCCGATGTCACCGCCACCGACGCCCCCTCCAGATATGTCCTATCAGCCTCAAACAGGAAGCGATCCGGGTTAAGTGTGTAATGACTGCTTGTCCACACTCTAAGATTAATTGACTGTGGCAGGGTAAGATAAAGAAACACAATTAAAGCCACAGAAGCGCTCTCCGAGGATGACTGTACTCGGCTGCCTGCCAGGATCACTTCGAGTCCTAAGCATTGCTTCTAAGCTGGTCTTTAATTCTCCCATTCAATCGGATTGGTTAAATACATGTCCTCACACAATATAACGTCGCCCAATTGTCACTTTCGCTGCAATTACCGTATCCCAGGAGACGTGCAAGTGCACACACTAATAAGTCTTTTTCTTTTAAATATTTATTTTTTAAATGTCCCTCATGAGCTGCTGTAGTACTATTTTTGCAAGGGGATGCCTGTCTCTGTGGTCTCCTGCGCTGCATCGACAATGGTCAAGCGGGTAGAAGCATGGACATTTCCCACCTCTATGCTTCACGGAGTAACAGGCCTGAGAGTCCATCATCTCACAGAGCTTTGATCAACATGCACAGTCTTCGCCCCCTTTCCTCCTGCGGGACCGTGTGCATATAATCAGTCTCAATAATACATGACTCATGTACCAGCAGCCCATGAATGATTAACACACTGCATGAAGAGGAGTTTCATCACATCTCAGACTGTATCACGGGTGCGGGTTTGTTTCTGTTCACTTCTGCATTGTGGAGCCTGGAAGGGCACAGGTATTTAATCACTGATGTTACAGTATAAATGTTTAAAATGGAACTTTTGCATTTCACTGACAGATTGGTAGGTTCTGCATGTTCCTGGCCAGCTAGGAATTACAACACAACAAAAGAAGAAATAGCCTTTAGTATGTCAGAAAAAATAAATAAATAAATTTTAAAAAATTATATATATATATATATATATATATATATATATATATATATATATATATATATATATATATATATATATATATATAAAGCCAAGTAAAGGTTTTTTAATAGTGTTCAATAGTGTTTTAAAATTGAAACACTATTATGCTAGAGTGATCGGTTAACAGGAGGTTTTTAGAAGCATGCATACGAAAATTAATCTCCAAGTTTGTTAAACATGATGTTGATCCATAAGTACTTATCTCATCTAATTACTAGGCCAGGAAGAGGCCCAATACTCTTATGCTAACACATGCAGAGATTTAGTTTAACACAACAGGGAGAAAGAGACCAGGTTATGAGGAGACAGAGCATTAAAATAGGTTAAAAACCTGCTTCTTTTGTACTTTTCTATTATATTACTAGAGCTGTTTTTGTTTGTTTGGTTGTTTGTTTTTTGCTCAGATGCTGTTATCTTTTGTTATTAAAAAACATCTTAAGTCAGACCAAGAGACCAGGATGTACCCTGGGCATCACAGAGACCACATAATCGCTAAGGTTTTCATCCTTAAGGCAGTCTCGGTGTGAGCTACAACTGTGTACCATAATATTATTAAGTCATTACTCATGATCATATCTTTGTAGTCATGCAGGTGTGAAAACACACACACACACACACACACACACACACACACACACACACACACACACACACACACACACACACACACACACACACACACACACACACACACACACACACACACACACCATGCACACACTTTCATAATAAACGTGGAAAACTGGTTTGAAATATCAAAGCTCTCTAAGGTTAACAATAGATTTAAAGCTTCCTGTAAAACATTATCTTTTCCTCTTCCAGGAATCCAGAGAAGATATGTACAGAACTTTAAAAGAGGTTCCAATCACTAACAAATTTGAGCTGGTGGTCATAATATCGATGCAGGAATCTTATTTGTGACAAGTTGTGAGGGAAGGAAGCAAACAAGTTAGGCCACCTGTAATCTTGCTCTCTCTTTCTCTATTTCTTTCTAATGCCTATATGCAGTCACAGTATAGAATGCCCCTGGCCAACAGTAATGAAGAGAAATAGTGTGTGAGGCATTTTCAACGAGATCAAAAAGCCCAAAGAAGAAAATTTAAAAGATATGACTCGATTTGAGAAGTCCAAGTCAATACACCTTCTTGTCAATACTTCTTCTTAATATGTCTCATCATTACACCAATACGGTAACCAGTGAGACCTACAAGCAAAAATGATCATGTTGCAATTAAACTGAGTAAAAGAAGCACTGTCCATCCTCATGAAGTGCTGGATTTTAACAACAAGTAACAACAAGCTCTTTATCTGCCCCCCCCCCCCCCCCCCCGTGTTTCAGTGTAATTCTCATTCACTTCACTGGAGTGTGTTTTCAGTTAATGCGTTTCTCATTAATGAATTAATAATTTGAGAATTTCATGGATAACCAAAATGTTTTGATACCTACACTGTTGAGGAGAAGCATATTAAAGTTGCATCAGAATAAAAGAGTTCAGAGAGATAAGAATGGCGGACAGAGCATCAGGGCCAAGGTTTCAGGAAGGAAGAAAGAAAACTGCAGGTCATTTTCCCCCTCAGCATTTCAAATGTAACCTTCCATAGTCAGGGGTGGCTTTTGCTTTGAGGTATAAGTCATTTCTTTCACACCCTTGTAAACTAATCCATGGTGCTGGGATGGGGGGATACATTCCCATAGAATTGTAGCTGCAGGCAAAATTGCATAAACGCAACTTGGTGAAAACCTTTTAAGGATTCTGGGGATTAAATCTACCAGCTAAGCCCAAATCAAGAATTTGATTGTTTGACCTCTCTCAAGGTGTGGGGAAATGAAATGGAATGATAAATAAGTCCTTCTTCTGGATATCTGACTGGTCTGAAATTTATATGACAACGGGCATCCTGGGGTTTATGCGGGCTTCTATAAGTCACTCTAATAGGTTCCAGGGTTCTCAAAGGCTACAGGGACTTTTGATGTTTTGCATGTTTTGATGTTTCAGTCCTAAACTTGCTTAAAAGAATAATAAAGTCAGGATATGTTTTTATTTAAAGTTCACTAAAGTCTTGCTAAGTTTAGCACTGAAAAACTTTTAACTTTAGTCTACAATGGACTTAATGGATTCCAAAGGCACAACATCTTAGGCCTTTAAAAACCTTGATAATCTTTCTAAAAACAGGAAACAGGGTGTCATTTATATTTCATATCATATTTGTAATAACATCTCATATTTCATTTTTGGAAGATGGCCTTGTAAATGCTTTCTTAAAGCTGTTTTATTGATTCCTATTGCAGGCTAAATCAAAATTTAAGCCTCACTGGCAATCTTTATGAGCTTAAAATTTACGTATGGAAATCTTACGGATTCTATCATCCAAAGTCTGATATGGTACAACAGTCTCTCAGAGCCAGGTTGGGGAAAATATCTGTGATGGAAGTTTTTCTTTGCCATTTACCCAAATGTGAGGTTAAGAGCTTAAATATTACAACATGACATGAGTTACCATGGAGAGTTCAGCAAGATGAGACATGAGGCAATGGAGATCAGCTTGTCACGTGAGGTATGGGGCAAGTTTATTCCACACACAAGTTAACTCACTTTTATTAAAGTGACTGGTTGCATGTCATATGCGTCAAATAAAAAAACCTCCTCTCCAATATGCAGTGAATCAGAACACTCCCAACTGCACGAAGTCAGATTTTTATGTATAAATATATTTTTTTATTTAGACTACTACTGAAAACATGAATGAATTCAATTTCAAAATGTAATTACTTTATATGCACATATCATTGTGGAATGACCAAGTTTTGTTTGTACAGACTGCCCTAGATTTAAGATGATATGGATATTTGACATATGAAGCTATGGTGATACTTGAGATCAACAGTGTACCACGATAATGAAACTATTATTTTTAAGTTGTTTTCAAAGTACTTAAACAATACTGCAAATGGTCTTGGTTTATTGCTATTTTCACAGCCTTGGGTGAGGTCAGTTTTTCATAGAGCGTCTCGTGGCAGTTGAGTGCTCACAATATAAGAGTACAAGCTAATTACTTTCAAGGTCCATGGGGTGTTAGTATGGAGTATAATAGCACTGATATTAAGTATTTCCTTTTACACAGCAACAATATTTTAACATAAAACTGCTTTACCTGAACTTAAGGTCACCTAGTATTTGCCCATGGTAAACACAAATTAAGTATTTATTTATTTATTCATTTTCTCGTGTATTTATTTAGTTATTTATACTAACAGTTAACATTTATTTGTGCTTACCAACACAGTTGATATTACAATGAAATATGCAGAAATAATCTGTTCACAGAACATGCCCCTGGGGAATGTCTTGACACTAGAAGCTGCATGAATCCTGGTTGTACCCTTGCCTGTAATGGATATACACAGAGTGTTTGTTTGACCTGCAGAGAGGACGATGAATCATGGAGCATTGTCATTGCTGTCAGATTCCATTTGAGCAATGGGGCGTCACATGTTTAAATCACCCATGTGACAGGAAAACAGCATGGAGATTGTGGCTTTGACATGATGACAACGTCAAGTGCACGGCATGTTATAAATAGCACCTTCAGCAAGTTTCGGACACGAGGGTCATGAGGCACTACAGACAAACACAAGAACAACTCTGAAAAATAAATGGAGTTAGGAAATAAGTGAGGCTTGGAAGAAGGATAACATCTGAACCTCCCACCTCTCTCCTCCCTATTTATAGGGAAACTCTCGCCTTTCCTCCATAACAAACATTCATACCTACATTGCACATGTGATGGTGCCCCGTGGTGTCTTGAGTAGCAGTCACCATGCACTTATGGTAGATGCTGCACTGTAGGGTTTTGTGTTTGAAATCTGTACCCTCTTTAATGGATACTTTAAGTATGGCCTTATGAGTTCTTACTTCTTTGTCCATGTAAGTTCATTAGTTAGGGCCTTCTGAACATGAACTTCTGAGTTTGTGCTTAACGTAATGTTACATATGTTCTTTAGATATGGCCTTATGAGTGTTTACTGGGCTATTTGGAAGTTTTCTTGTATGGGGCCTCAAGATGTCATATTTAAAGGTTCTTATACCAGCGCTCTGAGTAATTATAGATGCTAAGACTCTGCAATGAGAGTAATTAGATTTAGAGGTTCTACTTACGACAGTCTTGTGTAATGTAAATATTTTTTTTCTCCCTTTCTTTGGAGTTGTAGGGGTGGGTGATGTGATTATTTTACTTTTTCCATACTGTTTTTGTGGTATCTGGGAGTTGGGTAGAAGGGATGTATTTTCTTTTCCTTTTTTTAGGGGACAGTTGGCTTTAGTTAAGTTTTGTTTGTTATATTGTTATATATAAGCCCACTCTGATGTAATACTCCTGTTTGGGTTTGGTTTATATTGAGACTTATTATTTTTGTACATTCCGAAAACTAAATGATTGAAGGATATGAGACATGAAATTAAATGGTTGCAATTCCAGAGGAGTGTGCATCTCTGTGATTTTTGTTTCATGTTGCACCATTTCTAGTTCTAGACTAGCAAGTACCTGAGAGATGTCTGCAATAGGGCTGTAACACCACCTCCACCTTCTCCCTCTGTCCTCTACTCTTCTTCCGGTGGGGGAGGAGGTGAGGGTGATGGTTTCTGACACCACTGAGACCACCTGGACCTCCAGTGCATATTGACAGAGTAGTACAACATTAGGGTAGTCTACATAAGGGAATAAGTGGCCATTGTAATGGTTCCATGATGTTTGAGTCACTATTTGATTGACTGTACAAGTTCTTCAGCTGCTCTTTTATTGGTGTGACCAATAGTCAAAAACAAACAAAATACTACTCACAATCCTGGAACAAAAATTAAAAATATTCTCAGTTCAAGTGCCTGAGTGACTCCATTATAGGTCTAGGGGTGCTAAGCCAGGCACTGTGTTTAGATAATAAAAGCCCCATACTTACCTAGGGTCTGGAATGTATTTCCGCTTCAGTATCTAAAATATATAAAATAGTTATAAGAGGTCTTCAAACCCATTGACATTAATATAATACTTCTCTTTCAGTTATACTTACTTGAAAGTAGAGCTTTCAAGATTTAGTTAGCCAAGCCCACATCAATCCTTAATCTTATATCAGTGTTTTGTTCTAAAAGACACTGTCAAGACACATCTGAGACATACATCTGCTTATACCAGCATTCTCACCCTGGCAAATAACATGTGAGGAAATACTTCATCATTGCACAGCAGGAACAACAGAATTGTGTTGAGGAATAGAGGACTATTATCCAGCTAAGTGTAGTAGAGGGAACAAAGACAATCTGAAACAGAATAGCCTATATAAATGTGAGTCTTGAATTACAGGTATTGGTGCTTGGGAAGCAGGATGCATCCATTTCAGATCATGAGTGCAAATACAGCTGCTTATAGTGGCACAAAAATGAATTTAGATATGCAAATATCATGAATTGAACAAGATAAGACGCAATGGCAATAAGCAGCAATTGAGCACTTGGTTAAGAACAAAGTAATATAACAGCAGTCGGTGGAAACCAATATCATCAACCAATTGAAGGCTGGACTCAAAGTCACGCCGAAAATCAAAGTAAAAAATTTTAATCTAATTTAATCTAATTTTCATAATAGCAGCTCATAATGTGACTCAGTAGAGTATTTGGCCCCTGTGTATCTGTATGGACTGCGAACAACGTCTGGGTATGCTCCTAATTAGATGACGAATGGTGTCCTGGGGGATCTCCTCCCAGACCTGGATCAGAGCATCAGTGAGCTTCTGCACAGTCTTTGGTGCTACTTGGCAGTGTTGGATGCACTAATACATAATGTCTCAGGGGTTCTCAGTTGGATTCAGGTCAGGGAAACTTAAGAGCCAGTCAATGCCTTCATCATCCAAGTACTGCCTACACACTAGCCACAAGACGGCAAGCATCATCCCGCACCAGGAGGCACCCAGGGCCCACTGGATCAGTGTAAGTTCTGACAATGGTTCTGAGGATTTCATCTCGATACCTAACAGTACTCTGGGTAATATTTACCATCAAGTTGAGGTTTGTGCAACACTCCAAGGATATGTCTCCACAGACCATCTCTGACCCACTGCCAAACCAGTCATGCTGAATTAATTTGCAGGCAGTATAATGTTCCCCATGGTGTATCCAGACACTTTCTTGTCCGTCACGTGTTCAGTGTGAACCTGCTCTCATCTGTGAAGAGAACCGGGTGCCAATGTTGGACCTGTCAATTCTGGTGTTCTATGGCAAATGCCAATCAAGCTGCACAGTGCTGGGCTGTGAGGACAGATCCCACTATAGGATGTCGGGCCCTCATTCCTCCCTCATGGAGTGTGTTTCTGATCATTTGGTCAGACACATGCACACCAGTAGCCTTCAGGATGCCATTTTGTAGGGCTCTGGCAATGCTCCTCATGTTCCTCTTCACACAAAGGAGCAGATACCAGGTTGATGCCCTTCTATGGCCCTGTCCAGCTCTCCCCATGTAACGGCCTGTGCCCTGATATCTCTTCCATGCTCCTATGATTATGCTGGGAGTCACATCAAACCTTCTTGCGATGGCACATATGGATGTGGAGGAGCTGGAATACTTGAGCAACCTTCAGGTACCTCCTCATGATACTAGTATTGGAAAATGCTGAATGACTGTAGAGAAGCAACACTCATGACGGATAAGGAGAGAGTAATTGGCCACCACCTGCAAAACTATTCCCTTTTGGGGGGTTGTCTTGCTGTTGCCTCTCCAGTGCACCTGCTGTCACTTTCATTTGCACCAATGCAAGTGAAATTAATTCACAATTGCTTATGCTTCCTAACTGGACAGACTGATATGCTTGAAGTTTAATTAACTTGGTGCTATATTGTGATGATTAAGTGTTCCTTTAATTTTTTGAGCAGTGTAGTAACACCGAAGAGGAGTTTAAAAAATGGAAGACAATAAGGCACAGGTGAGGGAGTATAGCTGGTCATTAGTAAGACTAAAATTGAGGCCGAACACTGGAGGATGGGTGGAGTTGTGGGAGGGAGAGTGACAGTATGGGTTGCACTCCTGGGTTGCAACAGCAGTTCCAGTTGCTCTACGCTATCTTGCCAGAGAGGCAAGCCTTCAAAGCTGCATTCATGGAACTCTGTAATGAGGCCAGGGTCCAAAATCAGGACACAGCATCTCTCCTCAGCATCACACCCCTCCCAGTTCACCATATACTGAAGGTGAACCAGCCCCCCAATGGTGAGAGTTAGTTCAGGACAAATGGCCATTGTAATGGTTCCATGATTCTTGAGTGAGTTCCAAGAAAGTGATGGAGTGGACCATATAGGCAGGAGCACCTCCAGAATCATGATGGGTTGCAGGACATTCTGGGGCCATCATCTGAGCTAGCGGACCATGAAACCCAAGCCTTACAAAGGAAACATGACAGGAGGGAGAAGTAAACTGTAACTTAAAAGTCATGAGAGTCAATGGGGTTTAAGTTTATGGCATAGAAGTTGAAAGTACAGCTTGCACATCGAAAGACAAACTCAATCACCAGGTCTAAAAGCTAGGGTGTCGCTATGATGTCAGTCATCTTATTCTTCATGCCACTTCTGGAACTGATTGACCCTAGATATCATCAGGTCACTGGAACCAGTCAACCACAGCCAGACAATCTTCACTCACCAGGTGCCAGGAGTAGAGAGGTGGCTGGTAACCTAATGTGATGTGTAAGGGAGTGAAACCTGTGTAAGAGTGGTACAAGTAGTTTTGTGCATACTACACCCATGGAATAAATTTAACCTAATGCATTTGGTGATCCATTCAATATCTTCTTAAGAATCAACCCAAGACCTGGGTGATCTATGTCTACTTATTTGCCTGGCACTGGTTTACCATCACACACAGGCAGTTCGCCCTTCAGACCCTCCAAGTAAATTGTGGGCCACATCCCAGGAATTCCTTATCATCTTCCACACCTGGAAAGCACTGGGCAGATTGAGAAGAGGTATTAGATATTATCCCTTTGAGAATCGGTGTACCAACAACAATATGGTAAAACTGCATTGGTCAATGAGATCAGTTAGGAAGTCTATAGTGACCAGATTCTGGAGGGACTGGGCAGAAGAACAAGCTTACCTGGAGGAGTTTAATGTGGAGTCTTTGATATGTCACACATTTTTCAGGAACATACCAACTCCTGGGTTTTTCTCCACATGTCAGGCCACCAATACATGTCTGAGATTAATCTGAGTGTTCTATCAATGCCTGAGTGGCCAGAGCCCAAGGAGGTGTCTGCCAAGAACTTGGCAGAAGTTCAGTCTCTTGGCAGTTTTGATATACTCCCTGTTTTTATGATCAGTCAATACAAGAAATTGATGCAATGTTTTTTCAATGCCAGTTTGATTGCCAACAGTTGTCAATTTCCAGTGTCACAATTCCTCTCTGTTTATAAAGTTTTCTGGGAGAAGTATTCACTATTCACATGGAAACAACTTAGGAATATCACCTTCTCTCTGAGAGTGAACTCCACCATGCCCACTTTTGACACATCTATATCCACAACAAATTGCTTGGTAGGATCTGACAGCTTGGTAAGAGGGGCCGAGGTGAAGTTATCCTTGAGAGCAGAGTAGGCCTTCTCAGCAGCCTGGTTCCACTGTAATTTGTGGGGATTCTACTTTAATAAGGAGGTGAGTGGTGTAGTTCAAATTTCTAATATACTTATGAAAGAAACTGGTAAATCCTAAGAAGTGTTGAAGTTCCTTGATTGACTTAAGAGTGGACCAAGAGCTCACGTTTATTTACATTGATGGCATTTAGCTGACACTATTATCCAAAGCAACTTACAACTATGACTGAGTACAACTTGAGCAATTGAGGGTTAAGGGCCTTGCTCAGGAGCCTAACAGTGGCAACTTGGCAGTGGTGGGGCTTGAACCAGCAACCTTCTGATTACAAGTCAAATACCTTAACCACTGAGATACCACCGCTCACATCTCGAATGTTAACTCAGAAAGAGGATTGAGGTTTGGCGAAATAGGTACTTTTATTACCTAGGTGAAAAGAAAGTATTCACGTAAGCGCTGAAGGATCAACTAGGTGTTGAAATTGTATTTCAAAGATGGGAAATAGACCAGCACACCACTATAGGATATCAATGTTCACAGATTCACCTGGGGTCACTAAATATCAAGTCAAGTCAAGTCAAATTGATTTATATAGTGCTTTATACAACAGATGTTGTCCCAAAGCAGCTTTACAAATGTCTGAGTCCAAGCCCCCAGCGAGCAAGCCAAGGGTGACAGCGGCAAGGAACAGAGGGGAGGTGGAAGGGCAAATAAACCCCTACTCGACTGCCTCATCTATATACTCCTCCATAGCTTTACATTTGTGTTCTGATAAGATATAGATCTTGGCACAAGTAGATAGAGTACATGCTTTCATCTTGATATTGGTGTTCTCAGAGCAATGTGGGGGTATTTAGGAGGCTTTGGTCAGAGTGAAAGCATCACCAAAATCTAGGTATTCAGGAGGAAGCAGGGTTTGTACAATAGTGGTGGGACTGTCTATGGATGTAGATAAGCAGGTTAACCAAGCTTATCAGAAAATGTAACCTTTATTTCAATTGGTTTGAAGGGAAACCAATTGAGTTCAAAGACTGAAGATGCAAACTTTGGTTCAAAAGGAATAGGCTTGGGTTTAGAAGTCTCCGAGGAAGGCGACACAGGTGAGGGCGGAAACTGTGTAGGAAGCTTCTGAAGCAGGGTTACCATCCATGACATGAATACTGACTATAATCATGGTTTGGCAAAGTCTTCTGTAATGAACATGATACAATTTCAATAGGAAGTCTTTATTGGGGAGACAGGCAATCTTGATGTCAAAAAAAGATATAGGGTCAGGTAGGCAAAACCAAAGGCAAGTATAGAAAAAGAGGTCAAAAGCAAAAAGAAGATAAACAAGAACTTGGCAGAATAAAGCTTAATATTTGAAGCAAAACACAAGAGACTTTGCAACTAGTGACAATAACTGACAGGTGAGGGGGTGTGGTGATTAGTAAGACAGTGATGCTGAATGGGTGGGTGTAGCCACTGGGGAAATAGTGAGTGCATAATGGCAAAGTATGAATTAATTTCTCAACTAACAGTAAAGCAAAGTATGTGTGGACTTCCAGATTTCCCAGTACGGTCTTAAAATTGGACTCATATAAAAAGTATATAAACAGCAATATCCATAGTGTTGAAATAAGTTGTACAGTTATTTGTGTCCAGCTGAACTAAAATGAACCCTTTTGCTGTTCATTCAGCAATGAGGACCTTGCTGAATAATAATATAGTCCTGAAGTTTTCATCAGCACCTGTCAGAGGTGAGCAGAGTCTCACAGGCTTTGAGCCCAACTACTCAAACTGTGGAGCACCTGGTCATGCTGGAGCCCATTTGTCCCAGTAAACAAAAACAGAAATTCAGAGAATGTAGAAAAACAAACAATAAAACAAAAATTCCAGGTGGACGTAAATAACATCAGCAGGTGAGGAACATGCATCATGCTGTTGGAAGACTGATAGTTTCCAGCTGCATTCATTTCCACATATCTACCTTACCGCATGCCGGCCAAGGTGGCCAGCACATTCTTATGTTTTATTGGGACTCGCCGCCAGCCTCCTGCTCCTATGATGGCAGCTTCCTACTGCACTGTTGACAGAAGTGCAATCTGCCCCCAACAGATCAGCACTGGCAAATGCACCAGGCATAAAAAAATGTTGCTGCACAGACTCTGTCACTAACACTGGCCAGAGCTGAGCACAAAGTAGCCTATACTGCCAGGGTAACTCCTGTCATTACAGTGTTTCCATGAACACAAATGAGAAATGACCTGTGGCATTGGGAGCTGTTGTTTACAATGAGATGTCATTTGTGAGGAAGTGGAAATATTAAGAATAATGTGGTCTAAGTAGGTAAGCCTCAGCTTATTCAATAACTTTCTACCCTGCCTTGAAGCTTTAATAGTATCATCAGAATTTGAAACCAAGTGATGAAACAATTATCATGATGCACTACTACATGATGATATACTATAGATTTTTGTACCACTTCTAGTTTTTGATGAGCTTTGTGAAAGACCTTTATCCTGTTTATGTTGATTATATATCTGTACTTGATTTCTGCAACATTTCCAGAATTGTTTTATGATATGATTTCATCATATCATAAAACAATTCTGGAAGTGTTGCAGAAATTTCTATTTAGAAATATCTTTTGTAAGGCAGCTATAAATGGCATGTATTTTTGGAATTTAAAGAGTACCTGGAGCACATATTGTTTTCTTACATTGCTTTCCTATAACACACCTACCATCCCATTTTTAAATGAAATAATATTAATAGGTGATAAATCACTGTTCAGCTTATAGTCTCTAAAGAAGTCTTTTTTAAAAATAAAAAAAAGGTGCATTTTGTTCCTGAGAATAGAAATATGTATCTAAACTGACTGCAAGGCATTTCTGCAAATGTAACGTTGGAGAGCTGTAAAGCAAACACACTTGTGAAGTGCCAGCACCTTGGACATGAGACGAAACTAAACTAAATATGGAAGCCATAATGGAAGGGACGGATGGAATAGAACAAATAAATAAGTTTAATAACAGACACAGACTAACAATACAGAATAGAAGAAAGAACAAACAGGCTAACATAATATTAACAGGCTAACAGGATGAGGGCGAGAACCAGGTAACAAAGGAAATGAACGCTAAGAAAAGACTAATAGGAGAACAGCCAAGAGGTTTAATACTAGGACAAGCAGGGAATACATTGAACCGGACTACGTAAGAAACAATAACCAAGACAGAAAACAAGTAATTATAACTCAAAATAAAACCAGACAACACTTGCGCATATAAAAAGCGGAAGAGAAAAACAAACAGAAGCGAAGCGACGGGAGAACACCGGAAGAGGAAAGAGCAGAATCAGACAAGCGAATGCTAACGGGGAAAGCAGCGTAAACAAAAACACAAAGACAGTGCAACAGACTAGCGAACAGAAGAAAACTAGCGAACACGAACAGAGAAAGTAACAAAGTCAGAGAGGGTAACTGGACATGGAACGCGGGGCGACAATACATGGAAACAAGCAGAATCTAGCAAAAAAAATAAATAAAATAAAAATACTGACCAGCAAACACAAGACGAAGAAACAGGGTTTAAATAGGCACTCTAACGAAGGATCAACGAGTATCAGCTGGAGCTAAAGGGGAGGGGAGGGGACAGGAAACCATAGAAACAGAGGAAAGTGGGAAAACAAGGAAGTGATTAGGTTGCCAGGGAAACGGGGGACGCTCCGGTCTGCGGGCGTGACAGCAAAACATTATGGGGATTGGTGTGTCTGTCATTTGATCTTTCCTGCATATCTTTGCCTATGTCCTCTCAGTCTTCTGGGATGAGCTCAAAATGCACTGGGTGATGTGGCTGAGGACTTGGGAAGAGACAACAGTCATCCAGAGTTCAAGCCTCAAACTGACACGCACTAAGAAAACGCTTTTCGTACTCAGAATGTCTGTTTCGCAAGTGAAGTGCCCAGGATGACTGAAAACCTTCATGATTCTTTCCTCCAGGCTACAGCTTTTACCTCATCATTTAAATGCACATGTAATTTAGCCTAATGAGTGCTAATTGCAGCAGTGTGGAATCGCTGATAATTAATTTTAAAATTAAACAAGAGCAATTTAGAAGTTCAAAGTTGTATGATATTATGATCAAATTGCCATCATTTGAAATAAGTGAGAGAGAGAGAGAGAGAGAGAGAGAGAGAAAGTGAGTGAGTGAGTGAGTGAGTGAGTGAGTGAGTGTGTGTGTGTGTGTGTGTGTGTGTGTGTGTGTGCACGTGTGCAAATGTTGAGCGAGAGGCCTAGAGAGACTATGTTAGAGGGTCATGTGCCTTGGGACATAATTGGATTTTCATATTTTCTTTCTTTTCATGTACAAATTTAACAGGTTTGTACAAGTTAATTAGTGTGACTAATGACTGTAACTTATTTTCTCTGACAGATTGTTTTATTTTTTTTACATATATTGGGTAAAGATATCCTATTACCATCTTGAATGTAATAATAAAATTAAAGACCGTGTTAGAAAAGAACATTTCATATATATGAATACATTACAATGATATATCCATGGTTTTCATTCATCTTTTGATTTAATTAAGTGGTAAATTGGATGCCCTTTATCTCTACAACAGCTATGATTTTTTATAATATAACCAATAAAATAAATTATTACTAAAATACCATTATACACATAATATTTCTCATGATGTCCAAATAGGTGGCTTGTTGATAACATTTATTAAGGCCATTGTAGACACAGATCTGTGTTTAATTTAACAATAATGTGGCACAACATTAAAGTGACACACATGAAAGCTTACCTCTCCTTCCTGCACTACAGTGTCTCAGGCACGCACATTCATGCCCTTTATGGAACGTATATCAAAAAAAAAAATCTTTTGTGTACCCTTCCTACCACCACCAGCACACACACACACACACACACACACACACACATACATACACACACACACACACACACACACACACACACACACACACACACACACACACACACACACACACACACACTGGAAATGGCAGCCATTTTCCACCATTTGAGGGTGTGAAACTCTTCCATTGCTGGTGTTGGGCCAGCACCTTTACTGGCAGTGTGGGGTTATTTTCAGGTTATGTGTGCTGTGTCACCTACAAGGGGACAAGAGCCCAGTACTCAGAGCGCTGTGAGCTGAACAGACAGCAGCCTCAGCAGTGTTCCTCTGGACCTCATTTGGCCTTGTACTCACCCAAAGCTAAAGAAACAGCACTGGGACCATTTTCAGGCAGTCAGGAGAACAATTCAAACTGCTCCATAAAGATACTCCACAGAAAAAAAAAAAAATCTCAAACAGCTACAAAAAGAATTGGCTCCATTTTAAATAACGTAACTGAATAGGCATCACCTGAGTAAAATGTCTTAGTTGGAATTGCTTATTACTTCGTGCATCACTTTACATTTTATAGCCACTGTTAGAGTGTAACTATGCCATTAGAGTGTAATTATACCATTAAGGGATAATATATTAAGAAATAATGTGTAACAACTGCCTACTGCCCTGGATTCACTCTGTACTTCTTCTATGTGCACCAATACTCTTAGGTAAGGACAGAGTTTTAAATTATGTAAAATGTCAGTGTGTTATTATGCATTATTTCTCAATATAAACCTCATAATTAATAGTACAGTTTTATGGTAACATTGGCAATGTAATATAGTGTTTCCTTGTTTTGTATGAAATATAACCTAAAAATAAGGAAAATACTTAAAACAAAGAATGAAATCAAAACAGGTCTTGTTATTGGAGTCTTATTTGTGCCTACTATTGTAATTACATGCCGAAGTGGGATTTGATCCCAGAACATGATCATGCCATTTAAAACCTATGATTCTACATCTGTGAGCTGTTGTAATATGAAGGTATGTCATAATCAGTTGTTCCTGGTGTGTGGTTTTCTGTGGCTGTAAGGTGTCAATGAAGTCATTTGCAAAGTGAGCGTGTGTGTGTGTGTGTGTGTGTGTGTGTGTGTGCGCGTGGGTGTGGATGTGTGTGTGTGCGTGTCTGTGCATGCATCTAATACAATGTGTATGTTGACAGTAATGAGATACTAATGCCTGCTTCATCACCGGAGCCCTCTGCCTGTCTGGGACGAAGACAAACGAGTTGACAACAATGAGCCACTCCGAAACCACTCTACAGTCAGCAGCAGTCAGGTGGCTAATGCCGATAAGGAACCTGTTGCCTTGGGAGATGCTCTTCCAGAAGCTTCATTTACAGACTCAAGCCAAAGGCTCCTATTAGAACTCACAGGTGGTGTGGTTAACATCTCTGTGGAAAAGGCCACATTAGGAGGAGTGCTGCACATGGCATAGGCTGCTACACTGAGTTCAGTTAGTAGGATCTGGTTAATAAGTTTCTGCTGGTGCTCCTCATAATATTCCACAATATAGGTATTGTCCTGCAACAGTGAGGTCAGTTATGATGTTCTTTAATCTCTCCTACTAACCTTTACCCCCACCTACTCTTTCTCTCTTCCTGCATCATCAATGATCTCTTTCAACATGTATTCCTTTAGCCTTTTAGACTGACCTTTCTATAATAGTCTCATTGGTCATTTATGGAGGTGATCAACAGTCTTTAACACAACATCATACTCTGGGTTCTTGCAGGAAAGTGTGAATGTCCTTGGTTTTGGTGGCCCCAACTGCCATGACTTCATGCCTCATAAATGAACAAAACAAAGAAAATTGGACAAGAGAAACTCCCCGCTTATCTTGCAGTTTCAGCCTGTGTTTCTTTTGGCAATTATTTCATTGTAATTACTTGTGGAAAAAGTCCTACCATGGATATGAACATTTATCAGAGTGTTATATAGTTATTTTATGCCTGTTTAAATTAATAGGGATAGATGCCTTTTCTAAAGCTGAGTGTTCATCATAATCCCTGTATTAAATTGATATGATCAGGCTGGTTAAATTGCAGTGACTCGTCTGACTGGGCTGGAGTGTGAGACCTCGACCTCAACATTATTAACTCACTCTACCAGCACTCCCCTCCCAAATGCCAATCAAAGCTCTCTCTCTCTCTCTCTCTCACACTCACAGTATACCTTTCAGCATGAATGATATCCTTAGTGCACATAATGCAAAAAAAGGCACAAAAGAATAGCCTAATAACAATGGTGATTATTGGGTGTCAAAGTATAGAGTTCAGAAGAAAATCCACAGTTTAAAGCTAATCAGAGTTACCCAAAGGTTTCTCTTACTCCCTCTCTTGGACAAATTTTAGCTAATTCTACGTAGCACCACTGTAGTAGCCTACATGACACAATCAGATGACTGTCAGCAAACCTACAATTGCCACAGAAATCAAGTGGGCTATTAGACCTAGGTACATAGAATTACCCATTGCAACTGATGCTAGTCTGCTTTGTTGGTAGCCACATCACTGCTCGCTCGCTCTCTCTCTCTCTCTCTCTCTCTCTCTCTCTCTCTCTCTCTCTCTCTCTCTCTCTCTCTCTCTCTCTCTCACATGCACACACACACACACACCCACACACATATATATATATATATATATATATATATATATATATATATATATATATATATATATATATAATGTGGGTGTGTGTGTGGGTGTGTGGGTGTCTACCAGCATTTATTAATTGCAAGCGAGTTTGACATTACCTGATATTTCAGTTTGGCAGTCTGTCAGGTACCAGAGGAAAGATACCCAGCTGATCATGAACAGACTAAACAATGCAAGTCCTGCCTACCTCTTCATAGTAATCACAGCCACACTTTCTGGCCTGAATCAAATCCCTTTGTCTAACCAACCTTCATCACAATGCAGACAGCATGGCTGTCGTTCTGCTAATAAAGTGACTCCAGTTTTGTGCACTGAATAAGAGCATGCACCATTAGCGAGTTGATACATCAATATCATGAGGTACTAGTTAGTTCTGTGCATCAGTGCAGGGAAATAATACTGGGCTAGTTGGGCTAGGCCATAGGGTTCCTGTGGCACTGGCGATCATCTGGACATGGTTTCCAGTAGCAACCAAATGGAAGATGCATTGGGCTTTACCAAAAGGGGCTGGTCCAGAAACAGTGGCTGGCCATTAAAATTACATGGACAATTTCCACTAAATGTTATTGATGATCTGTAGGTGAGATGCAGCACAAAACCACCATGCCAGAGCTCTGACACACACAAATAAGCCTAGAATACTTCACATTTTCTGGGAAGACGTTCTACTTAACATAAAAAAAACAAAACAACAATAACCAGGAATGAGCCCTGTGTGCACTGAAACTATGCGCATCATGCTGTTTTTGAGTCTATATCTTTGACCATGTAAAGTGGCCTAGATGGCAGAACAACACCATCACTGCTGTAGGCTGGGTCCTCTGTTATCCCTAATTCTGATTATTTCTCCTAAAGAACAAGCCCAAACACCCTCATGGCCAAAAGTCCTTCACTGGCCTTCATAAATGCTCCTACACTGCTCCAGGGCTTCACCTGCTACATCTCAGGAATTGCATAGTTTAGTTTCAGTATGCTTGCCACTAATCCTCAGAGACTGCTACTGAAGGCCTCAATAAACATGACCAGGTGTGTTACATCAGGGCTGGAACTAAACCTTACAGGGTGGTAGATCTCCAAGACCATAGTCAGGCATCCCTGTTGTAGATCATCCAAACGTTTCATACTGGGTGGACTATGAGCCAATGAACCATTCATTATTCATTTTCTAAACCAATTAATTCAGTTCAGGGTCGCGGGTGGCCTGAGCCTCTCTCGGCAGCACAGGGCGCAAGGCAGGATCCAGATCTGGACAGGGTGCCAGTCCATCAGAAGGCACAGTCCATCAGAAGGCACAGTCCATCAGAAGGCACAGTCCATCACAGGGCAAACCCAATAAAGCAGAAGCTGTTTATTTTTGGAAAACAAAAAATCTATTTTAGCTTACAGAAAAATACAGAAGGTTTAAAGTTTTTCTTAAGCTTTTGTGCCAAAAGAAGACATTTTGAATCACTGCTGGTTTTCTTTTGTGTTGGCTTTTATGTTGTACTGTTCCTACAAATACATAGAAGTGAAGAACATGTAAAAAGGTCCAGTGTTGATGCCAAATGTTCAGAAGTGCTTACAAATGTTAAATGGCACATGCTCAAGCAGTCTCTGCTCTTACCCATTGTGTGTGTGTGTGTGTGTGTGTGTGTGTCTGTCTGTCTTTGAATGTCCCATTCACAAAATGAAACTGTTTTCTAATATTATTTCTAAATCAGTCCAGCCAGCATTGCACTTAATCAGTGCTTTCTCTCAAACATATGACTGTGTTTCTGTATATTGACAGGATGGTAATGTATGTGTATACACAGGCCAGCTTCATCTCTCTCTCTCTCTCTCTCTCTCTCTCTCTCTCTCTCTCTCTCTCTCTCTCTCTCTCTCTCTCTCTCTCTCTCTCTCTCTCTCTCTCTCTCTCTCTCTCTCTCTCTCTCTCTCTCTCTCTCTCTCTCTCTCACACACAAGCATAGCTTCTTATATTAAGCAGTTGAAAACCAATTACTAGTTTATTCTTATTTGTATAAGATGCAACTTTAAATCAATAGCAAGGATTTTTTAAAGATGATGGTACAAAGCACATAGCTTTGTCAAAGAGCACTTAGCAACATACAAGAAGAAAGATTTGAAGTTTTTTTATTATGACCAATAGTGAGTAAGTAGCGTAACTCAACTCTTGTTGAGTTACCTGAAAGTAAAGAAGTCTATGAGAAGTTAAAGTGTGAGTGGGTGAGAGGTATACAGAGGAAGGGAAGGAAAAAGAGAGAGAACAAGAGAGAGAGAGAGAGAGAGAGAGAGAGAGAGAGAGAGAGAGAGAGAAAATAAGGACGGAAGAGAAGGTTTAGGCCTAGTCCCTGTCACTTTCATCCTCAGGTAAGATGTGGGGTTTTATTCAGAGACAGGGGGATGAAAAGATTAGAGGAAATTACATTCAAGGGAAATTAAAGGAAAAGGGTGTGCAAAGAGCTAAGGCTCTTAACCAGGGATCAAAGTTTGGGGAGAGCGAGAGAAAGTAAAACAAGGGAGTAAGTTTAACTAGGAACACCAACAAGAAGACCTGTAGGAAAACAAGGCCATTCATGGAGCTCACTGCTATCAGATAGTTGTATGATATGAAGTTAGGCTCTAGTGTTTCTCAATACCTAAGGATGATATACAATCAACGTAACACACAATGCTTTTACATCCAGTCAATATACCGGTAAGAAGTGTCAGCCATTTTGACACAGTTTACTTCCCTGGTCCTCCCATCAGGCACAGGAATGGGAGAGAGGAAAACACCCAGGACAGAGGACCACCGATCACTCGCCATGCAGGCATATAGTCATTCACACTTGCACACACACCAGGACATTTTTTTATGGTAGGCAATTTTTATCTCATCTCCATGTTTTGGACTGTGGGAGGAAACCAGAGACTCTGGAGGAAATCTACAGACATGCAGAGAACATGGAAACATCCGCTTACAAGAAGACATTCTCAGCCAGTTCAAACCACTAGCTTCCATCTCATTTACCTTCTTCTAAACATGCTTACAATACTAACACTGCCAAAAATGACCACACCTCAAATGCAACTCCACATCTACCATTATAATTGGTCATCCATGCCACCCAAGGCTTACCCCTGGACAAATGAACAAAGCATTTACTTTACAAATTGCATCAATGACAAGTTTCCAAACACCAGTCTCTGCAATTTCCACATTAACATTAATGAATAAGACCAAAAACAAAAAGCAAAAAAACACTGAAGACGACAGTGAGCAAGTGTAGAGTCTAGCCATGAGCCATTGAAGTGAAAGGAGTGAAGGGCCAGCAGCAGGTTTGTCATAGCCCAGACAAAGAAGCAGGCCGTGGGGGCTAATGTAATTTGCCATTGTTTAACCTTATGCTGCCAGGTCTCTTGTTTTAATGGAGTCTCAGATTAGTTTCACTTACACATGTAATTGGATAAGTAATGAAACATATTACTAACTATCTTAATACTAAATGTTAGGAGACACACTTTCAAGTTTTTTTTCCCTTCTTCTTGTTGAATTACCAAACATCTCAAGTCAGCAGATTTGAAATGTCAGATCTAATTTCAAAACTCTCCAAGACTTGAAGTGTGAGATAGCATGGCAGATTTGATATGTCATGCATTATGCAACGGATGTCCCACACAAGCTTTTAACTTTATTTGGCACCCTTAGCACTGTTCAGGCCCTGAATGGGGCCTAATGTCTTTGCTGTCTGGGAGCACTCAGGTATCCATGGCATTTGGGAATTAGATAACATATCTTACCACAACGCACAAGCTTGTTAACGAGGCATTTCTGTCCTGTAAATGTATTACCCAGATGTTCACCGCCACAAGAAATGAATCAGACGTAGCCGAAAAGTTGACGATTTGGCCTGAACCAAGGCTAAAGACGAGACTGGGAGCTGGGTGGAAAGTGCCGGTTGGCTGAAAGCATGGACAGGGCAGTTCCTGCCGACAGGAGAACAGATGGTGCTGATCCTCTGCGCTCCGCCTTCGCAGCCGTACGAGGGCTGGGGTCGGCTGGCCGGCCCACAAAGCCGATGTGGGGTGCGTTGATTTGTTCATTACCCCAGCATGACGAACAGATTGAGTCGTGGTGGTGTGCGTGAGAGCATGTCCAAAAATAATTCTTTTTTTTTTTTTTTTTTTTTGCTTAACTCATCCTCTGAGAAGAAAGGGTGTGTGTGTGTGTGCGCGCGCGCGAGAGAGAGAGAGAGAGACAGACAATAAGACAATGAGAGTGGTCTGTGTAGAGGATGGAAGATGGGGAGAGAAAAAGAGAGAGAGAGGACAGAGTGGTGGGTGACAGAGCAAAATGGAAGTGAGCCCAGTTACCAGCCAGTGCACATTGGAAGCCTTTACATATTCAAAAAATGACAATAGTACTAATGAATGTAAATAACAAGTGAGTTTATGTACAATGTGGAGCCGATTATTATCACATAATCTAACCGTGCTTTCAAGACTTGAAATAAACTTGGCCCTGTCATTAGATCTGCAGGCAGATGCCTAATGTGAATGGTCTTCTTACTCAGTGCTTACAGGACAGCGCTGCCACTGCAAAGAGAGGGAGCCAAATCCATAGAAACCATGTAGAACAAAAAATGTCAAATCTTTTGGCATGGATAACTGAAAGAGAGAGAGGAGAAATGCAAGGAACTGACAGCTGCTGGCACACAAGACACAGCTCTTCCTTTGATTCAAAGAGAGGGGGGTGAAGGGAAAAACGAGAGAAAGACAGAGTGGTGGAGAATATATATATTTTCGTGAGAGACAGACAGGAGGGTACTACTGTCTCTCTGTATTAGCTAACCCTTTAAAGCTCCTGTGGATTTTACCTGCTGAGCAGAGGGCAGGTAGCTAGCCATCAAAGAGGCTCACGTAGGCCAGAATTTAACCACCTACATCAACTTCTTTGGCAAAGCGGAAGCAGAGTAGGGGAGGGACCTTCCCTTTGTAGACTTCACATTTCCTCCAACAAAGTTTCTGTTGCTTGAGATCACGCTTCTCTCTCCTCTGTGCGGCTGGTCCCTTCTCTTCACCCCCCCCCCCCCCTCCACCTTCTCTTTCTCTCCCTCATTCTTTCTCTTTCTTTCATATACTATGCTGCTTATAGATTTCTTTACATGTATTATTTCACTTACCATCTCCACAAGCTTTAGAATGTAGAGCAACAGACCATATATGCTTATGTACAGGTCAGTGGCAGTCTACCTAATTTTCAGCTCTGAAATCTTTCTGTGCCCCTTGGTCTTTAAAGATGGAGACAACTTGCCTTTCTCTCAACACTTCTTCGGTCATGCTTAGTGGTTCGTGTCCTCGTGGAGTGCTCGAGGTAGCTGTGGGCCAGCGATTTGGGTCCAGCACCTCGGGTATCCTCGCCACAGTGACCTCTGCACAGGAGCAATTTCAGCTGTACTGCTGCACTATAGACACAGCTGCAGAGAACCTCTCTACACTCAGCAGTAGCTTCCTGGAGAACAGACTGCTGTTTTACTCCCAATTGTGCTTTAGTTTCGGGTTTGATTTTCGGACTCATGTTATGGTTGTTTACGCAGGAGTGGGCTAGTACTCCAGCCAGGGAGAGCTACTGTTTATGATCCAGCAGAATGTAGAGAAGGTGAATATCCACAAACATCCAGAGTAATACCAAAAAAATGGCTTGCTGTTTTGTATGTGCATCTATGCACGCAGCAAATGTACATGTCTTCAGTGTGAGTGTGTTTGCCGTAGAAAACATTCTGAAACCAAAATCAGATCATGAAAGAATTAGTATTTTGGGATTACCAGTTTCCAGGCAAAATCCTTAATTGTAAAATTTTACACACACACAGAGAGAGAGAGAGAGAGAGAGACTTTGTTGCACTGGCATTACAAGCTGGTCAAATTGCTTCCCTGATACTGAAAGAGTCATGTGAATTATTGACGAGCACACGCAGTGGGGAGCAGTACGATCATGCCTCGCTCAGCTCCAGCTTGTAAGTGCTCCATGCCATGAAATCTGATCACCTGCTCTGACTGCTTTGGTCCCTCCACTTCAGAGCTCAGCTTGAGTGAGAGGCATGGCGTTACTGACCCCAACCAACAGAACAAGTGGCCAGCACCACCTGGTAACGGCACACCTTCCAAATTCTCTGTTGTGGGCACGTAGTAGTACCCAGTGGTGTTTAAAATAGCAGTAAGAGCCACAGTAATCATTTGTAGGGAAGTTTGCCACTATCAGCATGGAGGATCCTGGTAAAGAGAGTTATTTTGCCATAAAATTGGGAGAAACAGAACCTCACAATGCATCCTTGCGCGTCTGTTCCCCTCCCTTCATGGAACAGTTAAATCTCTCTTTTGAAATTTCATGAAAGAGCGTTGAAGGGGGCAATACAATATTTTGCCTATTTTCCACACTGGCCATGTCTGAATGGGATTATATCAGATAATAAAGAGGGAGCTTATTAAAAGGAAAAAAAAAAAAAAAAAACACAAGTCATTGCTTCAACAATGCCTGACCTGGGCCTGAAGGGAACCAATGATGTTTCAGTGGCGGGGGTAGAATGACAGCCTGGCCCATTACAGCCAATCAGGGATGGTGAGACAACAATAAAACACATTAGATTGAAAATCGGTACATGCATATATTGAAAAGTATTATGACAAACTGCTTCTAGAAGGGCAGTTTGAATGGAGTTATACAGAGGAGGATGTGGGATGATATAACCAAGACATTTCTGAATAAAGATTTTAGAGGATAGCCTTTTCAACAGTGCTGGCTTTCAGCATGGAAGACTTGGAAGAGCTACTTCTGAAGATTCAAGATTCTTTATTGTCATTCATCAGTACACAAGTGTAGAGAAGAACAAAAAGGAGTCAGTAAACAGTGGGATGCGAATCTAATGAGAGCGGTGACCCCCACCAGCATCAGACAGATCACGCAGTAAATTAGACTTTTGTTTTGCCTTCATTAGTGCTGCATTTAACTCTACATACTCAGTACAGTTTCCTTTGTACTAGTCGGAGTTTATCTTTTTTGCTGAGTGAGTTTGTGTTTCCTTTTTTTCTATGTTTCTTCTGTTCTTCTGTCTGCAGGACTGGCTGGAATAAATATTTTTATCTGTTACTTTCTGAATAACTATATCTTGACATGCAGCCCCCTTATACATGCCTCTCCCATCCATTTATCCATCCATGCACTTATGCATTCACCCATCGTAGGCTGTGGGGAGCTCTGAGCAGGTTAATGTAGCTCAAGTGGAGTTACAGGAAGTACCAAAACTCTGGAACTCTAATTAAAACCAAGACTAGTTCTGAAAATGTTTCTCATTCATTCAAATGACTGCATTAATTTAGGTTTTGCTAGTAGAAACAGCATTATTTTTATATCGAAGGCCCATAGACTTCAAATCCAGGTAAACCACATTTCCTTTAGTGCTGCTAGCATGCTCTGTTGCATTTTTATCAGGCAATTTGCATGCAGCTGAGGTCACTTCAGGTGAGTTTAATGAACCAACAGCAAAGACCCTTACCACAAACAGCAAGCTCACACTCATAGGTCGGATGGCGATGCAGTGTGGTGCATGGCATATTTACGACATACATAAGCATGTGCAGCTGCATTGAATCGTGGGGCTAATCCTCTTGTTGTAAGAGATGGATTCTCCTGGAGCACCGTTATGTTTTTTTGATTACGTTTCAGAGCTGGCTTGTTCTAGAAGGAGGTGGTCATCTGAGTCTTCATACCTCCTCTGAGAGTCTGATGCATTCGGAGAAAAGGAGTTCTGTAACAGCTCTGCCACAACTTGTGAGTGGGTCTGTGAGAACTGCGCAAGGGAATACTCAAGAAAAGTAGATGCAGGCCCGTCTGCACACAGCTGAACATGTACCCGCTCTGCTGTAACCTAAAGGCACGAAGGTGCAGAGATTGGAATTTGAAGGATAACATTCTCTCTTTCTCTGTCCTTCTCTCTCTCTCTCCATCTTTCTTATTCTCTTCAGACCGATGGTTTGAGAAGTGCAAAAAAAACCCATAAAGCAACAAGAGAAATTGGCAGCAACTGCAGCACAGATCTCAATAGTACATCACCTCAATGGTATATTTATATAATAGTAACCTGTAAGCTGGTATACTTATTGTAATAACACCAAATAGGTCTTTGATGCTTCCACTAAGAAAATGTGACAGTTCTCAAGAACTGGTTTGTGAATACCTTCCTTTTTTTTTCCTTTTTTTGTCTTGTCTTTGCTTTATTTTCAAACATGCCTCTTCTATGCATTGTCAGATATGGTAATAGTACGTGCATACTGTATTTCTTTTGAAAAGATACTGGGGAAACAGAGAAAGCCAGCCTCACATAAGGATCACTACTGAACTTACAGTGTAAGGCATGAACACTAGAGGCCAGACTACCCATTGCTCTGGCCATTGTAGTTGTTCCTTCTGCACCACACACGATTTTAATAATTACCCAAATGACATGCCTTTGTACATCAGGTAAACTGCAATATGTCTGTTTTGGGAGTGGGGCGAGAGAGAAAGAGAAAGGAAGAAGGCAAAGTGTGTTTACTTAGTATTAATGAGCTATTCATGAACCTTTCATGCACCTTTCCTTATTTCCTCATTTATGAGTTTCACACATATCATGTATAGACCATATCCCAAACAAATCTAACAGCAATTATCAACAACAGCAAGGGCGCATTAAGGCGCATTAAAAGGGAGTGTGTACACGCTTTCATTTCCTCAGAAGATCTGCCACTCAGCTGCCATCATCTCCTCATTAGCATCATCCATTATGTCTTTAGCTTCTGAAGTCCCCCACTCACTGCCAAAGCAATCAGAGATCCGAGAGCTTCGATCTGTCTGCCATCATGCACATGCTAATACACTAGCTTACAATCTGTCAGTATGTGAAAAAAAACAGGACCCTTCTTCAGAAAGGTCATATTCAAAGTACAGCACATTTGGTCACGAGAGCAGATTGGAACTGAGTGTCAAAGTCGTGAGGAGGGGGCAGAATTGTGGTAAGCGGTGCTCATCAGTCCTACATTTAACCGCTCACTGGCTCCGCCAACTCATTTGTTTCACTTCCTGCCAGATATCTGAATAACTGGATAATTGATCTCCGAGTTCGGGGATGCCTTTCTTTTTTACTTTTTTTTATTTATTTATTTTCCCCCATGAAGGAACATACAGAGAACCAGCTCATTAGGAGCCAGAGGGATTGCATTACCCAACAGCAGGTGACAAGGTTGACAAACGTAGCACCTGTAGATTGTAATCAGAGATGGCATCTCTCCCAGAGTGCCAAGGTGTATTCACAAGGCTAGCACCAATCAGATATTTATCACAGTGGTCTTATTAAATCAGAATGTTCTTAGCTACATCTGATTAGAAACAAAGTGAGAGTGAAAACCCATCAAAGGAGAGTAGGGGTGGGAGGTTGAAAGGGGTATGGAAGGCGATTAGGCGGAACTTCCAGAGCTGCCCGATGCCCTTCCAGAGCTCAGCTCCCCTCCATAGCACCATGTTTCTCCTTTGAACTGATCCAACACTGGGGTTCACATAACTGGATTGTTTCAGTGCTGTTGGAGAGGATCAGAGTTTTTTTGGAATAAAATAGGAAAACAAATAATCAAACAAGGGAACAAAACGCACAATGAGCAATCAAGGGTTCCGGAATGGGGACGACAGGCGCCTGGGTTGCCAAGTTCTAATCCAGCATCGCTCCACAGGGGAAAACCAGGGAAACACTGGCACACCAACTGGAAAAGCGGATTAAACGGAATCAGAACAAAAGGCGGAGGGAGTGCTGGGGGAGGATGAAAATTCAAACAAGAGGATGAGGCAGGAAAGAAGCAAATGAAAAAGAGAGGAAGGGGTAGAAATGCTTCTAAGTTGAGGGGAGAGTGGTGGTGGTATAATATGCTGGGGATGTGGGATGCTCGGACATGATTAAGGAATTGATAGCATGCACATTTAGGCACTGGACTAGAAGCCTGCTTAATTGGGCAGAGTCCTTTCCACTAATCCCAGACACAGAGGAGCAGAATGTTACATCATACCAGCTACCAACTAAACATTCCCATAGACATGCAGTTTGGAATTGCTGGAGAACCTCAGAGGAATGACCATTAACCCAGCCACAAACACCAATGCACAGAGAAATTATTTTTCTCACACTCCTTGGCTTCATGGACGAAAGTGAGACTCTTAAGATAAGTCTTTTAGCTAGGGGAGTTCTTATACCAGATCCCTTCCCTTTGCTACGATGGCGTTTTAGGGCCATTATAGAAGAACATAATTAAAATGATAATTAAAAGGCTGCTTGCCAGGTTCAAAATAATAGTTCTAGCCATTCTAGCAAAATAGCAAAATATTACAAGATTAAATTTGGAACTTAGAAACTCAAAACTTATGAAACTTCTTATGGCAAACAGACATGCATGAGCAGGTTAATTGCCTACACCTCCAGGACAACATATTACACATCACAAGCACGGAGACCTCTCATCCTTTAAAGAAATATAATCACACCAGCACACACTTCCCAAATCTGACCACAGCAATCTAATTCAACAGGGAAAACAATCTCTCGCATCCATGACCTCAGTTTGAAAGTCACAGAGATACAAAGAACTGCATTGTGGGAAAGAAATGAAATAGTTCCCAGTGGTGGAATAGTGAAATCCTAAGTAAAGCAAGTGGAAAAAACTAAGGTGCTATTTTGATATGGATAGAAGCACTGTCTGACAGAAGAGCAAGACAGCATTACACTGGGAAAAACCCCTCTTTTCACACTATACAGCCTTTACTCTATTTCTATTTCTGTAACACCTTTCACACCATGCCATCATTCTAGAATCTGTTCTTCTACAATCGGCTCTTCTAGAGTGACACTCGTGGAGCTTTCCCATTACCTAAGCTCCCACTGAACTTCACCATAATCCATGTATATGCCCCGGCACACTGAGAGATGTCGTAAGCATTAGTCATGCAGGCGTGAAAGAAGGATAACTGTGACATTTTGGCAGTTGTTCAAAAATGCAGCAAATATGTTAAAATACCTTTGGATTGAAATAAGTCTTTCTAGGAGAAACTAAATAGAGTGTAAGCTGTCTGTTTTAATTATTTAATTATTTTTTAGTGCTGTTGGCAGTCAAAGGAGCCAAATGTCCACTTCACTGTATATATTCCAAAAGGTCACAAAGATCTGTCCAGGCAGAACCACAGAGCTACTATTGCGTTCACTGGCGTCTTTTTTGGGATAACATTAATACTCACCTGTATATAGATGAGGCATGGTAGGAACTGACTGCCAGAGGAGAAGGGAGGAACCCCAGGATAAACACTCCATTTAAGACCAAGAGGGAGCTAGAAATCGATCACCCAGATGCAATGGTTCAGATACGACTTTTGAAAGTATACATTTCACTTGCTGGGAAGAGATTTGAATTAGGCAAGGGAATGAATGAAGTCAAAAGCAAAGCTGAATCCTAATAATCTGGATGCATATTTCATGAGACCACAGTCAATAGTGTTTTGTACTTCCTCTCTGGTGTGAACGAGGACTGAATTCCGGGAATGGTTCAGAGAGGAGAGAAGGCTGACTCACTCACTCTCACAGTTGCAAGAGTTTAGATCGCATTGAATTCCTTTAGCCTTTTGCCAGCCATCCTGGATCAGAAGGGAAGCCAAGCAGCGCACAGGATCATACCAGAACTGAAATGACCACTTTGTTTTTTGTTATTTGAGCTATGCCAGTGTGTGGACATGCATAAACGAAAGACACAAAAGAAATCCACTTCCTGTCATACATTAGCCTTTTATCAGTAGAGCAGATCAATCCAATTAGCGCAGTCTGTCTCACATGCACATAGTGCACAGAGATACAGACATATGCTTCATTTAGTGGAGGCCCCAGAGCTTGGATTTAAGTTCAGATTTCATGGCACATTAACCCCCTCCCAGCAAGTGGGTAATAAAGAATCTTTAATAAAAATCCTATCTGCCACACACACATATATAGTCATGTCCAAAAGTTTTGAGACTAGCACAAATTTTGGTTTTCACAAAGTTTCCTGCTTCAGTTTTTATGGTGGCAATTTGCATTAACTCTAGATTGTGAAGAGTGATCAAATGAATTGCAATTAATTGCAAAGTCATTCCTTGCCATGAAAATGAACAATAATTATTGCATTCCAGCCACTACATTTCAGCCCTGCCACAAAATAGCCTGCTAACAAGTTCAGTGATCTTCTCGTTAGCTCAGGAGAAAGTGTTAACGAGGACAAGGCAGCTGATTTATTTCAACCATTTATCGAATCATCAAGAACTTCAAAGAGAGATTTTCATTTGCAGTGAAGAAGGCTTTGGGGCACCCAAGGAAGTCAAGCAAGCATCAGGGTCATCTCCTAAAGAGAATGAAGCTACGGGATCAGGTTATCACCAGTGCAGCACTTGCTCAGGAATGGCAGAAGGCAATTGTGAGTGCATCTGCATGCACAGTGAGGCGAAGGCTTTTGGAGGATGGCTTGGTGTCAAGAAGAACAGCAAAGAAGCCACTTCTCTCCAAGAAAAACATCAAGGACAGACTGACATTCTGCAGGAAGTATAGGGATTGGACTGCAGAGGACTTGGGTAAAGTTATTTTCTCTGATGAAGCCCCCTTCAGACTGTTTGGGACATCTGGACAAATGACTGTCTGGAGAAGAAAAGGTGAGCGCTACCATGAGTCCTGTGTCATGCCAACAATGAGGTATCTTGAGACCATTCATGTGTGTGGTGCTTCTCATCCAAGGGAGTGGGTTTGCGCAAAAGTTTGCCTAAGAACACAGCCATGAATAAGGAATTGCATCAAAACATCCTCCAAGAGCAACTTCTCCCAACAAACCAGGAGCAATTTGGTGATGAACAACTTCCAGTATGAAAGAGCACCATGCCACAAGACAAAAGATATAACCAAGTGGCTTGGTGAACATAACATTGAAATTTTGGGTCCATGGTCAGGAAACTCCCCAGATCTCAATTCCATTGAGAACCTGTGGTCAATCCGCAAAAAGAGGGTGGACAAACAACACAGAAACTTCAAGCTCTGATTAGGCAAGAATGGGTTGCCATCAGTCCAGTCAAGATTTTGCCCAGAAGCTGATATCCAGTATGCCAAGGTGAATTGTAGAAGTCTTAAAAAAAGGTCAACACTGTAAATATTAAGTCTTTGCTTAAACTAGATGTGTAAAAAACATATGAAATGTCTATAATTGTATTTCACTATACCATATAAACATCTGACAAAAGAATCTAAAAACTGAGGCAGTAAACTTTGTGAAACCAAATGTGTGTGTCAGTCTCAACTTTTGGCCATGATTGTACACACCGTCTACTGCTATTAGAACAAAACACGTACATATTCACTCACATATTCACATGCATATTTCTACTACTACTAGAATAGTGGACACACCCCACCACACACACAAAGACACACACTAGCTATCACCACTGTCATTAGAAGCTAGTTCTCCAATGTTCTGTAAGCACAGAGGATACTTTAGCCCTTTAATGAAGGACGCGGCCCACGCTATCACCTACATCCTCCCCCGCTGCTGTAGGGGAGCTCTGATCACCCTCATCAGTTTGCTCCTAACAAAGCTTCAACAGCACCCCACACTTAACATTAGCTCAGCAATGGTTAACGGAGCAGGTGTGACTCTGATTGATTCTGCCAAGAAACTGCAAGACCACCATTATTTCTACATAATAGTTATATGCATTTGGTTTTGTTGCTTTACATATTTTTTTTCTGTTATTCTGTATTCTGAAATGTTCTTTAAAGTAAGCACCATAGCTGCCAAAACAAATGTTGGTTTTTTTTCATAGCCAATAAAGTGACACTGAAATGGTTAAACTGCTCTTGGTTTAACTTCAAATGGGCGTCATAGAAATGATCTTTCAAGGACTGCACTGTGTTAAATTAGGTTGATATAATAAATTAGTCGTTGAACATGTCGTGAATCAACAACTGCCACCTGTCAATCGCAGTCCTTTCGAAAAGTGTGCGCGCTACGTGCAGACGCCTATTGGAAAGCATGTATTGTTTAAGCCCACAGCCCATGTCGTATAGCCCATAAAACCTGCTCTGACAGTCATGCATAAACAGGGAACGCCGTGAATGCGCTAGATTACATATAGCGTCACGAACGTTTCAAATCATCCCTTCGCTTGCTTTCACCTCTCCCATCTGGTTAATCTAGCGGAAGAGGCACCCGTCACTTCAGCTCAGGTCAGCGCGTGCCTTTATGCTCACTTATGTAAGAGAAATAGACAGATACGTGATACAGGAGGAATCATCGATTATATGTGTGAAACAGCAGACCCTATTCTTTCGAGTTTGTTTTTCGTATCTATATATCTATTTTAATCTTATTTTATCTTTCTTATAGGCATTCGCATCAGAGTGAAACTTATCTGCAGGAGTGATCTTTAATGTTTGCATTATCTACTTTTTTTTATTTCTCCTTCGGGAAACTACACGTGTCACTGACGCGTTCTGTCTGACACCGCTTCGTTCACAACTCTCCCACGCAAACGGCTCGGCAAAAGACATTCGCTCTGTACTTATATACAATCTTTCAGGTAAGTCCCGTCTGACGAAGATTTAAAAAATGAACCAGAATGTCTTCCTTCCTGTTTGGATCATGACCCTTACCCCCCATTTCACTGCTGTGTGCGCGCTATCGTCCTACCCACCTTCCCGTTTGTCATGAAGTGAGAAGCCGAGGGGCTGCTGGCGAAGCGGCGTTAATTGGCGTGGAAAGCGACTCTTCCTATGATTAATGACTTTCAGCACGCTCTGCCTCGCTATCGCGCTGAACGCTGCGCCCCTACGCGCTGACTGTGCGCAGCGGGGTGCGGTCGAGGAAAGAGAATAAAGAAGGAGAAGAGAGAGAGATGATGAGAAGGAAAATGGCAGGAGATAAAAAGAGTGAGATAGAGAGAGAGAGAAGTTGCGAAAAGTAAACAAGCGGAAGGGGTGGGTCTTTCAAAGGCAATTGCGCGTAACTTGATGGATGCACATAGATAAGATTCTCCTACCTTCTCCCATCGTCTTCTCACAGATTGTTGGTGAGATTTGTATCGTACGTTGTTTCATGAGGATAAATACTGCATGAGGGCTAGTGTCAATGTTCAAATACAATATCCTTCCTCTATCTATGTGTGTGCGCACGCGTGCGTGATAGATAGCATACATCAAGCTACTCTGATGATTCTTTGAGCCAGTAAACATATAAAAGGGCCATTTGCTGTATACAATACAAACTGTCCCAATAGAACAGTGAACATGCATGAAAATGTATACCTGGTGTGTGTTAGATGCTCCATCACTCCAGGGTGCCATTTACAATAAGCAGTGAGAAACACAGTAGTGACTGTTATGTTATGAAAAAATTATATGGTTCACTAATAGAAAGGAAAGTTGCAGCAAAATCCACATTATATACCTGATACTGTCTTCCCAGTTCACAGGGATGTGCTGTCAGCAAATATGAAGAGAAAGATTACTAAATAACACAAATACCATCCAGTGTTTGTGTGTGTGCATGCATGCACACTTAATGGTCATCTCTACATAGTTTGATCTTTTCTGGACTCCTGTCCATTTTCCTTTCTTTGCTGTTCAGATTCTCAGTCATATTCTCCTTGGTCTCAGGTTTATGGACTCTGTTGTTTCTTCTCAGTGTAGTTTCCCTATCTGACATACTTTCTATTTCTGAGATTTTTCTGTACTCTGGTGTTTTCTTCACTTATTGCTTTCTTCTGAAAATTGATTTAAAGTACATTTCCAAGTTGAAGATTGTTTTGGCCTTTCTTCTTTGTCTGTCACTCTCTGTCTCTGTCACTCTCTGTCTCTGTCTCTGTCTCTCTCTGTCTCTGTCTCAGGTTTTTTCCTCCTGAACCTCTCTGATGGGGCCTCATTAATCATTCCACTGCTCTTTCTTCACATGGGAAGCAGTTCTCCATTTTTTTTCTTCTTCCCCAACCACACCCCCTTTTTTCTGACATGCTCACATTTTTACTTAACATCCATGAAGCCCAACCCATGTGCATGGGTGTGGACAGATGCCTAAAGCCAGTTTGCTCCAGTTTCTCAAACCAGAAGCACATTCTTATAATTGCCTGTATAGCATGTAGGTGAGTACCATGGCTTGGACCTACCATCACCGCACTTTCCGATCACATGTCGGAGAAATTGTCAGAATAGGTGATGTCAGGAACTGGCACCCATGTTATTGGTGGACATAAAAAAATCTTTGGTTTATGCCCCCCCCCCCCAAACTTTCATTATCACCTTGGTTTAAACATTTTTGAAATATTTCATTAGAGGTATTTAAAATAGCAGATCAACAGTCTAACCTGCTTTCTGGTGTCTTTTTTCAAATTAAATCAGACAGTTTACTACTATTTGCAGTCTATCAATCTGTTGTCATACTACCCTGTTCTTGTCACAGGATTCCTATGAATGGTTCAGCATTTCTCTCAGAGTCTTCAGTACAATATCACTGAGTCTCATTTGAATGCTGTTGAAAAAGGCACACATGCTTTCATGCCAACTACTCTCACTTTTTTGCTTGCTCATTTGTTATAATTTACTGCCTCTTAACCAGGAGCTAATCCGAGATTAAGAGCAGGAGAAGGCGTTTCACGCTCTTGTGGACGTTTGTCTCCTCACTGCAGTCTCTTCTGTTAAGTGCCCTGTTTAAAGAGGATTTTGCACAAGAGCTGCGCATGGCCAACACAGCTGAGTGGCCTGTACACCACTTTTCTCCAGGTACACTTTCCCTGTTCAGTTTAAAGGAATAGAAATGGGACACATTACCAGCAACTATCAAACTACTAAACTACCAAACATGCTTTCTTCTTCAATAAAATACCTCAGTCTCACTATGCCACATTGTCTTTCATTCCCTCTCTCTCTCTCTCTCTCTCTCTCTCTCTCACAAAAGGTTACAAGTGTAATGTATCCAATGACTCATCTCTGATACTCTTGCTGTCTAATTCTGTATGTACATAACTCTCAAGTCAAAATGCCAAGGTTGCATTTGATAATTAACTAGAAGGAAGCAGTGAGGTGAGTGTTGATGTGAGCATTTGAAGCGGAGTGACATGAGTCACGGGTGTTATGATCATAGCATGTGCCAGTATGTGTATTCAGGAAACGATTTCACCCTAACCTTCTAGCCCATCCCCTCTTGTTCCTCTGCAGGGTTTACCTGGGGAGATCATGTCAGAATCCCATGATGCACTGCTGCAGAGTCTCTATGGCCTACAGTGCAGCAGTGACACCTGCAGGTGTGAAGAGAGGAAGGAAAGCTCAGTATTTCACCCCCTTCGGTCTCTTTCTCGTTTCTCTCTCTCTCTCCTGTTTTCTCCCTTTTTCTTTTACTCCCACTCTCCTTCTCTTTTTCACCCCCACCCTCTCTCTCTCTCTCTCTCTCTCTACCCATCTCTTTCTTGCTCTCACTCTTTCTCAGAAGGACGAGTGTGCAGTGTGATCCAGGGCGCAGTGGGTCGCTTCTCCGCCTAATTAATATGCACAGCAAGGCTGGGCTGACAGAATCCAATCAACACTGCCTGTGAGAGAAGAGTGTCTACACACACGCATGCACATGCACACGTACGCACACACACACACAAACACAGATGCATGCTCGCACAAAGAGAAAGAGAGAGAAGGAACACAGACAATAAGATACACAAAAATATCTATATTCTGAGATTTTTTTTTTTCAGCAAGCCAAACATTAGCAATGAAAAATGCATAAATGTGAATTAAATGGCATCGTTAATTACACATTACGTCCTGGAGTTTATGTTCAGAAACCCTGCTGCTCAAAGACTGTTAGCGATGCTATAGGCCTTCCTAGGAGTGATGGGCCATACAGTCCCTGCCAGGCAGAATAGCGCACCAGATCCTGGGTACCCTTCAGAATGTCAGCTCTGCTGCCTGGACACACCATGTGGCAATTTAAGCTCAAGTTAATTTCATTTTTTCAAAATGTGAGGCACACAGCTAATATAGTAGTTACATTTATTTGCACAAAAGTTGTGATTTTAATGTTTTTTCTTGGAAATTGTGATTCTCTAAGTTCTTTAAAAACCTTTTTCCTGGGCAATGTCAAGTCAAAAAATAGAGATTAATGGCAGTTCTTCAGTAATACATACCCTTTTGCGCGCGCACACACACACACACACACACACACACACAGAGCACCAAAGTAATTAGAAGTCTTTGGAAGTGACATTAGAAGTGATTGGAAGTGACATTAAAGTCATGGGTAACCACATAAATACAAACACATCAGCCTCTAATATCGGCCCCAAATTCCCTCCACTCACCTCCTTCTCATTATAAAGTTACGAACAAGACTCCAGTACCCAGCATGCCAAGCCCCCTGCAGTGTCTCCTGGGTTTCATTTTATTGGCATTTTTTGTGGTTAATTATATTTCCATGGTAACAAGCTAAATGTGATATTGTTGTAGGACTAGTATTGGACATTGTTCAAATTCCTGTGTTGCAGTACTGCTCAGTTGCTGTTGTTTATATCTTCTGAAAGTCATCCTGAGGATAGTTAAAACTACATGAAGTGTATTCACTGGCCAGTTAGCATGGTTGGACCAATGACAAATCTACTCTTGTAAACACTCCACATAACCATAATCCCATAGTTTTATGTCATGAATTATATACTTTTTTCTGGATTCACCAGAAGCCTGCTTTTATGAAGCAATTACAAGTACCAAGCATATGATATCATATCACACGTTGATGCTGATATACAGAACATGTGCAAAGCTAAACTCTTGAATGGTTACCCTTAAGAGGCATCTAAGCATTTTGTTTTTTATTCATTTATCATGAACTGCAGACCTGTGGCACATGTATACATGTGCTAAACTGGGTAGGGAAGCAAGCCTGACTGAAGATGTGGATGTTCAGGGCAGTATAGAAAGTAAGGGAGCAATGTAAAGAGGTGAAGCTCCGTAGTAATTGGATCCATAAATCCAGGTGGAGCTCTGTAAATTGGCTTTGCTCACCTAATTCACTGTTTTAGACCTCTTAATTTCTGAGGGTGCCCTCGGGGCAGAAGCAGCAGCAAGGCCAAAAAGCCAGAGAAAGCATTGATTGTGTTTGATCGATTGATTGGTTTGTGAAGAGCGGATGGGACAGGCACGTGTGTGTGTGTGTGTGAGTGCATGTGCATGCATTTGTGTGTGAGTGTGTACATGCAAAAGTACATTTGCTGGTGACAATACAGATAGATACTCTAAGACAGCAAAACAATACAAACTGTAGAAGGAGAGCGATATATACACAAGGTGACAGGTTTGACTGGATGTATGAGGAATAGAAAAAGGGAGATATGGAGGGATGGACAAAGAAAGGCAAAAAGAGTGGAGGAGACAGAGAAGGAGTGTGCTAGAGAGAAGTGAAAGAAAGGGATAAAGCGGGAGTCTATGGCAATTACTTGCCAAGCTGTTAGTCAGTGTTGAGGGCTCTGATTGTCTCAATAGACAGTCTCCTCCCAAAACTCATTAGAACTGATGAAGGGATCAAACCCTTTTTAAACAACCTCCCCATCCCTGGTTTGATCTCACTGTTTTTCTCATCACCAACACCTTTCAGTTGCCTACAGTACAGCTGTAAGACAATGTAGGAATGGTTTCTAAGGTTTTTCCCTATGCAGTGATCCGTCTCTGTTTCTCTCTCTCTCTCTCTCTCTCTTTCTCTTTCTCTCTCTTTGTCTCTCTGTCTCTCTCTTTCTCTGACCTTTTTATCTTTTTTTCCCGGATGGCTCTCACATATGCAGAGCAGGTGCTCATCCAACATCGTCTTCAAACCGGCACCATTCAGAATAACTAACCACATCCATCATGTAGCTGCTTACCATATAATATTACCACTCTGACTGATGGGCCTTATCCATGATCGAGTTGTTTATGCAGTGCAGAATCCTCACTGTACTCATCCAGGCAAAATAATCAGCTCAGTGTCACATTCATTAGCTTTTAGCATCCCACAGTGATGGACCACCGAGCAGAGGTTCAATAAAGCGATGGCACCTGAACTGATGTTCCTTATATGCTTTAGCCTATCTTATGGGTTATAAAACCATTAGAGCCCCATTAGGTGGGTTATCTTTTCCTCCATTTTCATCTCTCTCCCTCACCCTCTCTCTCTTTCTCTCTCTCTCTTCCTCCCTCTTTCCCTCCCTCTATGCCTTATTCTCTCCGGGGGCACTTCATCACAGCTGTAAAGCAGATAAAGTGTGCTCTATGCATAGATCATAGAAACCCTTGCAGTCAGTGTAGTTAAGATCAGTAAAGGAGCATGCAGACTCAAACAGTCAAATGAGTGCTGAATGCATGGTTTAGTATACATGATATCTGACAATTTGGTGCTGTACATCATATCAACAATGCAATTCATTTTTCTCCCTTCATGCATATCTGTACATAACTGGACTTGAACTCCTATAAAAGGACTATTTAAATAATGTAATTTAAATAAGCCACTTATGAATAAATAAATAAATAAATACATTAATTAATTATTTTTTTGCCTCCTGCAATGATGGAAACACACCAGCAAAAAGGCCAGAACACACCTACCAAACCTTCAAAGACAAACACTGACATTCTAATGTTGATTATTGGCAGTTGTTTTCAATACGACTGCCAATGGCACACCGAACAGACATAACTGGACAGAATAGGAAAGCCAACGGCCTCTCTTTCTATTGTCCAAAACGATGTAATTATCAATGCAAAAACAGTCAAACAGCTGATTCAGTGAACTGGTCACTATGGTAATAAGACAAGCGTGACCCATGTTTCTATGGATACACTGGTGCACAGAAGAAGAAGTTATGATCAACTGCTCGAACTTTACCAAACATGGACAGATATGAACAGAACTTGTCAAATTGGACAAACCATTTCCTGAAAAACACACATAAAATTAACATTAGTGTGTGTTCTTGGTTGTTTGTGTTCATCCGGTTGGTGTGCTCTGGCCTTAACACTGCAAGGACACAAATTTAAATCTCTTTGTGGGACACCAATTGCCAGAAATAAAGATTTCTTGATAACGTATCCTTTCTAGTGCAGTGTCACTGACTCCTCTAATAAAAAATAAATACAAAAAAGTTAATAGGAGAAGATATCCTATGGTATAGGCCAGACTTTGGTTTGCTTGCTCTGTAAAATCACCGTATCCCTGGGCAAGCCTGCTCTACCACCACAAATAAATATTTGTGTCTACATGTCAACAACCTGTTGTACCAGATATGAGTTTCTGTGGCTGACAGAATACTCTTTACTAAAAATATGACCACTCTGATCAGGAGGTGTTTTAGGAGGTGTTTCTTGGTTTACTGTCTCCCCACCCCAACCCCCCAAATAGCACTGCTTTAACATAAAGCTAAATGGCCAAACACTAATTAATCAAGGTAATGTTATGTATAGCATCACTTAGACTTCAGTGCCAGCAGGCTTTTGGATGAACGTTTTCAGTTCCCTTACTGTTGTAGTACTTAATACTTAGTACTTAATACTTAGTGAATAATACTTAACAGTCTAAAAAGATTTAGGCTTCAGATGTGTAAGGGATCCTAGACAAAAGAGTGTGCTAGAATGGTATAACCTAATAAAAACTGCCATTTTGGAGTTTTGTTGTTCAAATAAATTCTTGGCTAACTTCCTGATGGCTCTTGATATTACAAATGTAATACATTTTTAAACTATCAGGAGGTGATATTTATATCAAATCAAATTGGTTCTATCACATAAATACATATTATAAATACTATTTATGTATATTCTTTACATTAAGTCACATACAAGTGGTTGGTTACTTTAGTTGTTAAAATGTGTTCTAAAATACCTTCCTATGGTTTAAATGTATACAGTTACTGAAAATGACAGCTTTCATGTTGCAAATTATAGGTAAAAATAACTTTTGAAACGTTATTTTCTGCACAGTGTCCACTACATAGCTACATCTACAACAGTATCTAAGGAGGGGGAGGAACCAATAATAGTGTGCTTGCAACAGAACCATCATCAAAGCACTTAATTCCAATTTAACTGCACACTTTTATAAGAAAGACAATATTAAAATAAACAAGATGAATTACAGCAAAAAGAAAATTACATCCAGGTTAATTAGGACACTGAAAATAATACCCACTTCCACGTATTGCTTCAGGTTTTCCCTGGCACAGAATGCCTGATGCAGCTCATGAAGGGCTTGATAATGAGCTGATGAGCTGGATCAGGGGAATAGCAGGGGAAACTTAACGACATGCAGGGCTGTAGAGCCTCAGGACTGGAGCAGCAAACCCCTGATTAGGACAAAAATGAGGATAATCGGGTTATTGAACCACAATGGCCCATGCAATACTTCTTTCCATCTATCCATCTTTCCATCCATCCATCTATTCATCTCTCTATCTGATATGTGTAGCCTGGGAGATGAGAGGTGGAAACATCAAGATGGGGGACTGTGGCAAGGATGTAATGTAAAGGGACTGGAACCATCCATCTTACTAAGCTGGGCCTTCAGAGGGTGGGGGAAAGAAAGAGTTGAGAGGGAAAAAGAGAGAGAGAGAGAAAAAAAGAATGTAGAGTGAATGAGTAGTGCAGTATTCAGTGAAGTGAGGCCACAGTGGCCCAGCAGGGCCCTAGCACATATAGATCTCATTAACCAACTACTTTTAGTGTTTTGTAGTTGTTGAGGGCATTGTCAGCACATAGAGTGGGCTCAATGGGAGAGGCCCATTTCGCTCTCCCACTAACCCCTGTCATTGCCGATAAGTCCTTATTTCTCTTGCCAGGACTCAGGACTTTGGAGGTGTTGGGATTTGTCACTCAAACTCCCCCAGGCGTCCAGTGTTAAGATGGGTCAACCAGATGGACGGCACACAGGTGACACCTACCCCTGACTGTGTGGCTTGCTCTGCACCTAAACTGCACGGTGGAGCAAAAATGTGCCTTTCATATTACCCCATGTTCACTCAAATTGCAGCGTGGAAGAATAATCGCCCAGCAACCCCACACTCCTAGCAACCGTGCATGCGGGCACGTGGGCCCCGGAGGTGGCACCAGCAGCGGCAGCGTCTGCTTGGGTGGATCCTTTTGGTCACGGTTGTGAGTGGGCATGTGCCAGGAGGACAAGGCACGGATGCAGATCAGTAAGCTGGTGCTCCGTATCGCACTGGGTGCATGGCCGCTCGCCGATCCATCCAGTTGCGGCCCACCGAGGATACATTACGTCCCTTGTGTGGAAAGAATCAATGTGCATTGCCCGTGGCTGTGGACAGGAGTCTGCATGCATGGCCTGTCTCTCTTTCACGGACGAACACAGATGTACATGCTTTAGTTAAGGACCACATTTGATCTGCTAGTCTGAATCATACACATGAATGACCACACACACACACACACACACACACACACACACACACACACACACACACACACACACACACACACACACACACACACACACACACACACACACCATGTGTGTGCTGTGCAACCACACTTCCTCATTTCATTGTTCGTGCCATATTGCCTGTAGTTAATACACAATGCATTGCACTCCTTCCAATTCTTTTTCCAATCTCTCCTGATCTGTATCCCTCTCCCCATTTATTCCTCCTGATCTTTGTGCTCTGTATCTGTATCTGAGTGTTGTATTGATTATTGATTTCAGCCAGCCTGGGGAGGCAGTGATAGAAATGGGGTTATCCGCCAGTGCAAAGAGTACAGCTGTGTGATGTCTTTCACCTCTGATCAATTCCAACTATCGCCATCTCTCACAGCCAACACAGGTCAGGTCCTAGTGACATTGCCCACCTGAACTCCTCTCTCTCCCCTAGATTCCCCACCCCCAACCATTCTCTGTGGTGAGTGACATGTGACGCGTAGGGAGGACAGAGACCCCACCCTCACTGTCTACTGTAGGACATAATGACTGAATACTATCATATTCAATCTAAGCACACAGAAAACACTTCACAACCCTCCAAGCCATACTGAGAGGCACTGCATGGAAGAGTGAGAACAGCAGAGTTTAAAGACCACTTGGGAATCATCATCTTCTGTAAGGGTGGTTACTGAGATTATCCATTGGGATGGTAGCCATGAGTACCCAGTAACTGCACTTATATTGCTTCCTGTCTATATGAAAGAGCAGAAAGCATGCTGCTGTGCGGTCAGCTGCCATATGGCATAAAAGTTATCAACCAACTTTGTGTGCGTGGGTTTGTGTCCAAGAATGAAATTCGGCCTCTCTTGTTGTGTACTAAGGCACACACCAGCTGGAGATTTTATTCATTATGTGCAGAGTAACTCGTGCTGCCTGAAACACACCACGGCTGCACTTACCACTGCGATGAGCTCACACACCACCTTTGTTCAACCTATTTACGTCATGAGGGGAAAAGAGGAAGAGACAGCCAACAAGAACATTGCAGCAGGTGCCGAAAGAACAGGTAGCGTCACTAATGAAAGTGTCAGAAGTGTAACATCCAGCCAAGAGACAAAAGGTGCCTGGCAGCCTGGGGACTGGTGGAACGGGAGACGGGTGGGACAGGGGTGATGGGGTGACACTCAATACTGCTGGACACGGGCAGTTAAACGTCCTTCAACCCTCATCTGGGGGAGAGACAGAGCTGAGAAGAGAAAAAAATTGAACAGAAGAAGTGGAACAAGGATGGGAAGACCAAAATATGGATAGCGTAATAGAGGAGGGAAGCTAAGAAGGTCAGGTAGAGAATGTATTAAAGGTGGAGGTGTTAGAAAAGCCCAGATGTGCTCTATTTCCATTTTATCTTTGGAATCTTACATTGACTTCCCCAACTTTAATGTTAAAGGTACTTTATTGTGTGACTCCGATGCGCCTGCTGACTGGATGAACGAGAGGAAGACAGAGTCAAGCAATTGGTTTCTCATTAACAAATATGGATATTACCCTGGTAGAACTTCAAATCAAGACTCTATACACAAGCAAACCACCCTTTAATCTTAGTGTACCTAAAATGAACAATGTCCTGTCCGGCAATTTATGGTACTACTCCAAAACCAGTGAAGTTGAATTAAGAGTTGCATTTTCCAAGATGAAGAACTTGGACTGGTCTCACTTCTCACCAAGTTCTAAGCTATCTTTTGTGAGTAAAACAGGATCATTATGTAGAATATTGTATGAGTGATAAAGTTAAAATTTGAGTTACTGTCTAATTCCTTCCTTATATTTTGTCTGGGAACAAAAGAACAATTAGAAAACTTTAATACACTAACATTCTTTGCCTCACCAATATTTTGTAATTTGATTTTTTCTTCATGAGTAGAGCACGTAATTCATTTACAGACAGAAATTGCCAAATTTCTACACTAAGCCTGTCTGTAAGTGGTTTGGGGGTAAACAGCAGGAGATGCAGGAGCCTTTCCTAGACTGCACCACTTTCTAATCCTCTCTTTCAGCCTCAAAGGATAATTATCATCTAGAATGAGACTCCTCTTCATGTCATTTTAAATAAACAGCTGCACAATGGATTTTTTTTATAAACCAGAGAATCAGCAGAGATAAACCTCCTGAGTTGCTCAATGAGCAGTCAGGCCTTTCCCAGTGGCAAATGAAAATGCTTGTTTTGTTGAATGGGTGGATTTGCAAGACACTCCACTTGATTCGTGTCAGGAGGCTGAAGGATTCAAACGTGTATGTGCGCATGCTCAGTTTCGCTGGTGGTTTCACACACACAAAAAAAGCAGCAATCTACCACTGCCTGAAACTACTGAGTATGGTGGGACTGAAGTGCCACCCTGCTGGCGTGATATTGCTTTTCCCTCCATCCCAAACGAAGGAACATCTTAAAGCTATGCTGCAGAGTATCGAGCCGCAGGAGTCTGGCTTTGGAGCCAGCATTAATTTGCATGATCCTTAGGCTTTGGACCCTCCAGGGATGCTGGGGCCCAGTTCCACAAGCACAACTATTTGTCTGGTGCCTGGCCACCACCAGCCGTGCAATTACACCCCAGCCCAACCCAACATGCACAGTGCTGCTGGCTAATCCACTTCTAATCTGCAGGAAGAAGGAGGCCTGGACCAGACCCCAGTAAACCCAAGCAGGCATTCCAGGCTCAGCCAGATCACACAGGGAAAAAGGAAGGTGGAGACTTGGCATCTCTGCTTTTTTCCGTGTTCTTCTGCTTAGTCACTCTCTGCTTAGCCTGTGTACACACACTTGCATAAATATGCGCACACATAGACACTTGACACAAAAGTAGGCTTGAACTGTCATGGACTGTATTTATTGCTGTTTACAGCCCTGAAAACCATTGGGGTGTCATCCAAAAGACACAAACTATCTCTGAGATAGCATAGTCCTGCATAACTGAGGTTACATGCTCTGCAGCACCGAAGACATGTTCTGACAGTGAATTAAACTAATTTTGATCATCTGTGAAACCTAGCAACCCCAAGCCTATTGCTTTCTTCTGTGTCAGAACATTGTTCCTCTTCAGTAAGGTCTGTTGGAAAATTCACTCAGCTCATCCTACATTGGTTAATATGTCCTGTCACGAATGCTGTTATGATTCAAACTGTTCAAAAGTATAAACACTGCATATAAAGTGCTTGCTAATTGTTTGACAGGCAACATTCTGCACTGATATACATAGCATTTTCATTCTGTTCATATATTGGGGGTTTGCTGTTTCTTTTTCACTGCATAACCATTCCACACTGATCCTTTTTTGTTGTTTGTTTTTTGGGGTTTTTTTGGTTGGCAAAATAACAGATTGGCTCTGTGCTGACTGGCCCTATGCCTTGATAATTGCCATTAAGCCAGGTTTATTGTTCACGCACCAGCTAAAGTTTAACATATCGCAGGTATCAGGTCCCTGCAGGAATCTTCCATTTATACTGTGCACATTTATCAGGTTAAAACCCTAAGACCTTATATTAACCAATGTGAGGCTAATTTTAACTGAAGGTAAACCTCTGACACGATCGCTCAAGTAGTGGGGATTTTTGCATAATTGATCTGGGATTGCAGGTCTCTGGCCTGCAAGATGAATTGCAGCCTCTAAGCTGTTTTTAACTCATGCTGGGCACACATCAGAGAGCATAACCTCTCTAGCAAGACTGAAATATACTTCAGATTTTAGACCCTGATTATTTTGTTAAGCTCCAGTCCTTGTTTCTGTTGCTGGTACAAGCAGAGCAGGGTAGAACAAACAGAAAACACTATTCATAACTATTACTGTAGTTTGTCATTGCTAGAAAGTAGAAATATCTGTACATGCTCGAATGAAGAGGACAATAATAATATTTACTTAATCTATCTAAAACATGGTTGCCACTGATTGCTAGGGATCCCACAGACTTCATACTATCGAATTTCCCCCTAATCAGGCTTAAAGTAGTGTATGGGTAATTATCATTTCCTTCATGTGCAAAGTGAGGTGTGATGGAAAACAAAATTCTTTGTCTCCTGACATGACTGGGACTAGAGGCCATTGCATTAGGTCTTCATTATAAGCAATTTGCCACCATCTCATCAATAGGCCATATCTAACTCTCACTTACCACCCATTAATAATATATGCCTAGCACCCACTTCATTATAAACATTTATTTATCAGAAGCAACCTTTAGGTGTAGAGTTAGAGAATATAGCTCATCTGTTGCAATGCACAGTTTATTTTAGGCATATTCCAATACTTCAGGGATCAGTTTCTGACTCTTCAGCCGTTGACTGAATAGCAATGGACGGTGTCCCTCTCTCAACCCATGCAGCGATGCTGAAATAAGTTTTGAAAAAAAAAAAATTAAAACCAGTCATTCACCTTGTAAAAGGTGGTTAGCATTGCTGTGGGTACCAACTAACATCTCTGAGTCATACAAAAGTAAGCCAACAGTAACATAAGAACTACAAAAGGTAGGCTAGATAATGCGAACCTTTGCATGAGACTGCACAAATGTTTTACCATCTTTACAGGAGTTGCACTGCCTGCAGTGATGATAGAGGCCACCAGTGTGCTCCGGTGTGCTCTAACCCAGGTCAGCTAGGTGATGACACCAACAGTCTACTGGGTGAGCAACCATGCTCTAACAATGGTGGGCCCGTGTGCAGAACAGTTAGATCTTGGATCAGGTGAAACAAAAGGGTAGAACTAGACACCATGCCAAGCATGGAAAAAGGGAGAACAAAGGACACCACAGAAAGAAATGGCAACCACGATGCACTGGGGAAAACCAAACTAAAACCAAAAAACATGGAGGAATGGCTAAGGGAAGCCTCAGGAGAGAGACAGACTCAAGAGGGAAAGGGACATCTAAAAACACAGACAAGGAGTGAGGTGTAGTTCAATACCTGAAGCTACCAGCTAGTAGCTAGTAGCTTGGCTAAGAACTTTGGCAAAGACCCAGCACTGAATGACTGGGTCACTGGGCTTATATAAGGTCTAGCCCAGCTGTTTGGTGTTAAGCCTGATTAGTGGTGTGCCTGACTCGAGGCCTCCCTCTGGTGGCCGGAGGGGGCCTCGGCCTGGCACCAACCCTTACAACCGAGCTGTCTGGGATTTGAGTTACATTTCTCTTGGAAAAAGTTTGGTACATTAGCTAGCTGCATTACATAGCTAGAAAAAAAAAAGAACTAGTTTAGATGTCGATATAGCAGACTCACTTTCAGATATACTTTAAATTGTAGCAGCAGTGGCAGAACCATCTGGAAAGGCAACACTGATTAATATATACAAAACAATAACAGGTCCAGCTAGAGCTGCAACAGTCCTCTTGCAAGCTTACAAATAAAGTTTCAACAAGTTCAGCTAATAATGCAGCAGTCCACATGTAAGCTCCAATAATAAAATGGCATACCCATGACATAAGCCACAATAGGTAGGTGAAAAATCCAAAATACCATAGGCAGGTGAAAAACCCTGGTTTTGGGTTGGTTTATTAATGAGTACTAGGGTAATGTGGAATAGTGTCATGTATTCGAAGAAGGCACGGAGAGGTGCAGGAGGTCTTGAGGAAGAGTGGGAGACTAGGTATCTGTATAAGCAGTGCCCCAGCCTGGGTGATCAGTGCCTCAGGAATCTGGTTTAGGCAAAACAAAAGAGAGAGAGTGAAACTAGTGGGGCAAGCAATGAAGAGGATCTGAACATGCTCAAAGCAAGAGTCCCTCGGTGGAGCTGATGGGAGACTCTCTCAGCTATCACCCCAGCGACTTATTTATGCCGCTATGTGATGCCAAGTGAGCACCTGCAGGTGCAGTAATCATTAGTTGCTGTCCAGGGTGTTGAATAATTTCAGCACACTGGACAGCTCTCTGCCACTTGGGAAGCCTGACTCTAGTTCTTCAGTGGTGGAGCTGCCTACCACCCCAATATTTTCTACTAATTCTACACTTTCCATTACTTTTTGTTGAAATTCTAAAGAAAACCCAGCACTTTTTGTCGTAATGTTGTTGTGGTTGTTGTTTCTGTTGTTTTCTGGTAAAACACACCCCTCAGAATAAACAGAGAGCAGAGCAAGCAAAAGACAAGTAAGTGCAACAGTGGTTTACTAGCTTGTTCTCATGTAGGAAATCAGTGCCTAATTCATGTTTTCTGCTTGGATCCCATAAGGGGTAGGTGCAGCTGGCTGTGCACTGTGCTGCTAGGATCCCATAAGGGGTAGGGGCAGCTGGCTGTGCACTGTGTTGCTAGGATCCCATAAGGGTAGGGGTAGCTGGCTTTGTGTGGTAGTACTCCAGCACTCTTTTTCACTTGAGTTTCTTCATCATCCTCCCTTTCTAATGCACTCCACTATTGACGATAAGGATTATTTTTATTTTAGAAGATCACACATACCCACACATTCAACGAAAGGGTTTTTTGTGTGGGTGTGTTTGTGTGTGTGTATGAGAGAGAGATAGAGAGAGAGAGAGAGAGAGAGAGAGAGAGAAAGAGAGAGAGAGAGCTGGCTGTATGAGCAGTAATGGAGAGGAATTCTGTAAAAGTTTGAGTGAATGACTTACATAAGACCTCAGGCAGAGTAAGAAACGAAAGACCCTCTTCCGTACACACAGGCGTGGTTATATCTACTGCCTTGTTTTCTCTGCTGCTATAATACAATATAAATTTTTCACCTTAAATTTTTAAAAATATTGGGTTTTGAATTATAGAATTATAAACCACAACTTTGAAAAACCAAGGGAAAGATTAATATGTACTTCAAAAAAATACAAACTTAAAAATGCAGGTAAGAAAAGAATATTTATATGATCAACATGTTACTCTACCACTGATAAATTCTTCCTATTCTGAGCACACTACACTCAGATTCTGATTCAGATTCAGTTTTTACTAAGTTAACAAACTTAACCTAATTTAGCTTTGTTCAAAAACCACTAAGAGCTCATAATAAATCCCTGGGATCTCTGGATTATAGGCAAGTTACTAACATCTATCACCACATTCCTGATGATTCTAAAGCATTTCCTCCATTCCTGTACAGCCTCCTTTATTTATATAAAAGCTGCCAAATACGCCTACCAGACATACCATGATTGTAATAACAGCTTTTGCTGCTCCCAGCATTTCCCTCCGCTCTCCAAGCTCCAAGTGCAAAGTTAGGTGTCCTCCTGCTCTGAGACACAGAAATGAAAAAGGTCCAAAAGAAAAAAGATAGCATCAACTAAAATATGTTCCATTTAAGATTATCTGAAACTTTTAAATTAGTTCGGGGAAGATAATCGGTAGTTTTGTATGTGATTAATCTTCATTTAAAAGTTTTCAAAGTGATAAATTGAGGCTAGATTTGAAGTTGACACTTTTTTTATAGTGCACCTGATCCAGCTAATAAAGCTGCTGAACTGAATCAGGTGTATTAGAGCAGAAAACACTAAACATTGCAGTTCTGGGCTTCACCCTGCTCTATACCTCTTTCTTCTATATTCACCTGTTCTTATTACAACACTTAATGAGCTGCACAGTACCTAAAGCTCAGTGTTATTAGAAAACCCAGTCTAAAAGCAGTGAAAATATAATTTGCCAATATTATGTTACTTTTTACTGCAATTGAACATTTTTGTATGCCACACCAAAGGGCATAGGGGATTAATAAAATACTTTAGCATGCCTGTAACCGACAGGTTGCCTTGTTTGGTGTTTCACCATTTGTTAGTTTTACATACTTCCCAAACTACATAAACACAGTTGGCAGAGCCATTTTTCTTGTTGAGGACACTGCAGAATAAGTTCTCTCCACACATCACTCGATACCACACCTTTCAAAAGTATTAATTGGATTCGTCCAGATGACCAGTTACATAGATTATTCCCACCAGTATTTTTATTGTAAACTAATATGCTTGTAAAGAAAACTTTCAAAGTCTAAATTCATTAGTTGTCAGCAGAACAGAAGTATTTAACACCGTCAGACTAGTACTTTGCTAGAACCACCTTTTGTGGCATATTTAAGTTTGTTCAGGTAAATTTCTACCAATTTGTCCCCAAACATGAGAATTATTTTCATCCATTTTTCCTAGAACATGTGAATCTGGTTCTTCAGGTTAGATGAGTTACACTTTAGAGGACCACAGTTTTCAAGTAGTGCCATAGAGTCTCAGTTTTACTGAAATCTGGACATTGTCTTGGCCATTGTGGAGCATTCACCATTTTGTTGTTCAATCGCTCATGTTATTTTGCCCTTGGGTTTGGTATCATTGTCTTGCTGAGAAATAAAGGTTTCCCAACCCTTAGTTTTGTTAGCAAACTGAAGCAGGTTGTCTTGCAGTATCGCCTTGTATTTTACACCATCTGTCCACCCTTCAGTTTTAACAAGATGCCCACAACATGATGCTCTCACCCCCTCACTTGACTGCTGGGATGCTGTTGGTGGAAGAATGGACATTGTTAGGTTTGTGCCACACATAGTGCTTTGGATTTTGGCCAAAAGCCTCCATTTTTGTCTCATCTGACCTAAGAACTTTATTCCACATTTTAGTTGGGTCACTCTGATGCTTTGGCAAACTAAAGACATGCTTTGGTGTGAATTTTTTTTCTTCACTAATGGTTTCTTTCTACCAGGCTTCCTATGCAGACTAGTTGTATGCAAAGATTGTATGCAAATAAATAGTTGACTGGTGCACCTTCTCTCTAGGCTCTGTAACTCTGTATTTCTGTATCAAAGGCATTGCTGGGCTCTCTGTGGCACACTCACATGTTCCCTTCCTGCTCTAATACTGAGTTTTGAGGGGTGACCTTGTCTAGGCAGTGCCTGGGTAGTATGCTGTAACTTCCATTTCCTCAAAGTTGTTCCCACAGTGATCACTGGAATATCCAAACACTAGGATATTATATATCTTATTCATATAAGACTTTCCCTCTTTGGTCTTTATTATCACAGCTTTCCTTTAGTTTCACAGTCTGATCAATGGTACTTGAATACCAGGGTTCTTTTATATAGAAAAGGTGACATTTTTAAGAGTCACAGGTAGAGGCAGCTGTGTCCTCATTAGGGGAATATCTTTCATCTGTGTAAACTTGGACATTCCACAGCACAGGCATTGAATAGTTATGCACAGCATTTTCAGATAGCGGTTTTATCACAGAATTAAATTATTTAATTTTGAGGGATTTTTTTTTATTGTCTATAATGCAGCACAAAATTTCAGAGTGTAATTTGTAATTCAGACCATTCTGATGATTTAATTTAGACTTCCTTTACCCACTGGCCACATTAGTATATATTAGGTGCATGCATAGAACAGGTGCACATGCATTCACCGAGTGCTATGCTTGTGGGAACAGTCAGTATCTTAAGGTGATATAGAGAAATGAGGGAACCAGGAAGAACACACTGAGGCAGCAGGTCGTGCTGATTTGGTATAAGCGTTCAGTTGGGAACAGTTCACATCTTCTTTCACACAACTTTCACTCAGAGGAAACATACCTGGAGTTGGATTATACTTTTTTCCCTACCCCAGGAAATTACTGAGTATCGATGGAGACTACGTTGTGATTTACGAACAGCATTTCCCACTCTTCCAAGGGGGACCCTCAAGCTGGAAAAGAGATCTCTGAGTCTGCAACCTGCTTTACATTGCTCACTATTCCTCTGGTTATGAATGCTTTTACCACCTGACATATTGATTGTGTTGTGTGACCTGTCGTGTGATCTAATTCTGTTGTCAATGTAATGACACTGGTTCTAGGAAATGCTTGTGTATGCACTTGGTGTCTGTTTTTAATAAATGCCATGAATGCTTACATTAGTTTGAGTATATGTGAGTGTATTAATGACTTAATGGTGTTAGACCATTGAGGCCCACATTAATGTTTGCGTATGTGAAGGAGTTCTGGGTAAATCAGGGTGTACGTCACATAGTGTGGGCACATACTGGGATAGTGATGCACCTTGCAGCTAGTCATGTCTTAGTTATTTTTAAAAATATATAGATCTCCGTATCATTCCATTTTATAATTGTAAGGCCAAGGTAAGATAGTGGCCCTCTACTTTGTTCACTCACTTTCTTGCATAAACATAGTATTGCGCATCTTTTTGACATGGAGGCAGCTGAGGAACTTGGTGAGAACCCTAGGCATGTGACATGCAGGCAACCCCATAGTGACATCTCTTGAGGTCTCCAGTTTACTACACATAGATGAACCAAGGCCATCTGGTTCACAACCTCCTGAGAACCAAGAAAGCAAGAATGATGATGACATAGGCATAAAGGCCGAACAACTCACTAAGCTCAAGGAAAAAATGGATGCTGTGGAAGACCAGTTGAAAGATGTTGTCAAATCTTCCCATAGTAGAGAAGAGGGGTTGAGGGCTTCCATGGAGAGATTAGCAGAGGATATCAAGACCTATATAGATGAGAGGTTCAATCATTTCGACCATGTGCTCGATGACTGCCTACACCATTGAGACTGTGTGTGGGAGGGGCAGATGAGAGAGAGCATCTGCCAAAGTAACCTGCCGAACATGAAAACCGACCACATCATCTAGCCCCACAGCAAGACCATTCCATAGTGAGGTGACTCTCATCCCTGTGAGTGCTCCTTCATCCCCTCCTGTTTGGATGGATTTCCTTCTGAGAGACAGCCAGTACCAACGATGTCACAAATTTTATAAAGAAATGTGAGAATTTTTTCATTCCTACACCCTCTGAGTGACCCTGAGCTATTTGGCACACTGAACACTGAACTCCTTGGACCTGCTCAGAGTTGGTGGTCAGCATCCAGAGCCAAGATAAAGAAATGGGCTATGTTCAAGACTGTGTTTTTAGAAGCTTTGCTGCCTGTGGACTATTCCACTGAGATCAAGGAACAGCCACCTGATGGTGCAGGTTCTGCCTCCAAGACATTGCGTTTGACTACAGGGCTTTGTGCCTGAAGTGGCAACCTGAGAAGGCTGAGATTGTCAGGAGGATTTTAAACAACTGTAATCCTCATCTTGATAGTGGTCTGAGGGGAGTAGTAACCATGGTGGAGACAGGCTCCATGGTAGAAAAAGACTGGGGTTCCTCTAAAGGGTACTGGGCCAGATTCCAGAATGCAAGCATTGGTGACTGCCATGCCACCAACTGCCAAAAAAGAGTGGGGAGCGGAACAGTAGAGAGGGTGGCATAGCTTCCATGCATGCCATTCCCTCTCTTCTTGTGGTTCCTGTACAAATCAGGGGGATTGACTGCGATGCCATGCTGGGTACCAGAAGCACCTACACCCTCATACAAGAGAGCCTGTGGAATCATATAGCAAGGGATAAAGAAGTACTCCAATGCTGTGAAAACCAGACCTTTGTGATGGCAAATGGAAAGGAGAGCTGAGCCATCGGGAAAGCTTTATTGATTCTCAGTCTTCACGACACCTCTTACAAGATGGAGACATATGTCCTGATGGACAATAATGTGCACATGCCTTTTCTGCTGGGATTAGATTTTCTAGTGGTTAGCAAGCTGACACTCCAACAAGTATATAGCATCCAATGGTAAAATGAATCAGTTCCAACATAGGACAACATCCTCACTCAGGGCTTGGATTTGGACATTTGTAAAGCTGCTTTGCAACAACATCTGTTGTAAAAAGCACTATACATATACATTTTGATTTGATTTGTGGTACCAGCCTACTAGTCCCAAGAAGCTCTGCAGACTTTTCAGGTCTAACGGCAGTGAATTCACAGATGGCTCTTACCATTTCCGGGTCCACTTCTACCCCCCGACCTGATATAACATGGCCTAAGAAGGTACGATGGGTCTGGAAAATGACATTTCTTGATGTTTTAATAGCAGATTGGCCAGATGTAGTTTCTTGAACAAGGCAGGTCAGGTCCACTTCCAGGAGCAGCAAGGCATCTTGTACCAAGGTGTGCTATCTAGATATGATAGTTTTAATTAGCAACTGGTGGTTCCCAAGAGACTGGTCCAACAATTCTATAACAGCCCATTTGGGGGCTATCTAGGCCACATGAAGACTATAAGAAATCCTAGCAATGGTTTGGTGTCCTATGATCCAGAAGGATGTGTGAGCATTGTTCAAGGCATATGAAATCTGCCAACAGCACAAAAACCTTAGTGTCCTACCTGCTGGGTTAATACAACAGACCAAAGTCCAACAACTGGGTGAGATGCTAGGAATTCACTTCATGGGAACATTTCTGAGGAGTCGAATAAAAAACACAGTGCTTATGGTGGTGGTGAACTACTTCTCTAAATGGGTGGAATTGTTTCCAGTAATAGATGTTAAAACACCTCGGGTGTGTATTGTGCTACTTACCTATATCTTTACTCTCTGCAGTGTAGCAAAGTACATAGTATTGGATCATGTGCCTCAATGGACAAGTGAGCTTATGGCCAGGCTATGCAAATCCTGGGGGTCACCCAGAAGATGATCACACACTATCATCCCCAGACCAACCTTACTGTGACGGTAAATAGGACTCTAAAGATTATGATTGCATCCTATGTGGCGCAAAACTGGGATTCATGGTTGCCAAAGTTTAGCCTAGCCATCAACATGGCTGTTTATGAAACCACAGGGATCATGCCTGCCATGTTAGCTTTGGGTAGCGCCCTCAAGGGCCACATAGAGCGCCTTTTGCACATGACACCCCCACACTACGACAACCTGCCTCACTACTCAGGGAGGTAGAGAGAAATGTGGGAGTGGCTAGGTCTAGACAAGCTAGGTCATACAATAAATGATGCAGATGTGTACAGTTTGAGGTCAGAGATTTGGTCTAGATTAGGTCACATCCTCTGTCTAAGGCATCCACAAATGTTTCATCGGAAATTTCATATATGTTGGGGGAATGTAGAAGGAAAGGAAGACACAGTAAATTTGGTGGATCTGAAGCCATATTATGGCCCTCCTGGTCATGGGATTTTGGTATAAACATTCACTTTAGAACAGTTCACATCTTCTATCACACAACCTTTGCTCGGTGGAAACATACCTGGAGTTGGATTATACTTATTTCCTTACCCCAGCATATTACTTTGGACAGAGACTACAGTGGGATTTACGAACAGCATTTCCCACACTTCCAACAGAGACCTTTAGGTGAGCTTCAAGTCGGAAAAGAGTCTTCACCATGGTTTACCTTGCTCACTCTTCCCCTTGTTATGAACGCTTTTACCATCCGACATATTGATTGTGTTGTGTGACCTGTCATGCGATGCTATAAACTGCCTAATTCTGTTGTCAATGTAAATAAAATAGAAATGTTCGGATATGCACTTGGTGTCTACAAATGTTTACATTAGTTTGAGAATGTGTGAGGGTATTCATGACTTAACACTAGACTATTAGTTGCACTGCCACAACGTTGTCCTGAGTCCTGGTGAAATCAGTGTGAACATCACAAAGGTGCAATGTGCAGAACTCATCTTTACGTATCTGGCGAGTTTACCAAGGTTGAAATGAGAATGATGCTTCAGAATGTTGAGGGTAAAACTCAGATCCAGAGGCTGCCAGTACCACAGTGCTAGTCCTAGTTCTTAACATGATATTTCACTGTAATTAAATTAACCACACTAAAATGACTGTTGCATGAAACAAGCAGCCACGATAACGTGCAAGCAAAGTATGACAAAATATGAAAATCCTGATAGCAATCTTAGAACCTCTGAAGCTCTTTCACTGTGACACTTTCTGTGAGGACCCTAGAGCTTGTAGGTATAATGAGACAACCATCACATCCCTGTAAGAATGTATCTGTGTTATTATTACATTTCTAGTGATATATATATATGTATAGTATAAACCTTTCTGACTACAAATGTTCTCCACCTTAACATGGATCACACAGCATTGCACTGCATGTTTTGTTTATTTATGGAACTTTAACACAAGGGACATTTCGGTGTTAAATATCAGCATATTGTAAAACAGCCCTAGATTCTGATGGTTGGAGGGAAGCACAGTCAAGCAATGTGGACAGCAAAGATCAGAAAAATGTGGTAATGTACTTGGCCTGCAGTGAGCATTCTTGAGGCAGTGGGAACATTGTGTATGTAGGAGAGCAGTCTGTCCCAGGCCCCCATATGCACCACGGCTGCCATCTGTCCAAGTTAACCTCAGTAAAAGCAGATGATAATTAGCATTAATTATACTCATGGCCATACATGTGTATAAATCTAATTCATTCTTTGGTTGCCTTTTCTTAGTAAGTCTAACACCAGAGCAGCAAGCAGGTTGGCCTCAGTCTGTTTGTTGTCGAAATCATTCATTCATGAAAGATTTGCTGTGATAAATCTTAATCAATAGCTGCCTTGGGAAGAGAGTGCTGCTTTTTTGAATAAAGCATTCTGCATTGTAATTTCACTGTTATGGATAATTTGAATAATTTTCATGTTAATTTGATTAATTAGTTTCTAAATTGGACCATAATAACTATAAAACCGCTGGACTGTAGATGCAAGATTAGTGAACCCTAATCAACAAACAAACTAATAAATAAATAGAGCTTGTAGTGTTAAATTACGTTTAAGCCCGTTGGTGTTTCATTTCAAAACTGCTCTCCGTTATAGCCATTAGAATTGATTTAATCCAAACCTTTGTGTTTTAGGTTATTTTCTTTATGTATGAGATGTAGGTTCTTAGATTATGATCTACTCATTGGGGGGTAGTGTTGGTAGTAATACAGGCTGTAAATGACAGGTTTTCTTGTTCCTTCTCTCAGCCTTTCCACCTTTCCACTGCCAGAATGGCACATAAACTATGATGCCCCCCGAGCAATGATGCTAAATAGCTCCTTTAACGATGCACAGACGCTTGATTCATGGAAATGTGATTTGGGAGACCGGTGACTAAGCATTTTTAGATGTGATCTATGGCAAAGGAGAAACTAAAGCCTTGTCCACATTTCCTTGCAGGCAGTTTGTTTTCTCCATAACTTTCACCAAAGTTATTTGCTCTACTTTTTGACAAGAAACTTATGTCTGTGACAGAGGACTGATTAAAGTGTTTTGTGGATAGAAAATATGATCAGCAATGTTATCTTTGGGAAGTAAGCATTTGTCTCCAGAGTTTCATATTCTATTCTTATTAGCTAACTGCTCGTTTTTCTCAATCAAATTCCCAATTCAATGTGTTGTCATTAAAAAGGATAAAAAGGCATTTCTCATTTTTCTATGGCAACTGTATACTGGTTTAAATTGGACTCCCGAAGTATGTGAAGTGTTTACTGAGAAAGAGATGCATGATATTTAAAAAAAGTGAAAGGTCTCACTTGTTCACATGGAAACAGCTAAAATGTGTGGTATCTATGCATCTGTCTGTTAAACAAGTGCCTTTTTTTAGAAGAAAAACCATATCACCCATTCACTTAACTGTTTGCTTGTATGAGCGTTTGAAATAGCACTCAGGGAAACAGCAAAACCTAACATATAGTCATTAACAGAGGTGGATAGTAGCACACTACATTTACTCCATTACATTTACTTAACCAAGTTTTTGAACATATTGTACTTTTAAGAAGGTACATTATACTCTCACTCGAGTACATTTGCAACATAAAAAAAAGAACTTTTACTCCGTTATATTCGTCAACATTCCTTCCATTACATTTTAAGATATTTTTTAGATTTTGTACATTTCACCACACCCTGTCAAGTGTAGGAGGGTTGGCAAAATCTCTAAAGATGATCACTGAGTGCCGCCACTTTACTCAATAATTTATACAACTGGACAGTAGACTGACAGCAAACAGGCACATTTTCCAGCGTGGGACTCAAAATTATTACATTTATGAAAAGTAGCTTGCAATATATCCTTTTCTTTAAGGCTTACATATCTGTGTGAAATCGGTACTGTCTCCTCATGTGCATCATTAATATGAAAGTAAAGTGTAGTCCGATATCAAAAATGGCTAACTAGCTACGTAGCTATAAATAACAAGCAGTGGGGGGGGATGATGAACTGAAATCATGGCGTGCAGCAATGCATGTATTGAGGCATATTTTCAATATTATAAACATTATACAAATTAAGGATTGTTATTGATTTTATATATTGATATTTCTTCTGACCAAATTCAGGCACAATGTATGATATCCAGCTAGCCAGCCAGTCTGACTAAACGGTCGCGTAATTGCAATATAAATATAATAAAAAGTACAATGTCTGGTAAGTGACTTTGGGCAAGAGCTCGGAATATTCCTGAAATTGCACTAATCACAACATGGTCACCAAATCCAATGTGATTCTTGTGACTTATGATATGTGCACAATTTTTATCTGATATGAAGAACCTCATGTAGCATGTAACACATGAACTAAGTAGGACAAAGACCCAGAACAAAGAAAAACAACTGTTTTGGCACTCTGACTCCAGATATGTTTTCATAATTTCTCTATCAACCGAAGTTGTTATTTTTATTTAGTTATTTTTATTTGGTCCATTATATTTAGATCTATTTGTATGGATTTAGCAGATTACTCAGACTCTGCCTATTTATACCTGTAGAAACCAAGAGACGAGGCTGCACATTAGTGGGCCTAAGATGCCAGCCACGTCTGAGAACTACGTTCACACCACCTTTTGAGAGCCACTGTTTATGTTTGTTTGGTACTTCCATCACTGTGGAGCAATGGATAATAAAAAGCACTTTGTTGCAACCTCGGCTCTCGCTTCCTCCATGCCACAAACGTCAGAAGGACAAATGGTGTACAACCGATTACACTTGCATATCGTAGGACTAGACTATGAAAAATCGGTATCAAGGAAATTGGAGCCCCTTTGTTGGTAGACTATTACTGGACACTGAAGAGGGATGTTCAAGATTTTACATATTTTTTCATTAAAAGCCTTATTTATAAATAAGTAATATTTACTTGTAATTGTAAATTTGTAAAATTCACTTAAAAAAAAAAACATGTCTGAGAGAAAAATCTTTGAATTCAGCATAAAAAGAGCTATAAGGACCACATATCTTAGTTTGTGGAATTTTAGTTTGTGGTCATTGTTTATGTTGCCATTGTTAATATTTACATTGTTTGTGCTAGTTAGATGTGTATTTATGTTTATCATCATATGCATTGTATATTAATAAAGGTCTGTCAAAGTTGAGGGAGTCAGTGCATCCTGCTCCGCACCGTGTGGCATTCGGACCGTTACATAAATGAGTTCCAGTAAAGTAACTTGCTACTTAAGTCTTAGTCTTTTTAACAGATACTTTCTTACTTCTTACTTTTACTTAAGTAATAATTTAAATGACTACTTTTACTTCTACTTGAGTAATACCTAAGTAACAGTACTTTTACCTTAGTACAATTTTTGGCTACTCTACGCACTTCTGGCCATTGGTGAATTAGCTTGAACACCAACTTGTAAGTCCCAATTTCCATTAACAGACCATTAACAAATACAAATGCTAGATAGTTACAAGTATAAATAAAGAGTAGGGTTTGAGTGCTAGCGATGATCACGGTACCATATGTAACAGGTGCTTTAAGCAACATAATGCATTGCACATCTTTCCCATACGTGGTTATCATTTATTTCAAAGACTGCAATATACTTCCAGGTAGTTATACCCAAATAAATATGACACTCAAACAGTTTTTCCAGTAGCACTCTCCAACAAAGCTGTTACTGAGAGATCCTTGACTGTAATGCTCTCCTACTCCGTCCTTCAGTCTTGTCAGCATACTAACCATTGGCCACGACCCTGACTTTGCACACCTGTGGGCTTTTCCTTTAAGCCTCTTCCACTAATCACTGTGAAGTCTCATGCTGTTACCTAGATTCAAAGACATTTTCTCTTACCTTGTGATTATTGTGTTTTGTTCACCAGTTGTTTTATGAACTGTGCCTTTAATTTATGTTTATTGCTCCTGGTTGCCCTGGTAACTTTTTCTGTTTGGATTGCCCTCTCTGTTTCTGAATGCTCCTAGTTTACCGTGCTCTGCCTGACCGCTCTTCTGTGTTAACATATAGGATTTATTGTACGCTAAACTTGCTGTTCACATGAAAGTGCATCCTCTGTTTGTCTGACTCCTTACAGACTACATTGCATTTAGTTGATTCGTATGAATTTTTGTATTCTTTTATTCCCTTAATTTAAGGGAAATTCCCTTCATTGCTTTTCAGCCAGTAGACACTGATGTAGGTATTTTTGTATGTGTGTGTGTGTGTATGTGTCTCATTCGCATATGGTCCATGTATGCTCATAATGGTTAGCACGGTGTGACATCAGGTGCATGCTTCCAACACAAAAATCATAGCACTGAATCAGGTGTCTCCTCCCACTGCAGCCAGCAGGGGGTGCTGTCTGAGAGGTGCCCTCATGCTCACTGTCATTTTTGGGGTTGTGGGGCAAAGTGCAGATTGCAGCCTAAGGACAGCAAAGAGGCGGAGACATCCACTCGAATACCTCCTGGCATCCCAACACTACCCTTCAGGTGTGGCACTAACAACCACGCTAACCCATGCTTCCTCCATCTAGTCAAGAGCACCATTCCAGAGCTGATTAGACTCAAAGATTCATCAACCAATGTATGAATGTCAGCGCAATATCGAGGAATAACGAGGCTGCAAAACGATCTCCAGGGCAAGACGTCAGCCCCAGCTGGAGGGATGGCGTGGCTCTAATAAGGCATTTCTCAGGCTGCACACAAAACCTCAGAATCAAAAACAATGCATGGAGGAGGGAACCATGGCGAGAAAGCCACAGTTAAGCAGGAACGTGGCTGGATGAATAGCATTGTTTACAAACTGCAAATCTTTTGATTAGGCTTTTCATCAGCCGACAGGAAAGGGATCTCCTTATGGCGTGTAGGATGCAGGGACTCGGTATACAGCACATGGCAGGCAAAGTGAACTGACCTTCGACAGCAGTTTCTCTGGACACCTGCTACTTCCTGTTCTCGCAGGGCACACTCAGAAGTAGACTGATGACACACCCTTGGCTGGTGTGCCCTTCCATCCACCACTACAATCCCTACGTTGTTCTAATGTTATTACGGCATCGTACACAAATGTGTGCTTTCGCTCCCTAAGCGCATTATCATGACACGTGAACAATGAGCAGCGGTCTTAGACCCAGGCAGCTTACGGGAGAGAGGTTTAGGGTAACTGCAAGCAATTATTGAAGATTTAGAAAGCACCTAAATTAAAGTCTGTTTCATCTCTATGTGAACCAGGCAATGGAAACAGAGTAAGACAAGATGCTTTGTTTCCTGAATAAAAGGATAAACACTCCATCTATAATGTGAATCTCAAATGGCCAGTCACTGAACTCAGCATGATTAAATTTTGATAGGGTGCTTAAACAGGCGTTCAGGCAAGTATGAAGAAGCAGTACGGGTCAGTGAAATAAAAGGATTGTGGGGGTTTTGGGTTTTTTTGTTGCTGTTTGGTTTTTTAACATGACATTTCCTATTTGGCTAATGTCTCAGAAAACGTGCAGCAGAATCTAATCTTGTTAATCTTGTCCTGGTGGTTGGAATGTGTGTAATAGAAACAGGCTAATAGGGTTCTGGAGAAAACCTGTCAGATGCTGTAATCCAATTTGGCTTTGGCTTGTGTTAAATACAAAGGTTTGAGGTTTGGCTTTAGGAAGAGACAGAGGGGCCGAAAGTGAGCACATACTGTGCTGCAAGCTATCAGACAAATACAGATTCGTCCAATATCTCCTCATATCTGATGGGCCTCTGAATTTTTATTCATCTCATGCATAATGAGTAAAGCTAAGCTGTATGGAAGATGGTGGGTGATTTTTTTTTTCAAAATGAGCAATTGATTAGATATAAAGCATCTTCGATCCAGTACATATTTAAGTCGCTATGAAAATCGATGCATGGCTGTAACCCTGGAGAGCTGTATGCTTCTCATGCGCAATCACAAGCACTGAGCAAGCACATTTCAGATGAGGGATTCATGTGAAAATAATGGAGTGCAAGGGCATAAATATGCATGAATGTGCAAATCAGCATGTAATGAATATGCACGGTGGACTAATTGTAAATAAAACTGGGCGGAATGTGCGTCATGTCCAGCTGAGCTCCTTCAAAAACAAACAAGATAACAAACACGCAGATTCACTTGTTTGTGCTTTATGGGAATACCAAGTTTACACACTGAATTTACACCAAAAGGGAAGTATTTGAATAAGGATTGCACCATTACACACCGCATGGCCTGTGGACTCTGAATGCCTTTCACATTGTCTGCCTGTACCAGACACAGCCAGCATATTAGACAAACTTGATTTAATTAATCTGCTTAAAAAAGAAGAACTGGCACATCAAATGAACTAGTATGAATGGAGGAGGATATTCTGAAAACTTCTCAATATGTGGATCTGCACAACAGCATTAAAATTGAATGGGAAAATAATGTCTCGATATGTACTCATATAATACTGAAGAAGTACCTACATGTACAGTAGATCTGATGTGCATCATGTCACCCAGGTGGTTTAGAGTAAGTGGAAAATGTGAACAACTTTAACATGGTGAGAGGAACCAGTTTAACTGAACTACTATGATCAGGCTAAAGAAGCACTTGTTTGATGGGTTACATATCCATCATTGGTGGCAGCTCATAAAAGACCCACACACTTTTCACCTCCAGTGTAAGGAGGGCCTCTGGATGGTGTAAGAGCCTGGTTTCATATTCACAGACTCAGGCCCCTTAGCTGGAAAAATGCTCATAAACAACTCAGGGCTAAATTGATGTCTGACAGGTTAACTTATGGAACTGTGGAGTGTCATTTTTCTCCACTGAACACGTGGAAGAGAGGCGTGACGCCATCGATCATGACAACTGGGGGCTGGAGTGCATGGGCATGAAGAGAAGTTGGATTAATGTTCTTCCTCGGCACACAAACAAATGTTGAATTAACGTTCTTCATGTGCTATCAGGATTGTGGCCCCACTATGCCATTCACAGCCCAATTGTAACAGGAGGCATTGCCCAACCAACTTGATTTCTAAGTAACCTTTGCGTATGAGTTTTATCTCTACTGTGAGGCCTGAAAGTGATTCAGGGGCACGTGTTCCCTGGTATCACTATCCAAAGCTGCCCGTAGCCTGGACATCACTTTGGACAACCAGTTGTCGTTCTCAACTCATGTTTCTAATCTAACCTGGTCTTGCAGATTCCTCCTTTGTAACATATGTAGGATTCAGCCCTTTCTTTCGCAGGAAGCTGCCCAGGTGCTTGTGCAGTCTCTTGTGATCTCAAAACTAGACTACTACAACTCGCTACTTGCTGGTCTTCCTCTAAGAACCATCAAACCTCCACAACTTGTCCAGAAAGCAGCTTCTTCAATCTACAGTATTCTTCAATCTTCCAAAGTTCACACGTTATTCCACTGCTGCACTCTCTTCATTGGCTCCCAGTAGCTGCACACATCAGATTTAAAACCTTGATGCTTACCTACAAAGCCAAAAATGGACCAGCCCCTTCATACACGATGTCAATGGTGAAAGCCCAGTCTGTACCTTGAGTACTTCAATCTTCAAGTACGGCTCGGCTTGAAATACCTTGCAGGTATCATAAACAACATTATTTTCTGTCCTGGTTCCAAGATTGTGGAATGAACTACCACTTGCTATCCAGACAGCATCCCTCGCAGTCTTCAAACGCAGACTGAAGACCCATCTATTTGCTGAAAATTTAAAGGACAACTGACCCTGCTCCCATATTGACTGACTAAATTAGTACTTATTGTAGGGTACTGTTTATGTTGTTTAACAAACTCTAGCACTTATTGTTTATTGCACTTATTGTTTAAGATAGACCTTATGTATTTTGTACTTCTAGGTCTCAGCATTGATCCCTGTATTCTACAGTATTCTAGTTCATTGGTATGTTGGACTCTAACCTACTGTACTGTACTAGAATATTCTGAGGAAATGACACAGCACTTTTGTAAGTCGCTCTGGATAAGGGCATCTGCTAAATGCTGTAAATGTAAATGCAAATGTAAATGTGTTAGCATGACTCTGGATGGTCCCAAAGTTCCAGAGGTTGGGAGCTATGGTTTCAAATAGTCCAACCCTCAGGTCTGTGTGAATTTAATGGCCTGTTTGCGGGTGTGGTATTTATGAACGGGCTGTGCAGTCTGGGCACCTGCTGTGCAGAGGGACACACTCTTTGTCGCCAGTTTAACTGCCATCCTCTCTTAATTGAATTCAGTCCCTCACTACCTCACCTGCTTGACTGGAGCTCCCTGTGGAGAGAGAGAAAGGGCCCTGGCTGGCTATAGAATTGCCTGCTTTGTCTTAAGTGGGCTGGAATGGTGCTTGCAGAAATTGCTTCACATACGCCTTAAAAGGTTTGATTGTAAGGAAGGAAAAATCTACTGGGGTACTACCTGTGCTCTCAAATATCATTTGGGTTCAGAGCAGTGTAGTGTGTAGTTTAGTAGGCTAGCATATCACTTCAGAGAGATACAGTAGTGTGTAGTATACCACAGCATATACTGTGCACTAAGCTAGAACTACGTCTAAGTGAGGTATATTAGTGTGTAGAACAGAAGACTAAGGTTTCATCTGAGAGTATAGCAGTGTCTAGTGCACTAAGCAATGTCATCTCGTCATAGTAAGCACTTCAGAATGTTACGGTCACATGAGCAGGGTTTAGGGTATTATGCCCTAACCCAGGGCTTTTCCCCCATGACATTAACAGGATTTCTCCTCTGAAGGCCACTAGATTTGCTAAATTAGCCATTTCCAGCCCTTTCTCCTCTTCCACACTTGTTCTCTAAATGCTTGCTGAGCTTTGAATTAATGACAAACATGAATGAGAAATGTTTGGCTTTTCAGAACCACAGATTCCTTAACTAGAACTATAGAAAGAGAAAATAATGCATGCATTGGTTCACTGTCAACCCAATGTAAAGCACAGATAGTGTCAGCCCAATATAACCCACAGACTGTATCAGCCCAGTGAAACCCACAGACTCTGTCAGCCCAGTGTAACCCACAGACTCTGTCAGTCCAGTGTAACCCACAGACTGTCAGCCTAGTGTAACCCATAGATTGTGTCAGCCCAATGTAGCCCACAGATTGTAAGGCCCAATGTAACCCACAGATTCTGGTTTTTAAACTCACAAAGGTAGCAATATTGGACACAGGCACTTAAAGCACTGTGACATTTGGAACAAATGAATTTTGGACAGGAAACCTTTGAAGCTACTCAGTGCACTTTAATGGACTGCAGATTTATCTAATTAAAGTATCAAAAGGTAATTGGAATATGGGGTGACAGGGATTCAAAAAGACCACAATGCACAGGTCTCTGAGTATAATTAGCTCAGGCGATTATTTAATAGCATGTATTCAAACTCTTCAAGTCACGCTTGGGATGTAATACTCATTCTCCCTTTTCCCTCCAATTTCTAACTGCAACACAATTGTCTTTTTCATTTACTCTTAAAAAAAGGTAGGGGGGAGTCAACTTGACACAGGCTGGGTTAGTTCAATAGCTGCAATTCCATCACCTTTGTTCTGTCATGAGAACATCCTGCATTTACATTCCAAAGGAAGAAAAACCCTTTGATTTGCTGAGTGAATGTGCATTCGAACTGGGAAATGCCCTTTACATATTAATCCGGCACGGGCATGGAGTGCGATCAGGAGCTGTCGCACACTACCAACGACCTCTCCGGTACCACCTACTTGTTCTACATACCAATGGAGGCATACAGGAAGGAAATGAATGGGCTTTCAGGTCTGCTGATGGTCATTAAGGTTTTTTGGGACAATTGTGAACTGTCACAGTGTAGTGCCACAGTGGAATGATTCTGACAGAATCTTCTGGAACACTCTGAGGAATTTCAATAGATGCATTGGTCATCTATGGAGCTCTTCCAATTTCAACAGGTGTGCTGAAAATCTATAGGGCTCTACAAGCAGTGACGAAGGCCTGGACTGGGCTCGAGGGAACTGTGCATGTCGAGAGGTTGAAGGTGACTCGGCAGTGGAGCATTTATCATGCAGTTCCCAACACCCAGGCTCCACCTCGTGATTCCCACCTAGAAAGACTCCCCCAGCAGCGCATCCACACAGAGCCACAGAGCCAAGGAGAAAACTGAGAGGAGGCCGCATGGATCCTGAGACAGAAAGAGGGGATAGAGAGACGAAGGACAGAAGAAGAGTAGATAGTGGAGGAGAGAAAAAAAGGGATAGAGCTAAGAAACGAGGCAGAGGGTGAGCTGGGAGTGGACCCCCAGCGGGAGAGGGGCGCACTGTGTATGTCTGAATGCTGTCGTCAGTAATGAGTGAAAGTGTGTTGTGACAGCTGCAGAGCTGATGATAAGACACCAAGGGGAAGGGAGAACATGACAGAGAACGAAAGGCAGGAGGAACACAGGACAGAGACCGCTGAGATGACGAACAGGAGTGGGAGTGGTATGAAGGGAGAAAAAGTGACAGAGGGTACGATAAAGCATGAGCGAGAGAGAGGGAGGGAGAGAGAGAAAGAGAGAGAAAGATATGAGCCTACATTGGATTATCTGACTGGAGAAAATTGGCCCTTTTCCACACTGCCATAGCTCTTCTTTTTTGTGACATTGGTTAAAATGCCATCTGTAACTCTTTGGCAGCTTTTGCGCTGTCATGGAATGCCAGCAATTTTTATATATTCTTATAAAAATCATCACAATAACAACCAGTGCGTCATGACAGCCATTTGTACTACTATTTGTACTACTTTAAATCTGAAAGATTGCAGAATCTAACTAAGATTTAGTATAAATGATCAGCTGTCAGCTTTGAGTGGTACACGAATCCATTCCCTCTGAGTGGGACGCAGAGAAATGTCGACCTAAGCTAAAGAAAAAAAGAGCAAAAAATACCACACACATTCCCTCAGCTGGGAGAAGCCTGGCTTCAGAGACAATATCTATAACACTTTGAATATTCTTTTGTTTGTTTACGCCATGCCCTCCAAACTTCCATGTTCTACCCAGTATGCTGTATGTTTTTTAAAGGAGTTATTGGAAAATACCATAGATCTTCCCACAGTTAACTCATCTTTCCATCAGGGCTGGAAGGAGGGAAGGCTTTAACTCAGAGCACACAATATTCCACAAGAAAGAAGACAAGTAGGCATGCCGAGAAGTGGATCGATGGGTAGAAACAGAGGACGAGAGAGACATAACCAAAGGAACAGGTGGATGAAAAAAAGTGAAGCGGCAGGGATTGCACGCACCAGAGTGCCATGGAACACCTGCGATTAATGCGATTAATCTTGTGCAGCTTGACATATGTCCCAGCAGGGCTACTGTAGTTGAGCTGTGCGACCATCTTGGCAAGATACGCCGGGTTCAAATTATAGGAGCCAAATCATAAGGGGAAAGAGCAATAGACTGGGCAGACGGGACAGAGAGATGGAATAACATTCCGTCGCCTCTACAACAAAGGATAAAGGTGGAGGACTGCGAGGCACTGTAGTTCAGCAAGCATATGGGAAACGAGGCAGGGCGAGGCACAGGTTGGCGGTCCGATGGCTTGGAGTGAGTCACAACTCTCCATCTGGGTAATTCCCCTGAATAACATGGTGGTACGCTGTATGCTATATTTAACAGGTAAAACCTCTCTTCCCGATAAACTAACTCCCATTTTTTGCACCTTTGAGCTCCAGTTAAGTGTTACGCTGCCATAATTGTGAAACATGATTAATGGGCTCCATTTCAGTTGGGTTAGGAACCCCCCCAACACCCCCACCCCGACCGCTAACAAGAAAAAGTTCACAGACTGGCTTGTTAGTGAACACGCATGGAGGTTTCCCCACACTGCTTGAGAAATCTCTGGATCACATCTGCAGGAAGTCGCTTTTAGCAGCAAAAAGTTGGATGCAGCATCAAGCTTGCTTTTAAGAACTGCATGTGAACTCCGATTCTCAGAGTTGAAGGTTGCAATTAAACTGAGCTGCCATATTCTAAAAATCCAGTGATACAGTGCACAGTGCTGGAGTGAGAGAGATGTACATTAGGCAACAGCTTGAGGCTTCGTGCTCCTCTTCTTCCAATGGTCTATGAGGTAGTCAGTCAATTATTCAGTCAAATAGCAAATTAGAGTGGAACAGTGGCTTTGGTTTCATAGAAGGTTGTGGTTCCAGTGCATCTTCACTAATCCCTCATTAGGCTTCCTAACTTTTATCATCCGCCCTCCATAATTACATTCAGATTATGTAATTACTAGGAGGCTGTTAATTAAAACCGAGAACGGCATGATGAAGGACCCCATGTAAAAATAATTGATTGATTAAAGGTGCTTGAAGGTGCAAGCCACAAAACCCCAACCCCTCTAGACAAAAACACTTTATAAGAAGTTCTATAACATGCAGCAAAAAGCCTCAGAGTATTTGAAAACATCCTTAAGGAAAGTGACATGCCAATTATGTTGTCCTATTCTGTGCCAGAGTCACACCGTACAATACCCACACACCCCAGTTCACCCCAGCAATCCACTTTTCTGTCACTCTGGGCAGACGTTCTTGTGCCAGATGGGTTTCAGACACACCTACACTCATCGAACCCAGACTAGGCCTTCTAGAAACCCAGAATAGAATTTCATTGCATACTTGTTCTAATTATGTATTTTTGTTCTTTATTGTTTATATTATTGTTATTGTAGTATCCAGTGTCGACCAGAAGAGGATGCCCCTCCCCCCCTCCTCCTTTGAGTCTTGGTTCCTCTCAAGGTTTCTTCCTCATGCTCTAGGGAGTTTTTCCTTTCCACTGTCGCCCTTGGCTTGCTCACTGGGGGCTTGGACTGAGACGTGTAAAGCTACTTTATGACAATGGCTGCTGGAAAAAATGCTATATAAATGTTTGACTTTACTTGATTTGAATATTGTATCTGAACCTCGAATTGTGATGACCATGTTTTAAGGCGTAAAAATGCAAAAACAAAGTAGCATCTTTTTAAAATAAGTAAATAAAATAACTTTTTAACTTGGGGTCAGGAAGTGAGCCATTAAGAGTTCATTTATGTCAGATGAATCAATTATGCTACATATTAAGTTACTTTTAAAACATGTGGATAATACATCACATTTTTAACATTTCAATATTATTATGTTTTAAAGACACTACCCTAAACTTTTAACAGAACTTCTGAATGCTGTCTGAAGATCTATGTTCAAGCTTACCTCATTACAGGCTACTCGCTGGCCCTGAGCAGAACACTGCCTGAGTCTTTCACAGATCTACACTACACAGATTAACGTGAGCACAGGCACTAACAGCTGTGCTGATAGCTTGTCTGTTTTTTTAAAGACATAAGCATCACTACAGCTAACAGACACTTAATGTCTTGTGTAACAGTGTGTAATTACAGAGGGAAAAAGTCTCACTGTGTGTTGAAACTCTAGCCCCAGGACTCTGCTTCTCCACGGAGTTTAATTCAAATTGGACTCTGGTCTTTGTAAGTCAGAAAGACAGCTCAGGGCAAAGTACTCTGCAGGCTGGGTAGATTTATTCACTGCTTAGAGAGACACTGGAGCCCAGACCTGAAAGAGTAGGCTTGAACTGTGCTATGGCAGGTTGCTGTGTGAGTGTGTTTGTTGAGACTAGCACATGTATGATTGAACAGGATCTGCGCATCTGCACAACCCCCCCCCCCCACACACACACACACACACACACACATTTACACAGGATCTCCCCAATCAAAGTGGCTGTTCTGCATCTCTGCACACACCACAAAGCGGTACCCATCAGAAGTCGATCAATTATTCAGCGGTGCAAGCAATACAATAAAAGAGGAATCTTCTCTGCAGCTCATGCTGAGGAAGAGCAGATGCCAGAGGGGTGCAGATGGAGCAGCCTCCCTCATGTCCAGCTGTGGATGATCCCAGGCCACTTAGTCAGATGCACACTGCCCTCCGCAGGTTGGCTAACAGAACGGCATGAACCACTGACTGTAAGATGAGGGGGAGACATGATAAAAAAAAGGTCAAACCTCTCGGTCACTAGATATAGTCTCTGCATCACAATTCTGCTCTTGCTGCACAGCTCAGAAACATCACAGGCAAGACTACCAAGAATCGTTCAGGAATGCTTTGTATAACTAAAAACAGGAACTCAAGCACAATGACATATCGATTACTCCATTGATATCATGCAGGCAGACCTGTGGAATGGCAGGTCTTGCACTGAAAGTACACACTGATCATGTACAGTTTTTAGGGGGCAGGAGGGATTTTCCCCCAGTTTTCTCCCTATTTCTCCCTACCCATCATTCATAATTCTCCCCTGTCACAAAGCAGCTGCCAACCAGGGAGGGCAAGAACTATCATGTGCTTCCTCTGAGACACATGCAACTGATCACTGCATTTTTTCAAAACGCTGCTCATGCCGCGTCTGGGAGTGGCATAACACACTTGGAGGATAACACTATTCGCCCCTTCTAATGCATGAGCTCACAGACACCTGTGATTGGCCAGTGGCACTGTAATTGACTGGGGAGGGATAGTATATCCCTCCCCGCCCCCGAGAGCACAGCCTATTTTTCTCTCCCAACCATGGACGGCTGTGGCATCATCGTGGATCGAACGCACAATCTCTCAGCAATAGGGCAAACAGTTCTCTGTTGAACCACCCAGGTGCCTTGATTGAATACATTTGATTGAACACACACATTCCCTCAGCTGGGAGAAGCCTGGCTTCAGAGACAATATCTATAACACTTTGAATATTCTTTTGTTTGTTTACGCCATGCCCTCCAAACTTCCATGTTCTACCCAGTATGCTGTATGTTTTTTAAAGGAGTTATTGGAAAATACCATAGATCTTCCCACAGTTAACTCATCTTTCCATCAGGGCTGGAAGGAGGGAAGGCTTTAACTCAGAGCACACAATATTCCACAAGAAAGAAGACAAGTAGGCATGCCGAGAAGTGGATCGATGGGTAGAAACAGAGGACCTGTGGAATGGCAGGTCTTGCACTGAAAGTACACACTGATCATGTACAGTTTTTAGGGGGCAGGAGGGATTTTCCCCCAGTTTTCTCCCTATTTCTCCCTACCCATCATTCATAATTCTCCCCTGTCACAAAGCAGCTGCCAACCAGGGAGGGCAAGAACTATCATGTGCTTCCTCTGAGACACATGCAACTGATCACTGCATTTTTTCAAAACGCTGCTCATGCCGCGTCTGGGAGTGGCATAACACACTTGGAGGATAACACTATTCGCCCCTTCTAATGCATGAGCTCACAGACACCTGTGATTGGCCAGTGGCACTGTAATTGACTGGGGAGGGATAGTATATCCCTCCCCGCCCCCGAGAGCACAGCCTATTTTTCTCTCCCAACCATGGACGGCTGTGGCATCATCGTGGATCGAACGCACAATCTCTCAGCAATAGGGCAAACAGTTCTCTGTTGAACCACCCAGGTGCCTTGATTGAATACATTTGACATGGATGGTGATGTGTGCTTTCATGTTGGTTTGTGCTGGCCCTCATTACAGGAGCTCCTCTCTGAAAAGCAACCCTGTGAGTACGGACCGAGTACTGAAAATTAAAAAGGGCGAATACACATTTTTTAAAAATCTGTATGGCTCTACTGTACAGACATCACACCACAAAGGGTTGATCTTTTACCATCCCTAATTAGGATCTGCCGCAACCATGTTCAAGGGCAAAACCAACAACTCATGGATTTTTTTAAAGGAATGTAAAGAGTTAAGCCTGTTAATAGTTTACTACTGTAGCTCAGAACTCTACGTAGCATGAGGATTTGGGATGATTATTTCCACCGATCCAAGCAAGATTTGTGGAACTGTCCATATTTGTTGCCGTGCAACAAAAGACACGTTGGAAGTGGACACAATAGTGCGCTATAAGATTAGATAACCACATTACCTCACTCCTTTTGCACCTGGGCCCTGCCGAAATAGAACATTCACAGATGGAGCGACTGGCAGGGGCCGGGACGGGCCGTGGGCCTCCATGAAGTGCTCCCTCCCTCTTACTGTAATTAGCTGCCATGTTCCTGCCATGTGCCAGCACCTATTTGTGCGTCTCCACAGGGCAGAAGCAAGCGATCCAGGATCGGCACGGTCAAATCCTCCC
>NC_137502.1:17347500-17357500 GCF_041902795.1 Electrophorus electricus
CTGGAGAGAAGCCATCGTCTCATTAAACAGACCAGACCACTTCCGCTTCACTTTTTACTAATCCACATATTTAAAAATGGCCCGTCTTTTGACATTTATGATCAATTTAATCTGAATTTCTCATGTTGAACCAGGTACTTAAAATTCATAATAGATGAACAACACAAAATGGCATAATTTTGGTTTTTAGAATACGCAGAGAAAACGAATTGAACAGAAGGTGCAATGACCCTTTCTGCCACATAGCCAATCTCCTTCCCCCTCTGTGGTTCTCGTGTAACTGCGTTATTGTCTGGCCAAACAGCCTGGTAAAAGTCCTGATTGAAGTTATCCTCGCTCCACTCATAGAAGAGAAGGGAGAAGTCACCAAAAGGCTCTGTAGGGAGGAGAAGTGTCTGAGTGGGCCAAGCCTCTGGTCCTAAGAGAGCTCTTCATCCTCTTTATGTACACACAATCATGAATTAACCTATCACTCTCCACTTATCACGTCACTGGCCATTAATGGCTGAACCCCCTGGCGCGAGCTTTCAAAGTCAGGCCACTCCATCTGGGTGATGCCTGCAGACAAGGGGGACTTTTTTGCACCCATTAAAAGGTGTATGCACACCTGTACCAGAACAGGTGGTACATGCACGTTGAGCAAGAAAATATGTTTGCATGCATACATATACATACACACACTATCTCCATATATATACATACACCCATGCACACACACTATCCCTATAGAGCCACACACGCACACAAACTATCACCATACGTACACACGCGCATGCACACACACTATCCCCATACATGCACACATTAACACAAGCTATTGCTATACACACACACACACACACACACACACACACACACACACACACACACAATTTCTCAGTAGAGCTAATTAGGGTTTGTCAGACCTGCTATATATCTCACATTACTTAAAAAAATTCCTATTCCTCATGCTGAAGAACAAGGCATTATAGAAAAGTTCTAAGGACCCTTCTGATCAGTTGCACTTCATCATGAAGCTCTGTGATGTGTTAGTTATCAGCGTTTCTGCTGGTCTTTGGCCAAGCAGAGGGTAGATTTCTGCAGCATGTCTACCAGTATAAGGGCACACGGACATCATGGCCTGCCAACAGAACTTCTGGTCAAGAGGGTGTACGATTCCCAATCACTTACTCAGAAGCATATCCCTGTCCAGTAATCATCAACTCATCTTTCTATGTGCAGTAAGTAGCTGTTCCAGCACACATAGGTTCACTCTGGGCTGCAGGAGCGGATAGAGCTCTTATTAAAGTATATTACTCACTCATGTGTCATGTGTCGACCAACCCTTGCACTGCAGTTTGAGAAGGCATCGTTTAAAGGACCAGAGGTGCATGTAATACAGCATTTGTAATGCGATAACACATCTTTTGTCAACAGATTAATGACACAGTTATCCATTCACACTGGAGTGCTAGTTCTGAGTGCTGTCCATTAGTGCTCTCACAACAAGTCTGACAAACTCTTTCATTGAGCTTAATTATTCTCAAGCTCCCTATGGTCCCAATTAACCAGCATTAAAACAAAGAATATTTGATGCGCTCTTCTCTGTCTCTCTCTCTCTCTCTCTCTCTCTCTCTCTCTCTCTCTCTCTTTCTCCCTGCTTGCCTTCACATAACTTTCCTTTCAGATCACTCCCCTCTGTCTTCTCCAGGACAGCAGAAGAGATGCTTGAAGAGGCATGTAATTTGTGAGTTACTGAAGAAAGTTAAGGGGCAGAGTGAGAACATTCTTTCACTCTCTCCATCAGGCCACATGTGAATGAAACAGTTCATTTGAGTCCTGCAGGTAATCCAAGTGGGGCCTGCAAGCAACGAGCAACGGAGCACGAGAGACACTGGATTCTGCCACAGGTGTCTGGGCTCACATGAATACAAATGCCCCAGAATGCCTGGTCCATGGAATCCCGCAGAGCTCTTTACTATAACAGACTCTCTGTACAGATTCCCAATTATCTGGAATCCCACTGGCTGTAGCATTTCAGGATTGCAGAAGTCATAGCAAATTCAGAACTACTTATGTCATACCAACTCTCTTCCAATCATTATGTAATTTAGATCTGATCTTCTTCATTCAAACAACTGTTGGTACATTTTTCTTTAAAGTTTAATTTTACTTGTGATTTTCTTTCTTCCTCAGTCCAAAGCAACTTAATAGCTTCACATATTAATATAGACCTACTGATTAGAAGTGAAGTGGCATGGAATACAAATAGTTACTCCAGCACCTAGTTCCTAGCATAATTGCAGGATTACTCGGCATTATAACTCAAGCTCCCTCCACATGATGAGGTTTAAGCAGACATGTCCACTGCCATCAAGTTGCTGGAGAGAATGCGTTTGGAATGGTTGCCTATGAGTCACCCACTGATCGATACTCTTCTAGATTGAACATTTCCCTCATTCCTCCACTCCCAGTCAGGCGGCTGCTTCAGAAACTTCCCTGCTCTCTGTTCTTCATTTCTGGAGACTTTACTCATACTTGTGAGTTTAAGAAATCCACTGCTGTATCCCCACCGCATGTACTATATCATTAATCTGTGCTTATTAAATTAGCATTTGACTATGATGTTATCTTTAGTAAAGCTTCTTCCTTGATTCACATTATTAGCTCTTTGCCTGTCTGGGTGCTGAATATTTAATGGTACACAATATGTAAAAGTGTCCCAATTTTCCAATTAGTACAGGTCTATAAAGGGACCACAGACATCTCATATATTGTAATCTTATTCTGATGTTTTCATAGAACCTCCCCTGTGCTGCTGTGATATGAAACACGAGCGTCAATGGTGGCACTCCAGCTATGAAAAATGAATCACTGTTCTGGTCAAGCTCAGAAAAAAATTATTCATATCATGCTCTACGATTGCAATTGTAGTAGTTATTGTGCTAACACAATGTTTCGATTTGAGCAGAGATTTACAGAATCTCTATGAATATGAACATGCAATATGAATATTAACATCAGACATGAAATAACTGTAATTACAGTATTTGTAAATGAATTTTGATCATTTCCCCTCAGCTTCCATGTAGGCTTGACTCTCAGACTGACTCAGTGGGTGAACGTTGAGCGGGGGGGTGTTATGCTGGTTATTACAAGCATGTCACTCTGTATTTGTGTCAGCAGACTGTGTGTGGTAACCTGCTGCATGTGATTGTTTGTCAGTGTCATTTGCGCCCACTGATGGGATACTACTTCATTCTGCTGAGGGCAAAACTGCTCGTGTTGTGCATTGTGTGAGCAAGACATTAGAGCAGAGAGCTGAAGGGCAAAATGGACAGATGGAGCTCGCTTTAAGAAATGTCACAAAAATGCATCTGATATGTAGTCGGCGACAAGGAAAATAGAAAGACCTGAAAACAGCTGCCAAACATAAATGGAAGAGACTCAACAAGGGTGCTGTTGCATTCTGGTGTTAAAAACCATGCAGACAGTGGTTCTTCCTGCAAACTGCCAGAGATTGATGAGTACATGTCCCCTTACATGAATACTCAATAGAGATAAACAAATAGATATTCAGTAGATCTCTGGTTGATTAGTGCATGCTCCCTTGTATGGAGACTGTGCCTGAGTTCATTTGATGGAGGATGGATATGATATCAGTGGCTGGGCCATCAACATCATTACATGAACATTATTCAGACCATTCGTGGATGAGTCTTGCAGTGTGACGGAGTGCATTATCTTGTTTAAAGTACCTATCCCTTTGGGTGTACTTGGTAGCTGTAAATTGAAAAAGATGGTGACCTGTCATGTTAAGATATGTTCTAACATTAAAGCTTCGATCTCCAGGTATTAATGGACCCAGTCTATGGCCACTCAATGACCCACCCAATTATTACACCTCCACCGCCTTTCTGTATAGTTGTAGCCATGCGGGATGGGTCTACCACTTCATGTGACTTGCACCACACCATCATGGGGATGCAGTTGGAACCAGGATTCAGAACCTTTTTTTTTTTTTTTTTATGAAGAATCAATTTCATGTGTTTCAGCCCACTGAAAACTCCTTCAGGGGTTTACTATGGACAGGACAGGTCCCTTCAAGGAGAGGTCATGTGCTGTTGCACCCCTGGAGGCAAGAATGTCACACATTTTCAAAGCTGAAATTATTCGTCGATCCCACCAGTTGCATTGTGCCTTCAATTGCTGTATTGTGTCCTGGTAACAGTCAACAGCCAACCAGCATTCCTCATGCTTATCCAGCATGGGCCACTTACCATACATCAAACTCTCTGAAGAAGCATCTTGCTTTATGTCCCATTCATTGTACACCTTTGAGACTGCCAGCTTCTAATAGCAACTCCACAATCTTGGCAATGCTCAAACCGGTCTGCCTTGCAACAACCATGATGCTTTTTTTTTTTTGGTGCTTTTATTATATCCCACTCTAAGTCCATTCTAATTCAATCGCAGGCATAGCAAGTGTGAAATGGCCTTGCTGTTGCATTCACCTGTTTGTGTAACAAACATAATGTAGAAATAACAAAGGAGGGCCAATTTTCATGCGCAAGAGCAGGTTGTTAATTTTTTTGCTTACTGAGTATATGCTGTAAAGGGACTTTTTAATGTTCAAAACGCCTTTTCCAACTGCTAGTAGTCTTTCACATGGGTGTTTATAATAGGGTCTAAATGGAAGTTGACCAGAGGCAAAGAGAAGCAAAGCCCTCATTTGTATGCAGAGATTTTCCTTTTCTTTTAACAGCTTTGACAATGATATAACAGCCCAAATGGTTGATAAATTAGAAAAGAATCCAACTGAAGATAGAATGAATTTTAAAATAAGAATGAAAACAATAAGAAAAAATAGAAAGCCTGCCAGCCCAAACTTCAAGGTGACTTCAGAGCCACGTTTTCTGGAAATAAGACACATCCAGGACAATAAGAGCCCAGACAAAGTCAATTTGAAAGCCAAGGAATCCTCCGGAAGCAGGTTTAAAAGATGAGACAGGACAGAAATGTGAAACGAGATTAAAACCAAGTTACAAAGGCATGTCAGATGGTGTCCAATGCTTTACTGCACTCCCTTGTCCTTTCTTGTCTTTGAAGCACTTGACGCTGTAGTCACGCTCTGCTCATGAGACGCCAGGGAAGTGCTTAAGAGAGCAAAACGGAAAGTGTCCTGCTATTACCTGCTCTGCTGACTCTGGCTGTAACAGGTTATCGGCTGCGCAGTCAGCCCCATCTCACGCCATCTGAATGACAACTCTTTTCTCTGCTCACTTTCAGACCTCCATTGCTTCTTTAACTTTGTTTAATTTACTTCTGAGAAAACAATTCAGAACTTGTTCACCTATTTAAAAAAGTGTGTGGGGAGTCACTGACAAAGCTTTAGAGAATTTCATTTATTTATTTATTATTATTTTTTTTGCAATATGCAAAATAATGAAAGGATTTTTTCCCATTGTGCTTAATTTAATATACTTTCACCATACAACAAATGGCTGGGTGAACAATCTTTCAGCCTTTAAGTCAGAAAATGTCTCCAAGTCAGTGGAGGGAAGCATACAATAACTGACAATAAATGACAATATTTCCTGTGTCACAGTGCAAGAATTAAAGACCTTCACGCATGAGCTTGCGTATGATATCCAGTAATGTCACGTTGCCAATACAAACATTTACTGAAAATGTAATGAGTACAGGAATGTCATAGTAGAGAGATGAGTGGAAACATGATAACATGACATACTCTGTTTTGAGTGCACCTAAACAGTACCGCAAGGACGCGTAAAAAAATCGCCTACGAACAACAATGCAATACAACATCATCAAATGAGGTAACGAAAAATTATGTCTTATGCAAACTTGTTTATCCGCTTTGAGTGCGTGGGCACGGCTAAATGAAACAATCAGATCAGGGCCCGGTTCATGAAAACTGCAGCGGCTATGTGTCACACCTCCGGCTCAGCTGTGGGAAGGGACAAATGGCTCTGTCAAAGTGTCCAATCAGCCTAAGTGATGCACTGCTGTAGATTGTGCAGAACCGAGCCCAGTTGTTTGCTTTTGAACAGCTTCGCTGCTGATCTTACTGGGCTAATCAAAGTAAACAGAAGGTTTTAGCAGCTCGGTATTAAATATGTCCTAAGCAACCTCTTATTCTCAGTAACCATTTTTTAAGGAACTGTTGATTTCTCTTGTCCATTCAGGGTAGGGGAATTGAGCAGTCTCCCCATCTCCTCTTGAATTTTAGTTCCATCCTGGAAATCTGTGTCTTGCTATGATGGGATCCATTTGTGATGCTGTCTGGACTTGTGAGACATTTAATGATGTTTTAATGTAACCTCACCCACGTGAACACCCCAGACTTGAGAGGGCTATGGTGGAGAGGCCAAGGGGAGAATTGGGCTTGGAGAAGACTTCTCAACAGCAGTAAGTGAACATGAACATGAGTTACTAACCCTAAGTAAGACAAAAACAAAAAAACAAAACAAAGTTTACCCATCACTCTTTGGTACCCTGTGAGGGAAAGGTGTGACTAACATTAGAGCAGTTGTGTATCTTCTGTTTCTGTGCAATTTCACTAGTATGGTAAAACAGAGATGGATCCATAATTTAGATAGGCGCTCCATTATTAATTACAAATAAGTGGTTCATTGACCCATGCACATATATGCTGCTAGATAAGGGTTCTTCATGAAGAATAAGGTTTGTAATTTGTATGAATTTGTATGGATTAGAAAGGTACTGAGAAAGGCACTTCTATACTAGGTAGTGTTTGTCATTTGTTTATTGCTCTAAATCTGGTTTAATTTGAGTGCATTGTTTGTGAAAGATTACTATGAGACATACTTTGAGACTGTAGACTATAATATTTTTATGAGTGACATACTTTCGGATAGGCCACAAGTGTGGCTTTTTCTGATGATTTCTTCACATTTTAGTCTAATGAGTGCAAGGTAATAGAAGGAATATTTTTTGATTAAGTAGGAAATTCCTGCCATGCCTCATAACATCAGGCCATTTAGATTTGTGCTTTTCTCTATGGGCTACTAAGAGGCTTGTCACAGCAGCCAGAGCCAAGTATCAGGCCTCGTGACACAGCTGTTTCCAAATCACATTTCCTGACCACTCTAAATTAGTCCCACTAATTGAAATTTTCCTGACCGTTCTCCAAGTCATCTAACTCCTGAGGTAGAGCTCTGCAGTGCAATAAGTCAATAAATTACATGTATGTGTGTGTATATGTGTGTGTGGGTAAATTATTCTGGATAAAATGCTGAAAATGTAAATGTAAATGTAAACAAAGCATAGCAGGTATTGTGATGCAGTGGCTGGAGTTGGTCTACAGGGGGCACCACTCCAGAGCGTATGGGTTATGTTGTTTTTTGTTTTTTTTCATCAATAGTATTCTGCAAGTGAAAGTAAATCGATGAGGGACTGAAGTAATGGGATGCATGCACGCCACTGCTGTAGGAGCTTGAGTGATGGAGCGACAGAATAAGAGGAGAAAAGAAGATGAGGTGAGGGGTGGGATAAGAGTATGGCTGAGAAGGACAGAGAGCAACACACACACACACACAAGCATATGCACACATGCACACACACATGCACACACACATATATGCACCATAGCAGAGTGTGTGGGAAACAAAGAGAGAGCATGGATGGATGGGAGATATCCTAAGTCAACCACTTACAAAATACACTACCAGGCCAAAAGAAAAGGTCCGCCTTTAGCTTTGATTACGGCACGCTTTCGCTGTGGCATTGTTTCCACAAGCTTCTGCAATGTCACAACATTTATTTCTGTCCAGAGTTGCATAAAGTTTTCCCCAAGATCTTGTATTGATTATGGAAGATTTGGACCACAGTGCAAAGTCTTTTCCAGCACATCCCGAATGGGGTTCAGGTCTGGACTCTGTGGTGGACAATCCATGTGTGAAAATGATGTTTCATTCTCCCTGAACCACTCTTTCACAATTTGAGACTGATGCATTATGGCATTGTCATCTTGGAATATGCCTGTGCCATCAGGGAAGAAAAAAAACATTGATGCAATAACCTGGGTGTTCAGTATATTCAGGTAGTCAGCTGACCTCATTCTTTGGGCACATAATGTTGCTGAACCTAGACCTGACCAACTGCAGCAACCCCAGATAATAGCACTACCCCCACAGGCTTGTACGGTAGGCACTAGGCATGATGGGTGCATCACTTCAGCCACCTCTCTTCTTACACTGATGCTCCCATCACTCTGGAACAGGGTAAATCTGGATTCATCAGACCACATGACCTTCTTCCATTGCTCCAGAGTCCAATCTTTATGCTCCCTAGCAAATTGAAGCCATTTTTGCAGGTTTGCCTCACTGACAAGTGGTTTTCTTAAGGCTACACAGCTGTTTAGTCCCAATCCCTTGAGTTCCCTTTACATTATGCATGTGGAAATGCTCTTACTTTCACTATTAAACATATCCCTGAGTTCTACTGTTGTTTCTCTATGAATTGTTTTCACTACACATTTAAGTGATCACCGATCACGATCATTCAAGATTTTTTTGCGACCACATTCCTTCCTCGAAGATGATGTTTCCCCGCTGTCCTTCCACTTTTATATAATGCGTTGGACAATTCTTAAACTTATTTTAGTAGTTTCAGCAATCTCTAGATGTTTTCTCTGCTTGATGCATGCCAATAATTTGACCCTTCTGAAACAGATTAACATCTTTTCCACAACCATAGGATGTGTCTTTCAACATGGGTATTTAACAAATGAGAAGCTACTCACTGCATCAGTTGGGTTAAATAACTTGTTGCCAGCTGAAACATAATCACCCATGCAGTAATTATCCCATGGGAGGCTCTTACCTATTTGCTTAGTTAAATCCAGTTGGTGACCTTTTCTTTGGCCAGGCAGTGTATAATACAATAATAATACAATAATACAATATCTGATATGTTCAAGCTAGAGTAGCTTGCTGAGCAGGCTGATGTCAGAGCTCATAACTGCTCCATTAAACTTAGATCTTCCCATACCAATTACCCCCTAAATGCACTCAGTGTGAATCTGTAATGTACAAGCCCAGCTTCTAATGCTGGAGAGTTCTGTGCCCTTGTACATCAGATTAATATGTGCACAACATGGGATTATGAGGACTAAGATTGGTGACCCCAGATTTACTGATTCTGTGAGGAACCAGATATTGTTATATATGTAATCTAGTTTAAACAGTCCTGAGGTGAGTATGTTGTAGTGTCTAAGATTTTCACACCTAAAGTGAAAAGACCCTGCCTAAAGACTCTGCCTAACATCATTTACTCAAACTTTCAAACAAATCCCTTTTTGTTGATGTACAAAATCAAAGGATCACATAATTCTGAAAAGAACAGAAGATAAAAGTTATTATAAAATGAAAACAAGAACTCACTGTTCATTTCAGTATCCCATTTACAAAAGTCACACTGAAAATGAAACTAAAAGTTGAATATTTCATGTTGCTAAATTGATCAACTGTACTTGGATGTAATGTAGCCATGACAGGGCTTAACCTGTCAAAGACGGGCATCCCCCATCAATCAGGCTTCTCGTGCCTGGAAGCAAGCTGGCACCTTAGGGCAAGGTGGTATCAATTAACAATTGGCCCAAAATGTTCAGAGCTTTGAAATTCACACAGATTTATTGACTTTCAAGAATCTGTTAACCAAAGTGTCGTAACCAACCCGAGGTCATGCATTGCTTACATCAGCACCGCGGCCTCTGAACTCATCTTAGCCAGGTGCTTCACTGTTACCCAACTAGAAATTATTAAAGAGCACCTTTCCCAAACTTACTGCTACCCAAGGAGTATTCGCATTTTGGCCAAGACTTCCATTACAGGCAATAGAAATGTCAGTTAGAAATCGCTCTCTTGCCATTTCATGATGGCATGGCTTCTAAAGGGAAATGATTTCATCTGTTTCAAAGGAGCAGGGTTGGGAGAGCCTGCGAGAGAACCCGGGAGCAGGAGAAGCAGGTCCTTAA
>NC_137502.1:17362500-17555000 GCF_041902795.1 Electrophorus electricus
AACTAATTTTAAGTATATCAGTTAAACTACAAATGCATGTTTGGTAACAGGCTACATATTACAATGTAAACCATGCTATTTTCAATGTATTAAACTTTTTTAACATTCACACGTGGTGTTTAGTATAGTTTCTTTTTTGACAAGATAAACTATAAACGGTGTGTTTTTGGCAGGGAGAGATAATGAAAGAATTATGACTCAATACAAGGCTTGTCCAAGGGCTCATCTAACACGCTTCATTTCAGCTAATAAACTAATGGATCAGTGTAACAAATTTACCTCCAAGTATTTACTTGATTTAAATTTGGTAATGAGTCAATTTAGTTTCAATACATCCAGGCTTCAATGGGAGCTAATGCATCTAAACGCATTTCTAGTACACTACAAAATGGTGAAGGAGTGTTAAGCAGCATGGTGGCACCGATATTATTAGTTGTTGTGGATTCCAAAATAGAGCAATCTAGGCAGTGATTTGAGGAACCTTGCTTCATTTGGTATGTGTTCTAAGTGTTTTGCTAAAACTTTGTGTTATGAGATTTGTTTGAGATAATGCTAATGCTAGCAGACCATATTTACTATGTGTAAATTCATTAAAAATTATCTGTTTGCAGATTGACTTTTTTGCTTATGTGTGAACTGCTGGTACAAAATCTACTTCAAGGAAGAACCTGCGAAGCAAGGTGTGATATCTCAGAGAGAAAGTGCGAAGCGAGAGTGCAGTTGAAAAAAGAGGTATTTAATAACTCAAGATAGCGAACAAAAGAAATAGCAACTTCAGAAAACAACAGTGAAAAACCGTGGAAAAGGCTCTCGGCACAGGCTGGTGTTGCTAGTGCAGAAGAAAATGGGAAGCACTGGAAACGTGTTTCTCTGGGCTAAAATATTAAGGATATTAACAAGGGACATGTGTGCATAGTTTGGGGACATAAACAGAGGGACTAAGAATGTAGGAGGGGTTGTGAGTGTGACTGATGTATGCATGAGGATGTGGACATGTCCTGCTGGCTGGATGCCGGCCAGGCTATGACACAAGGAAGGAGTGAAAGGGACATTGTCCCAGTGGCCTTCTCTTCATTGCCTTTCACAACTTCACCTCTTCAGGATTCTTCATTTACATTTACATTTACGGCATTTAGCAGACGCTCTTATCCAGAGCAACCTATAAAAGCGCTTTGTCATTTACTCATAGACTATATCCTAGTACAGTACAGTAGGTACAGTAGGTTCTTCACAACTAAAAGAGTCTGGTTTGATTTTTCTTTCTCATGTTTTGTTAATGTTTTTGGAGTTTTGAGTGAGGCATCTGGCCTATCTGCCCTTTTATGTGTGTTGGCGGTTTGAAAGAATGTTTGTATTGTGTGTGTAGAATGTGGCATTTATCTAATATGCATTTCATGTTCAATGTTTCATCATTTCAATAACATTAGAATTAAAAAAAAAAAAAGGTGCACAAACTTTGTATTGCTCATATTTTGGTTCACTCACAGTATAGGTCAAGATATTCTTATTCCCTGTGTTTTAAATCTAGCAGGAAAGGGGTCCTGCTTGGTGGCCTTTAAGATGGCATCAGGGATTCCCCTGATGCAAAGTAGACAAGGACATGTTAACGTAACGGCCCGAGTGCCGCAAGGCGAGGAGCAGGATGCACAGGCTCTCTTGACGTAGACAGACAATTATTATACATACACGAAGGACGAACATATCGACATACACAAAAAAACAGGTAGGTGAACATGGACAACAGTTTACAAACATACCACACAATACTACCATGACATGAACATAGCCAAATATGAACAAAGACCAACAACTCTACACTCTCCTGCAATGGTTTAAATACATACAGACATAAGACACAGAAGCAGGCAGTACCACGTGACCAGTGGGACTGGGAGCAGTCTGTGACAGTTAAAAACAGTACTGAAGCACAAGCACAACTTCAGCTTCTTGAACGCTCTTTGTCATGTCATCAATTATCAAAAAAACTACGAAAACCCTTTTGCATATTTTCAGACAAAATACTTGTACAAATTAATTGAAATATGAATGAAATATTCCCACCATGATCAGCAATCTATCACATTACACAAGTTCTCTTTGCATCAGTTAATTATCTATAAATAAATGACACATCTAATAAATCAACACAATACATGAGCTTTACTGGTAAACCTTTTAGTTTGTAAGCATTCTTAGTGTTTTTCATGCTTACAGTGAGACCCTTATCTTCACAGGGTTTAAATGAGCAGACAATGATTTAGGTATGTACTATAAACTAGGTTTTGGTCCAGTTTTTTTTTTTTTTTGGTATGACATTTTCACAGTGGTATGCCTGAAAACATCCCTTAACCAAGATACTGATACTACTGATTCTGTAACAATGGCATAGTTAACCACTAAAAATGCATAACTATTACATTCTAGGACACTGGAAATTGAATCCAAAATGCTACCCAGAGTGACAGGAGACAGGGACCTGTTCATGATGTGACTACTAAGACAACCGCTGGCTCACAGCTAAAGGGTTAAGGCCAATCTCAAGTCCCAGGATTTCTTTCATTAGCACCAATACATCACCATGCGTCACATGCCTTTAACATATAAAAGCCACAATTTTCCACTATTCCCATATATGTCAGTTCCACAGAAATTTCATTCTGTAAGGCTTTGTTCGCTGGTCTCCATATGTCTACAAATAGCATCTCATGATTTTCTGCTGCTCCGTCTAACCAATCAGCACACTCTTTTCATTTTTAAGTGACTTTGTTAATATTGTTAATGTTAGCAGTAGCACATGGTTCTGAAGGTAAGTAAGGAGTAAAGGACCCTCATCCAAAGAAGGATAACCAATAGTCTGTAAGATGTCTCGTTCTCTCCCTCTCTCTGACATACACACACACACAAAATGACAACACAATGTCACTAAAAGTGTTTTTAATGGCTGGTTAATGTGCCAGTCCTCATCCTTTCACTCCTTGTGTACCAGCAGACCTGTTTTCAGGGCTTCCATGTGTGCAATACTGGCACATGCAAGCGCAACACATAATTTGGTGGGGAAGTGAGTGTGTGGATGGAGCACACTAATGTCTCACATTCAGACTCAGTGCACCAGAACAGAACCTGAGTCATGTTTTTTTTTTCTTCTTTTTTTTTAATTGCATTGCTAGGTTAATTATGTACACTAAATGTGTCTAAAGTCATTTGTTTACTTGACACTCAAAATCCTTTAACAAATGCACAAGAAGTCACCGATTTTTTTTTATTTTAAAAATACTACAAAACTAACATTTGATTTTAAGGCTTAAAGGATTTCAGGAGCTTTAAGAAAGTAAATCCAGATGCACTGTGCTGAAATATAAGGACTATGAAGAAAGTAAATCACTTAGCAATAAAGCTGTGGACACTACTCGTTTGATTCAAAATATCATCACGCAAACTAACACAAGAACACAAGCGCTTTATTATATACAGCCATTCTGAGATATCAGGAAAGGGTCCACAGACAGCTAAGCCTATACAGATAATTACAAAGGCAAGACACTATGGCGCGTTCACCACACCAATCACGTGTGAAATAGATTCAAACCGCTTCTTTAGGAATAACAGAGGAATGCTCCCACTGTGTTCAAGGGAGATACATGACAGCCACTTGTTGTGGGACTTCACAATGTTCACTGATTCACTCATGGCGATCAATAAGGCTTTGTGTAGCATTATATAGTGACTCAGGCCTGGCCCAAAGGTGACTGCACCATACAGGTGAGGGCTAACCCCAACTATCGCTCACATAGCCATCTGAAGCCAGTGCTGGCATGTGGCCAAAGGACACATTAAGGATTCCACTCAGGGAACTGCTGCCGAGGAGGCTGCCTGTCATGTGGAACAACATACTACTCTGTACCTACAGTGTACTCATTATTACTGTGCCCAAATCCATATAATTTCAATTGAAAATACTGCAATGCGATCATTCATTGGCTCGTAAGTCTTTAGAAAGACACTACAGAGCAGAACTAAATGCCATCTTGTCGGTAGGTCGATAATTTTATGCCATAGAAAGCCTGCTATGCTCTATTGCTCTCTTACTCTTTATTTCTCACACACAGAGAAAAATGTATTCCTGCCTTTTTTGGAATGCAGATGGAGACAGTGCCCTAACCTTCTCCTCCTGACAAACCAATGCATCACTAAGATTGATCCTATCCTGGATGAAGGTATATAACGAGCTCCCGTCCCTCAATTGTGCAATGGCCTGCTCCAAAGTAATGTGCTTGGGACCTGCCAAGGAAAAAAACAGGGGGCAGGGGAAGGGAATGGTTCTGTTCTGCTAACTAACTAAGGCCACATACACCATGTAAATGAAAATCCCTGGGAAGCTAAATGCGTCCATCTGCAGGGGTATAAGTGTTTGTGTACCTGTGCACACACAGGTACATGTCTTGTATCCAGCTGTGTAAGGGTCAGTGTATCCAGCTGTGTAAGGGTCAGTATGTCCAAAACGTGTCCGGGCTGTGAATTAATTCGCTGCCCAGCCTCAGGGAAAACGCAGCTATAATGAAGGTGCTGAGTAAGAACGGTTGAACAGGGAGGAGATAATGGAGGAAGAGCACAAGGCAAAGGGAGTCAGAAGAGACACATCTTGTGTCCAAAACGTGAATAAATTTCACACGGTGCCACGTTTGACAAAACACACAGGACTTTCAGAATGGGGGAGCACCTTTTGCCAGTCATTTTTCTTTTCCTTACTCTCGGGCCCCAATCCCCAAGTAATGAGAGGCACTAGTTAGAGACCCTCATTAGGAGTCGTCTCTTCAGGGCCCATTAGGTCCACACGCAGTGAAACGAGGATTCAGCTCGTCAGACTCCGCGCTTCATTAGTTCGCCACCCTGGTTGGCGCACGTGATTAGATGATGGCGGGATGCAACGTCGCCCAACAACACGTGCCGTGTGTAAGCGGAGTTGACAACTAACCCCCTGCAAACACCCTGCGGCTTGTAAGAGCAAACACTCTCATACCTACATAACATATTAATGGGCTGGTTGTTTGATTGCATGGCCAAAAGAAAATCTTCAGTAATAAATTTCCTCATTATGAATTTCATCCATATATTTTGTCTGAGAGGCTGAGAGAAATAGATGGTATTAAATAAAATGCAGTAATTCCTAATACAAAAAACCCATATAGTTCTATATGGAGTATGTTTTATACCTCTTGTGCCCACTCCGAACAGCTAAAAGTCAGAGCTAATGGCTTTCTCTCTAGCAGTGAATAACTTAATCCTGTTGTGCCTCCCCTTAAGCTTCACTTTAAAGGGCGTTTCTTTCCCCTGCTGAGCACAGAGAGTGGTGCTTCCTTTTGAAGGGCACTGGGAGCAACATGGTTCTTTTTTTTCCACCCCACGCCTCGTTCTGTTTTTATGTCTCTCTCTGGTTTCAATCAGGCCCTGTCTGATTGCTCTGGGATTACCAGGCTTCGACAGGGGCCCTGACGCCATTAACGTCCTCACAAATAAAACACTTTTATATCCTCCAGTAAGTAACTTGTAAACTGCACACAATACCAAAGGAGATATCCCATGCATGCACACATGCATGCATACATACAGGCAGACACGCAGACACCTGATGCATCAACCACAGAACCATATAGTTAGATAGACAAATGTGTTCAACTTTCAACAGGTACAAGAAAACCTTATAGTTCTCTACTTTTGTCTACATCTGTCTCTATCTGTATATGAATTTGTGAAAAACCTTATGCTGAATATATAAGCATGTAGATTGCCTGCAATCCCATATAAACAGAAAGAATAGAGCTCTGTGTCTGTGTGTGTGTGTGTGTGTGTGTGTGTGTGTGTGTGTGTGTGTGTGCGCGCGCATGTGTGTGCACATGTGTGTGCGTGTGTGTGTGTGTGTCAAGAGTGACAAATTAGCTTGGGGTTGCTGGAGAAACACAATGGAGCAGGTGAGGATAGTGTAAGACAAATATCGTCAAATAGCAAATGACTATGTATAACATTTCCATGCACGCATACATACTCACGCATGCTCATGCGCTAGATAAACTTGGCAAGTGTTTCATCAACCCGGGCACGGTCTCTGCACTTCCTCTGCTGTGAGCACAATTTATCACCTGCAGAAACGTGTGCTAACCCCTCCCCCAATTAAGAAGAAAAATGTCATGACAATGGAGAAACGTACTGGGAGTGCAGCTATAGAAGCAGCATCACTGTCCGCCACACCTGAGAGCAGGGAGATGTGTGGTCGGTTCTTCTGTTTCTAAGACCGGGCCTATATAAGGACGAGTTGTCATGTGGAGGATCCCACATTCAGAATGTGTGAGCATGTGTCTCTCTCAAGTCCTGGGGCCTTCATTCTGATGGTGTAGGACAGCAGAGAAGGACGGCTTCAGGCATCACATCTGGGCTCCCAGTTTAAAGTGTGATCTCTTCCCATGACCAAGCCACCTGAAAGTCCCTCCCTCCATTTTGGATCGGTATGAATGACTAAGGTCAGAGGTCACATTTCCTGTGCCAGTCGTATTAAAACCACGGCTGAGCGGAGGCCTTGAAATAATAAAAGCTATTATTTTCTCTTAACACCAGTCTAGACAAGCGGGGAGAAGCCCTCCAGGGACAATTCCTGGGCACATTTTTACTCCAGAGTGGTGGTGTGCATGTGAGTGCGACAGAAAGAACAAGAGGGTGGACAGAGGGGGAGAGAGAGAGAGAGAGAGAGAGAGAGAGAGAGAGAGAGAGAGAGAGAGGCAAACAGACACAGAACGATCCATGGCCTGCTCGTGCCTCTTCTTTGCTGTGTTTTGCCAGTTTAATGTCCCTCTAAATGAGGTCTCTCTCTAGTGGGAGATCTTACTGCCGTGCTGATAGCAGGCTCACTGAGCTGGCCATTGGTCTGGTCCTGTAAGAAAGGCCATTGCCCTCTTCAGCACTGCCATTCCACCACAGACACACGATAAACCATTCCCGAGTTAATGCTAATAGGCAAAAAACAAACCGGCTCCATTTTAAGTAAACACAGACACACCCGTTAATGTATAGTGATGCTAGAGTCACACACTTTAATTTTGCAGAGCTCAAACATAGTACACAGTAACTTGCATTAAAATTACATCATCAGAGAAGAAAGGGAGAAATAGGGCTGAAGTTCAATGCAACACAGATGACAGGCGGAGTGGTCACCCAGAGGAACTGCCAACCACATCCAAAGACTGATTCAAGAGGATTAAAGGACGAAAGTGGTACACGTGTGTGTGTGTGTGTGTGTGTGTGTGTGTGTGTGTGTGTGTGAAAGAGAGAGAAAGAGGGGCATTGACAGAACACATTGCATCTCACTGAGGATCTCATCCTCCTTGTGTGTGTGACCCCTGTCAGATATCAAAGAGATTAGAGGCACTGAGCAACAGCCATAGAAACCACAAAGACATACATACATACATACATACATACATATACATAAACACACACAAAAACCTTTCAGCAGCACCAAGAATCACTCGTGTGTAGCAAGCCAGCTGAAAACTGATTTAAATATACAAATATCTACTGCAGAGACAGAGAGAGAAAGAATTAACACAACCTGATTGTTTTTATTGTACCAGTGTAGACAAACGACTACTCTAATCACCACAACACGGGTTAAAATTCCATCCTAATTAAAAAGCACTGTGAATGTGAGAGACAAAGAAACAGACAGAAGTACAAAAATAGAGAAAGACAGAAAGAGAGAGAGCGAAGAGTGAGAGAGACAGTCTTATGGAAGGGTGGGGGGGAGAAAAAAGACAGGGCAAAGAGAGGGAGCAGGGAACTGTTTGAGAGCAGAAGCAAGGCGAGCAGCAGGGAGGAGGTGGGTTGTGCAGTAGTCCGTAGAGGAGGAGCAGAGCTAGAGGGCAGAAGGGAGGGAGCGCTCTGATAGAGGAGCGATGCGCACACTCCTGCTCCTCCTAATCCGGTTACCGAACCGCACAGCACAGCACCTAACACAGCAAGCCGAGACACTTCAGACAGCGTGCCTCCGGCCCAGATTTGGCCTTGCCGTCACATACAGAACACGAGTGTGTGTGCGTGCGCGACCGCACATGCATAAAGACAGGGTTTGTCAAGGAGGCAGCTCGGAAGCCAGAGAGGAAGCACAAAAGCTTCCCGAAAATGCCAAAGCATGTAAGTGTGCTGCCATTTTACACCGCATTACACACATAATACAGCCAGGGGAGGTAGAGAGGAAATAGCAATTCTAAAGGATGCACACAGCATCCACACACTCTCTTCAGCATTCCAGCCACACATGCACGCATACACACACAGTCATACACACACACCTAAAACCATACACATGAAAACCCTCCAAACTGAAGTGCTATTCTACTTAATCTGTCATGGTTAAAGGTTTTACAAACAGACAGTGAAATAAGCCCTGGAGAAGTTATATTTTAAGAATATGATGACACAATGGCGAGGGCGAGAAATGGAGAGAGGGTGAGAAAGAGGTGTAAAGGATAAGGAAACAATGATGCCCATAACCAGATTCATTTGCTGCTTGAACTCCATACATCTCCAGATTGACAGTCTTTTTTAAATGCTGCAGCTTACATATATTAGCTGTGTGTATGTGTGTTTGTGTGTGTGTGTGTGTGTGTGTGTGTGTGTGTATGTGTGTGAGTTCCACTGGAGTTTTCTGCAGTTTGTGTAGTGGATGTGTGTACATACGACTAGATGTGAATGCTAAACTAAGCTAATTATGCACTTAGGCTTTTTTTAATGACGGAAATCTACAGCCTAAACACTAATGAGCTCACCCTAATGAAGGGACGTGTGTGTTGCCATAGTAACAGGCACCCCACTGTGTGGTGTGGGTCATCCTTTTGGGAACACACCCATCTACATCTCTGTTTGTGATGACAGATGCCCATAAGCCCCACCCTCCCAAGGTCCCACCTGAGTTTGACAGAAATCAAAATCTTACATCACAACTGTTCCATTTATCTAGCATGACATCAGTTATACCTATTAAAATGGTGCACTGAATTGAGCAACACCTTGATAACCACAGTCAACTCACTCAAAATGAGCCTTTCAGAAATTTCAGGATGAATCTCAATCCATTTTAGGAATCTCGTCACTCAGGTTGCTACTCATCCACTTCAACTCCTCCTCCAGGCCAGCCAAAGCCAGGTAATTTTCCTCATCCTCCTCGGAGTCAGAGTCTCCAAGACCAGCCTGCTCTACGCTCTGTACTTCCATGATTTCCAAGGCTGCGCGGGACAGGGGTCGGGAGGCAGGGTGTGGCTGCTGGACAGGACTTAGATGGCGTGAGACGGCCGAGCCTGGGGTGCTTGTGCCCGGGAGGCCTGGAGCTAAGGCACCTGGGGGAATGATGTGAGGTACACACACAGTAAGAAGAGGGATATAGGACAACATTAGGAAAGATAAAAGAGAGAAAAGAGAGTCTAACAGGAGTGGGAGAAGAGGAAGCAGAGAGAGAGGGAAACAGAGACAGAACCACAGGAAAATAAAGTAAATAAAGCAGGAGGTGAATGAGTGGCAGAAGGTTGAGGGGTGAACAGCATTTTTGCCCTGGTTGAGCCCCATCACATCTAATCAAACTGAGGCCCAAAACCCTCTGCACCCCCCGACCCACCCCTGACAAATATACCCCTCTGACCCCTCCACACACACACACACACACACACACACACACACACACACACACACACACACACACGCACACAGAGCACAAGGCCATAAGAGGCAGAGAGAGTTCTAAAGGTTGTGTGTGTGTGGGTGGGGCGTGTGTGTGCATGATCACGCTGAGGGCAGCTAGTGTCTCTGGAGGCTGAGCCAGCTCCACGTCTCCTACAGCAGTGTCTTGGTGTGAGATCTACTCAGCACACAGCAAGCAGTCTCCTTCTCCATTTCCCTGCCACTCTCCCCTTCCCACCAGGTGGACTGCTGGGATCTTTTTTCAGTGCTGAGGTGCCAAGCTGCTTTGTCATAGATCCTAGTTATAGTCCCAGTCCTATTCCTAGATTTACCTGGAAGTGTGCAATGTTCCCAACTGAACTACAGGCATGTGGGAGACTGGGGCAGGTAATTACCTTAATTAAACATAATTTAATAATCTAATTAAAAAAGGGAGTTCCTGCCCCCCTTTGCATTAGCATTTGTGCATGTAGGAGTTAGTATAAAAGGACTGATTTGACCAGGGGTTAGGCAAATCATACATCATAGTTATGCTGTTAAACAGATGATTTTCTTGTTTTCTGCAAGCATTTTTCTCTGTCTTTGTATGTGTGAGAGTGTGTGTGTGTGTGTGTTTGTGTGTGCGTGTGAAAGAGAGCTCCTCTCAGTCTGCAACTTGCGATCATCCTGGCGAAGCCTTTCGCTGTGCCAGGGCGCTGGGCAGTACACTTAAGAGCATGCCTGCCTCTTTAATTACACCCTCGGCGCAAACCATACGAACAAGGTAAAGCTAAATTACACATGCACGACTCCCGCTTATGATTTACCTCCCGATGCATATGCTGGCCCGCTATTGAAGCCATCGCTGCCATGAGTAACGCCACGTCCGACAAGGAAGATGACGCAAAGCGTAAACAAAGTATTTAGCCTTGCCAAGGATATGCCAGTGGACAGGGCCTGCTATAAAATATTAACCACATTTTAGCCCTGTAAATCTGGATTAAGTCCCATGGAGTGTTTAGTGTGTCCACTAGGTAGGGGTTTGACAGGACGGATGGGACTTTTATTTACTAAGATGTCCAGGGAGGATTCAGTGCAGGGTAATTACTGCATTTTGGAGGGAGAGAAAGAAACTGGAGTGCAGTCTGGGATGCTGTTGGGAGGAGGCTGTTCCCACCTGATAGATTCTTCCTCCAGGGAGACGCAACACCATAGCTTGAGAAGGCTGCATGCGGGGACCTGCTGATTAGCTGGCTGTTAATCACCGCGGTGACTAGCTCCTCCTCTGCATGCAGTAGGAGACTGCTAGCTGGCCTCCAGCTGCCCTGACCTACAGAGAGACAGACAAAGAGAGAATAGCAGGGGGAGAGAGGGAGAGAGAGAGAAAAAAAAAGAGACAGACAGATTATATTAATAAAATATCTACAGTATGGATGAATGAAGCTTTGGCAAATTAAATGCATTGAATAGGTGTCACTATGATGAGTTTTTGTTAACTATTTCACACCCCCGAGTCACACTTAGTACACCCTAATTTGTTTCTACTGATTTTAGAAAGAAGAGGTCTGTAGTCAAACCCAACTTTAAGCAGTAAATCCACAGCAGTGAAAAGAGACAGATCACAGAAGATGTAGATGGGTGGGGGAAGGTGTGGAGAGGAAGGATGGAGAAGATGTAGGCAGACAGGCAGCAGACAAGGAGATGCACTCCCACTGGCAGCTCTGGGGTTAACACACGCATCTCCTCTCCCTGCCTTAAACGACTGCTATAATTAAGCCATTTTCCAGCTGGCTGGACACTGCCCTTGTCACTGGGCTCAGGGGAGCAAGAGATGTAGAGACAGACCAATAAAGCCCGTTAGATCACGGCACACCAGCGAATAAAGAAAAGAGGGCTTCGGGGGGAAAAAGAGGATGAGAGAAAAAAAAAAGTGACGAATAGAGGCACCAGGCGGACAAAAAAAGATTAGGAAAAAGACGGAAGTAAATGAGAATGGCTGGCAGGGAAATATCACTCCCCTGACCTTTCATCCCTTTCATTAGCGCTGAGCTCAATAATCGTCACAGCATTTGATACACACTGTCTAACAACGAGACCATTACAGTTCTGCTTGGCTCCATCTACACACAGAGTTACCACATGTTCTAATAGCGGCCATTTTCAAACACAGTTCTCTTTTTCTTGAGAAAGCTTAGTGTTTACACTCTGAGTAATGCTCTCTTAAGAGTAGCTCATTAAATGGTGGGAAACAAGAGGAAGGCACTCGGGGGAATAAATGGCAATATGGGAAAGGCCTAATTTGTGTATATCTATTATCTTGCGGTCCTTTTTATTGGACGATCCGTCTAAGCACAGGATAATTATGCAAGTGGAGGAGATGCTGATCTAAATGATGATGGCATTCATTATGGCACGCCTACCAGAGTGCACCACGACTGCTTCGTTCACAGCTTTGGAGACTCACTCTTTCGCGCAGCTACCAGCACTGTGGATGATCCCACACACCCCTCACACAAACTCATCTCAGAAGTATTTGGGCCCTTACAGCCAAACTGTGCAACAGTTTCTTCCATCACACTCCTCAACTTCCAGAGACTGACCCAAATTTTTAACAAGAATCCACCCTTCCTCCCAAGTGCAATTATATTATGCTGTATGTATACCCATACTATCTGGCTGAATGAAAATTAAACATAAATATGAATTCCAGAGGGTTGTGAAGAAGGTAAAGAGAAAATGTAAGGATAAACTATAATACAAAAAGATTTTGTTTAGGATTTTGATCTGAGTCACCCTGACCAGATTAATGATTTACTGTGTAGGTCTGATTTAGAAGCACCCAGTAAATGAACGTGTCAGTTCCTTCATCAAACCTCATTATTAAGGAATATTCACGTCAAATATCAGCTCTTGGAGCAGAACTGTAGGATCAGGAGCAGACCAGCTCTCTCCAGCTACTCGATTTACTCTCCTCTATTTCTTACATTTTTAATAAGTCTCTAAAAAAGTATGTTTCCATTGTGTTTTAAATCTGCCATCATAGTCACTGTTCCAACGAAGTCTAATGCAACATCTTTTAATGATTACAGGCATGCAGTGCTTACTTCTGTTAATATGAAAGTCCCTTGGCAAGGCAAGAAAAGACAAGTTTATTTATATAGCACATTTAAATGAAAGTGTGCTACAGTGATAGTTAAATAAAACTATCAGTGAAGTGATAGTTAAATAAACTATAAAAGTTGAATTTAAATTATAAAAATTTATAAAGGTATAAAGTGCATAAATTCATTTAAAGGCTAAGAGATAAGGCTGATTTGTGGTCATCTTTCAAGTGCTGGGATGGATCCGTCCAGTATGCTTATGGTGCTAACATGTATGAGGATGCTGCATCACCAGGTACATACAAATCTCATTAATAGATTACAGCTCTGCATTTATCACCTTCTAACCTCTCTGGCAAGCTTCACAGACTTGCTATCAAAAGTCCTTGTGCAATGGGACCTGTGACTTTTTTTATCAAATAGCAAGCAAGGCGTTAATATAAAGTGTGATTTCCACTCCTTGGATCCTTAGTACCCACTCATGTTCTGACCACTCTCTCGAACTGTTTGCATAAGTGATTGTAAAGAAAACTCAGATTCAGTCAAAATGTACACATTGTGAGACCACGTTAGGGACCAGTCTCTGAAAAAGAGCATACACGGGTATGGTTGGAAGGGACCAGGGTGACTAATCTAAGCTTGAACACTGAAAAGCAAAATATCTGGCCATTGATTTCAAGAGAAGGAAAGTCAACCAACCACCTCTGGCCATTAAGGGCAAAGAATTGAAGAGGGTCAACTCTTAAGAGTCAATGCCACTTGAAACCAAAGTAAAATGTATTTATATAGCTTAGCACTTTTTATACCACATGTTGTCACAAAGGAGCTTTACAAATGTTTGGGTCCAGATCCCTAATGAGCAAGCCAGTAGTGGAAAGGAAATCTCACTGGGTGTATTAAGGAAGAACCTTGGGAGGACCAAGACTCAAGAGGGAACCAATCCTTGGGTTGACCCAGCTAATAGACAGTCAGTATTATCAGCAAGGACATCAGCAAGTCTCGTAAATGGTAGCAATATTGTTGTCTAATGATGGAAAGCTAATCAGTTGTTTTTCTTCCAAAGAAAGCAGTTCTGCTTAGGGATTTTATGATATGCTTTTATAGCAATTTTGTGGGAACTGTGTTGACCTTTTCACATCTGTCTGGTACAGCATTTGAGAGGGAAGTTAGAGAAATTGGTGTGTACAGACTCCAAAATCATTGCTGGCAAATGTTCATCTACTGCCTGTATCTAAATGAGTGGAATAAAAGGAATGTGTTAAAAATTGTATAGTGATAAGTTCTCCCCCAATCCTGGGACCCTGGAATAGTTCTTCCCCAACCATGTTTTAACTGCTTCCTTCCAGTAAAAGGTCACAAAGCATCTTATGCAGGACATCTGTTTCATAACTGCACTTACCCTTTTGCTGTCAAGACTACTAAATTTCACCTAGGCCTATCTGAAACAATGAATGTTAAGTGTACAAGTGTGATGTATGTTGACTTCTTGTCAGTCAAAGAATGACTGATATGGAAATAAAGTATGAAAACTGAAACTTGAAACTTGGTCCTCTGATGTGATAACTTGATGAATGCAGGGCCTTGCCTAATTGTCACATATGAAAACATATCCCATGGATAGCTGCTGTTTTACCTAATTTAAAGTTATTTTTATGGGTAAGTTATACATTTATTTATAAAATGTCTTATTTTATATTTATACTATTATTATGAGTCAGGTAAGAAAGTAATTGGACTTTGTGTAATTTTAAAATATATAATGTATTGGCTAATATTATCAGTCATCCGAATGTATAACTCCAAGTACTGTTGATGACAAAGGTTTCGGGCCCCGGGGCCACTCTGGGTTTCTTGAGGACAGTAAAGTGCTATAGCTAATTCACAAGCAGGATTGGGCTTTTTCCGACACAGGTGCTAAAACAATACCAGAATCTATAGTTTAAAAAAGGAAGATCGACGACAGTAAATAATGTCTTTTTTAAATCACATTTAAGATGTACTGGGTACTAATAGCAAACAATCAGATTTTGCTTTTGTCAGAGAAAGTGTGACGTTAACTACTAATGGCAACGTCACATCCAGTAATTCTTCTGTTACCTGTAGCATCCGTTTCGGAGCACCAGAGGAGAAATATTTCACTTGAGAACAATGGCATTTTAAGGAGGATTTCGGCGTAAAATCACAATTACACTTATCCCAGATCCAGTCGATCGGCCCAGACAATTTTGGAGTCCATATTGCTTCTTTAGAACAAAAGCTGCTAGCGAACTGCTAATGTTGCTAACAAACACTGGATATCAACAGCTACCCAAATGGTCTTCGGAAATAAGAAGGTTGAGAAGTTTGGGCATATGTACGAAGCTATCGGTTTGTTAGGTTAACTAGTTAACCTAGTTAACTTTTTAAGTTACAATGGCTGTTTTTGTTGCTGTTGACATCCAGTCCTACCTGGCAACATTAGATAATTTTGGTCTACATTAAAGAAGCAAAATTTGTATTCCAAACATGTCTTGGCCGATCGACTGTACCTGGGATACGTGAAAGTCACGTAAGTTGTATTTTTTGCCGACTTATCCTTTTAAGTGGCACTGAAATCTGTGTTCCGTAGATACCGATCATAGGAACCGGTGGTATAATGGTACAGAATTTCAGTACCCCAATTCATAACCAGCTTTCCAGCAACCTAATTCAAAACGATGTTTAATTGTTACTGTAACCGGCTGAGTTTGTGTGCTTGCGTAAAGTGGCACGCTGATCATGGGCTAAAACAGCTGAGTGACTTAATGAAAACAAAAAGGAGGGCACTCCATACGTCGGAGGGAAGATTTACGTCTTTCATACACTTTCCCTCTTGCGTGTGAGTGAACGGGTACTGTGGATATGAGTCGGTCCTTATGTCCTGTCCCAGAGATTCTCATAGCCACAGGGCTTTGTGCCAAAATAGACCTGTAGCCACGTAACACTTTCTTGATTGAGGACAGAAATAACCATGGCAGTAGAGAGGGAACACTCACTGTTCTATATAGTGAATGAGAATCAGGCCTGTAATTGCTCCATTGGGTTACAATTTCGATTTGATTTTGAACGCATGCTCATACAGAGACACACACGTCTACTTAATCACGACATAAGATGGGAACGCAGGTGCAGGTGGGTACAAGAACATTATCAACCATGAAGTACATTAAGAGGCCCCTTAGTAACACATCCTTTATTTCTATGGTAATACTGCCTACAGTGTTTCACTCCAGGTCTCGGGTGAACATAAACTGTCCCTCTTGACAGAGAATAGATGTCTTTCATTTTCTTTGCCACTTATTAAACAGCTCCACTCTGCGTGGAACAATATTGTCATAAATGGAACGTGACCTTTGGCAGAGTTGTGGCCCAGCAAAAGGTTACCTCGTAATTTCAGTCTTTTGCGACTTAAAATGATGCAATATTTTTGTTCTGTCTGGATGATTTCCTTATTCTGTTCATGTACATACCTCCTACCAAGGCCTCCAAGTGGGCAGGTCTCTGAGGAGGGGTGTGGGGTGAAGCCGGGCTTGGCTGCACTCGCCCAGTGTCCAGTCCCAGGGTGAGGAAGCCCTCCAGCCCCTGGTATTGCTCGGAAATGCTGGTCTCTCGCTGGGCTAGTGAGCTGAGAACCTGAAGTGGACAGAAAAGAGGGTGCTTCAGTATCACATACACACCAAAACTGCCAAATGATTCAAAGCAAAAGGGCCAATGTTATTTCGAACAGTTACAATATTTAAACCTACTATAAGCAATTTTTTTAAAGCACACGAACTAAATTGCCCTCATATCTTAATAGCTATCAATGAAATGGCTGCTCTGAGAAGCAAGGTTTTTGTAACTGTCCCTGCCTCTGTAAAAAGCAACTAAACATTTCAACACAGTTCAACTATCAATCAACCAAAAAAGTACTCTTGGTGGCAATCCTGCTTGTCCATCGGTTATTGTTCACATGTAAATGGGTAGGCTAAGTGCTAAACGCTGCTTTGATGGCACATCTTCGAAGGGAGGGGCTTTGGAGAAAGGTATGGATGGAGGGGAAGGCACTGAAGGAAGGGGACGGGCTCTTTCACTGTCCATGTCAGGTAGAACTGAGCCAGAACTGTAACATCGATTTCAGCTGCTTTAACATGCGCTTAGTGTAATGAATGTATGAGGAAAGCAGCTATGAATAGTGGAAGAGAACAAAGAGGTAAAAATCTGTGCTAAGCAATATACAGTGAATGTATATACAAAAGGAAAATACAGCAACTTGATTTTTTTTGGGGGGGGGGGGGGGTGTAAAGGTTTGAAATGAAATGAGTAATATTCCCTTTCTGATTGTTACCAGACTGCTGTCTTTTTTTATATGAAATTGGATTAACTATAAAGGCAGGATAGTTATTAATCATGAACACCCTGAAGAACATGATTTTTGATAGCCAGACAAAAGAGTTGAGATAAGGCTGATCTCTGATCAGACATTTAATTTCAGGTGTTTAATAAAATTTCTCATCCTCCCTTCTGTCTCTCCCTGTTGCTGTCTCCACTCTCAAGAACCATTAAACCACAGTCATCCCTTTATGACTGCTTCCTCTTCCTGGAGCTCATGAGCTCAGTTATATTAAGGTTATAGTAAGGGAGAGCAATGCTTTCGCACACACTGCACAGTGGGATCCTCGCAAATAAGTGATGTTTGTGATCAGGCCGCTATTAACGAAATACACGCAGTGATAAATGCAGCACAGTCCACGGCTGCTAGTGCATGTTTTGTCTGTGTGAGCACCTCAGGAGATGTAATCTCTCTGTCAGAAGACTTGAGGGCCAGGCTAATCCACAGGGCAGTGTTTACTCTTCTGGAGCAGGTGCCATACATCCTCATGAAAAGCTACTAACTCGCTGAGGAGTTAAATGAGCTGTGTTGATCCAGAGATGATACTAAGCTGTGCAGTGGTATGGCCCTCCGGGACGGAGGTCAGACAGTGGGACATGGCTGCTGTAAGGGCTTTGCTCACCAGGGACGGTTCCGTAAAAAGGCCCGATGGCGGAGTTGCCTGCCCTGCATGCAGGAAGTCCTGAGAGGGGAGAGGGTCATCTCCACCAGGAGAAGGAGAGCGCTGGAGAGGTGAAGAGCTGCTCTTCTTCTCCTCCCTCTCATCCTCTTCTTGCTCCTCCCGCTCTCTGTGACCTGCACATCTCTTTATCTCTTCATCAGAGGAGTCTTCATCTATGGGAATCATGTCTGCGCAATCACTTGATCTGTCGGAATCTGGCCAAAGCAACAGCGAGAAAGAAATATTTGAAAAGAATTCAGAGAAGGAAAAGTCAGGAGAAGGGTCTCTGAGAGGATTCAGACATGTGCTTTATCTAACAGATCACAGCAAGCTACAGAAACAACATCAAGCATTCCCTGTTTCTCTCCAAGTCTTTGTGCTTTCTTTCTCTCTCTCTCTCTCTCTCTCTCTCTCTCTCTCTCTCTCTCTCTCTCTCTCTCTCTCTCTGTCTCTCTCCTCTCCTATGCAGTCTCACTTTCTCTCTCTTTCTGACTCTGCTTAATGCATTAATAGCGTCTATAATGCACAGCTTGGTGTCAATGCCATTCTGCTTGTCAGCATATAAAGCTCAAAGCTCCTGCTGTGGATCAGCAGTGGCATGGTTCTGATTCTTAGTTGAATTGTGTGCGTGCGCATGTGTGCACGTGCGTGTTCGTGCGTGCGTGTATGTGTGTGTGAGTGAGTAAATGTGTACATGCGTGCATGCACGTATGATTCTGTCTCTTAGGACACTAGATTTCCTGCTGCACCCTGCGTGTGTGTCTGGGTGTGTGTATGTATCTGTATTTCTCTATTGTTATTCTCTGATTTAGATTGTGAGAGCCCTAGGGATGCTGGTGATTAGGTTCCTGCCCTTTCCAGAGCTGGTCTTCAATGCGTAATTACCTTCCTGCCTGGCCTAACACTATGCCAAGGATTTACTTAAAACTCTAATCGATAGCTAAAGAAGAAAGCCTTTATTGCTCTGTCTAAATTGACTTTGGCAGGAGAGCGGGGACAGTCCAGAGAGGCAATCACTGCCGAGGACACCGAGCAGCTTCAGGAAGAAAACACAAAAACATGGCGAGGGTTAGTCTGCAGCCCCCGCCACAGACAGGCAATTAGCACTGCTCTTCGTCAACCAAAACGACAAGCTCTCCTCTTGGTAATGTTGTTGTTTTCACCTGGGTCTCTAAGCACACTGACCCGACAGGCTCATCAGGGGAGAGAGTTCAGATCCTTGAGGTGGGAGGAATAGGGGAGGCGTCCCATGCAGGTCTGTCGACCTTGCGGAGTTTGCAGATGGATGTGGGCAGCCTGACGAGGAGCACAGGGAGTCCCTGCTCTCTGGGGAGCAGGAGGACAGCAGTGTGTCTGCAGGTACAGGAAACTTGACTGAAGCCGGCTGGGATCCAGGCCTGATGGACCGGTTCTGGTGCTGTGAAGGGCAGTGAGCTGGGCTTGGGCACGGGGTGGGAGAGGGGAAAGGTGACCCAGGGATGGCTGCTCTGTTAGACAGAGGGGTCTGTGAGGAGCGCACGCTAAGGTTTTGGACAGGTACCGTGGAGACGCGCTGGGGTGACGTGACGAGCGGTGGACGGAGGGGAGGGGGAGGAAGAGAGGAGCACCAGTCCTGAGTGACTGGACAGCTTGGGCTCCCCCCGCCGCTCCGGGAGAGCGCGGGAGAGGAGGAGAGTGCGGACTCTGTACATTTCAAACTGGGATTTGACGCGGGAGATCGTCTTGATGTGTGTGGCTGGGCTAAGTCACTGAGCCTTGGCGGCTGCACCTGCCATGCAGCACTTGATGAGCGAGCGCTTAGCTGTGCTGAGCTGGATGACCCAACAGAGGGACCCTCGGACTCTGGAGCCTGAAGCTTCTGGGATGTGACTAATGGTAAGAGCTGCTCATATGGTGGTGGCTGGCCGGCCAGCTCTGCTGTCACTTCAGTGGGCACTGCAGGGCTGCTGGGTGAAGAATGCAGTGACTCCTCTGGCCACAGAACCTCCTTTTCTTCCTGGCTTCTGGAAAATGTAAATAAGTTCCCTCTTCCTTGAACTGGTCTTTGGGGAGGAAAAACAAACAAAACACAGAACTGACATCTCACATTCCAGAATGGTATTAAAAGATGATCAAAAACAGATTTTGCTCTTTATAAACACCATTGTCAATATGCCACTGTACTGGCATAAAACCTTGAAGAACCAAACCTGTTGCCTATTCCATTACACTAAGCATTTGTGCCTCAAAATGAGACATGTGGGGCAACTGTTATGGTTGTTTTCTCCATCAAGTTTCTTTCCTACTCGTAGCCCGCCTTACTTTTTCTTATCATCTCTCTGCTGGACTCCAGCAGTACCGTTTACCAGCGTGTCTCCAGCATCCTGCAAGAATTAGACAACCAAGAGGAAAACGGCTTGTGAGACGAGATTAAAAGGGGGCGGTTCATATGTCCACCGCGGGCCCAGCCACGGCTACCTAGCAGATAACTGGATATCTGGATGTCTCATGCCTACAGGTGATTGGTACGGCAGGCGCAGAGAGAAGGGGGTGGCCCAGAGCCGAGGATTACCTGGTCTATCTTCATGATACTTAGGCCCACGACGGAAGTGTCACCTGATCCCTCTCCTCTTGCCGGGCCGGGGACGGCAAACAGGGAGGCGCAGTAGCGCCGCTGGTCCAGTTCCTCATCTGCAACATACAGGTACGCGAGAGGCACATGGAGATTATTCTGACAGGTGGTAACCCGTGGAGAAATGTTTCAATATATCAAAGTGCAAAGCAAGAAAAGAGAGAGAGAGAGAGAGAGAGAGAGAGAGAGAGAGAGAGAGAGAGAGAGAGAGAGAGAAAAATAATTTAAAACATTTAAAACTGCATTTTTAGAGATGGCAAAAAATGAATTGGTGGCAAAAATGTAATATGACACATTTTAAAGGTATGAGTCGGTCTGCTTTGCTCCTGCACATATATGTGTTTTATCATAAAGGCACAGTGATGATCTAAAGCTGCTAGCAAGCGGCTCAAGGACAGTAGAGCATGTAATGGGGGATGCAAATCTAAAGTACACTCACAAAGTATGTTCTTCCGAATGAAGACTAATAAATGAGTTTCCTTTTGAAATATTTGAACAGTTACATAAAATCCATACTTTCATGTCCTCCGACAGACAAGCGTCCATGGTTATCAGGGAATAGCCTGAAGAGGCAAATGGCTGAAAGCAATTAACTTGTACGGTTCTGTCCAAATGTCATGTGCAAAACACATGTTTTATTCATGAGCTCAGGGTAGCCTGCACACTGGGAGAAGCGGGAGCTCCACTGCCAGGCATCCATTTGTCTTCTCAGGGGTCTGTGCGCTCAAACCAGGATGGGTGGTCGGCTGGAAGGAGAGCATGAGTCGAAAACCTGGGCCCGCGCGCGTGACTAAAAGCGACGCTGCATGAGAGGCCAGCCTTGGGTGATCTGGATTGGTGGAAAAGGACTCAGAGATTCTGAAAGGGTGCCAGGACGACTCAGGGGGCATAGGTGGAGAGAGGTGCCTGGTGTTGGGGTGTTTGGATGGTGCTTGAGCCAGAGTAAGGCCCCCACCCCACCCCCCCACCCCCACTTTGACAGCTCTCTCTCCTCACGTCCAGAACCCCGGGCCGCTGAGCTTTCCCGGCTGTTGGAGGCCTCCACCGGCCCGTCAGGCTCTCTGTGGTGCAATAAGAGCCCTGTGATTAACCTTCAGTAGTGGAGTGTGATGGATTGGCACTGCCTGCTACAGGAGTTCCACTCTCCCGAACCTGGAGAGAGTGAAAAACTAACTTTCTTGGAGTGTGTGCCGGTGTGTGTGTGCGCGTGCTCCCATGCACGTGTCGATCCATTTTGTGAGGCTGTCAAGTAGTGATGGTGTCTAATATATGATTCCCTTTACTGACTCAAATGCTGTTTGTGGCTAAAATAAACCATGAGTATATGGCTATTTCTTCATCATTGCAATTATGTGTGTGTCCATGCGTGTGTGTATGTGCATGCGCGTGTGAGTGCTTGCGCGTGCGTGCGTCTTATGAAACATTACAAACCTGTTAGTTCATGGCTCTCTACAGGGGGCTGCGAGGCTGAGTGTGGGAGAGGCCCCTTCAGGGAGCTTGGTGCTGACAGCAACTGGTAGGACCGGCTCTGCCTTCTGAAGGATAGAGAGAGCAAACAGCAGAGCCCATGGTGCAAGAGTCAGAACCCGGTCGCAAAATTCCATCTACGCATTTCCACCCATTATGACTGCACACCATTTCCATCGGGTGCATTAAGGTGTTGAGGTCAGGTCTGGCAGCAAATTAAACCACGTTTATAATGAGGATGGAATGCAGTGTTTTCTAAACCCAGTCCTGGGGACACTGACTCGGCCCATTCGGTATGCTTTCTCTTTTCACTGCTGTGCTCAACCCCAACTAGCTAATGAAGGGCTTGACCGTTAGCTAATGGCTTGATTCAGATTCAGCAAAATACCATCATTGACTTGGTCTGGGATATGCTGATTTTTTGCAGAGCAGAGGCTCAGAGTTTTAGAGTCCTGAATCAGTGTTAAGCATCCTGAGGCGGAATATTGGAGAGCAGTGTGTTAGTCATGATTTAGTAGCTCCTATAAATCCTCCCATCAGCCTTAAACAACATACAAGTACCAGGAAGAAAAAAAAATGCATTATTTATTCATTTTTCTTTCTCTGTTCCAAGCCTCTGTCTCTCATTTTCATGCTTTTTTCCCCTCAAGCTAACTCTTTCTAGTCCACACACACGAACACATACATCCAGTGCTCTGTTCACCCTGTTCCTCTGCAGACAATTATACTGAAATAATGGCAATTAAATGGCTTTACAACTGAGACCCTCTGAAGCCTTTTGAATAGGTGACCCAAAAACCATGGCAACAATCTAGCACTTATGCAATGGTGACAGGGCTCAACAAGCTTAGCAGGTTTGCCATGAGGGAGAAGCAGTTTATATGATTTTTGCTACACTATATTAAAGAGAGAGACGCTAACCCGAGAGACGCTAATGTTAACCCCAAGCATACTGACCAGAATTCTTAAACAAGCCCAGTATTCTTCTGCAAATGCCAGAACAGACCCAACACTCACCAACATTTACTAGTCAATGCTAACTAACTCTACCTCTAACACATACCAAAAAAAACCAATACAATGGGTTGTTATTCCCAACATTAACATCCACTGAACCGGGCATGGCCCGTACTCCACACTGCCGCACTGCTCATCTCGGGTCTGTCTCCATAGCGCTGGAGTTGGCCATAGTGCGCTGCCTTTATCTACAAATCAGGTCTGACCAGAAAGCAGCCAATCAGTCACTGTTCAATTACAAACCAGTGATTACAGAATCTAAGACCAGAAATTGGATTCAAGGTCTGGAGTCGAAGCTCGCTGATATTGAGCACAGTGAGTGAGCGAACCATTCCAAACACAGCATTAGTATTTTATATGAGAATGTGGGTTTGGTGTTGGCAGGGGGTGCTGGGGGTGGCTGGGTTGTTGTGTCCTGGGTTTCAGAGGAAACCAAACCACGGCAGCAAGCCCTCACCAATGGATCATTTCTTGCAGCCAAAAACAGTTCTGTCTGCAATGGAACGCACTTGATCTCTTGTGAATATGACGCCGGCCAATCTCTCCCACACCAGCGAGAGCTGTCACTGGCTAAGATAATCACATCCCACTTTGTATTCCGATGTCCGCTCACCACATTCAGCATGGAATTAATCGAATCGCAAATGTTTGTGTATATGGATGTTACTGGTGACATAGCAGGTAAATTGGGCTCTTACGGGATTCACTGGGGAAAGGAGCAAAATAACGTAAAGCCTGCTGACTTTAAATTAGGAATCGTTAAGCCATTAATTGATCTCACATAAAACTTAATTGAGGCCCAAGAGGCTAAGTGAGCCTATTTAGCATCTCCTTCTATATGGTGGTGGGTCTATAGGTTGGGAGGAGGCGTGCTCACCTGCGGTGCTGCTTCAAGAGCAGCCTCTCCATGTAGCTCAGGCCATGCTCCCTGAACTCGATATGGATGGGCTGCTGAGACCTCCCTTCTGCCTGGGTGCCCATCGCCTCAACCTCTAATGGAGTGGGGGGGGGGGGAATGTGTGTGGGGGACGGAGGGGATGTTGGAGATAATGAGTGAGGGGGTGAAGGTGAAGGTGAGTGAGTGATAGAATGGGAGTGTGAAAAATAGGGGCGGAGGTGTTGGATTTGGGAGCATGAGAGGGAGGGAGGTGGAGAGAGGGAGAACATATGGAGAGTAATTAGGTTAATAATGTGTATAAAAGGTCTTCCGCACTGACCATTACATAAAATTAAACAAATTACACTATTCAGGGTGGGGTCTGTCAGTTACTTACTTCAAAAAATCATGTGTTGATTCAACGAACAGTAAAGCTGTTGTTAATAAAAAGCAATTCCTTATGAAAGGCACATAAAAAGCTGCCTGATGCAAACAGAGTTAAAAAGAATCTTTGATTAACATGCTAAGTTTAGCTTAGTCAATAAGTTTAGCTTTCATCACTTTTCTTGTTAGGACCAGCAAGATGCAATCAAAGGAATTCAAATAGCATATAATCAGCAGGCTGAGCAAAGGCCTTGGCTGTTTACAAGTGCCATGAGATCTCCACCTGTACGCACGCCCCAGCACTCAGCTGTTTTAACAGATCAAGTGGGAAGGTCAATGCAGAATGCCACCAATCAAGAAGCTCTGGACAATGTGTGTGTGTGTGTGTGTGTGTCTGTGGCTGTGTGTGTTTCAAATCAGGATTAGTTAGCTTTTTAGTCTTTGACATCATCAAAAGAGAGGCACAGATGTGACATCAGCTCAACACGTATGAACATATGATATACCTACCTGCACGCCTAGGAACACATGCACACACACATTGTATGTGTGGAAAGCATGAGTGATGTTATGTGGCAGCTAATCTATGGGTCTGCCACACACAGTGAATACCTGTTTTTTTAACTCAATCTCCTGTGGGCATGCACATGTTTGAGCGTGTGTGTGTGTGTGTGTGTGTGTGTGTGTGTGTGTGTGTGTGTGTGTGTGTGTGTGTGTGTGTGTGCTGACAGCCTGTCACAAGTAGTTCTCTCACATATGTGGACTGTTTTTGACAGCATGTCACTTTCCCCCTCAAACTTTCACTCGTTTACTGCCTCAGTGAGCACATCTGGGGACAACCATGTAGTGTGTGTGTGTGTGTGTGTGTGTGTGTGTGTAAGTGAATGTGGGCTACCTGGCCACACTGCTGGTACCATGTTAGATTGATGATGTTCTCTCTCGTCAGTTGTCTCTGCTGCCTGCCTTCTCTCCCTCCACTCAGCCAATGCGAGCTGGAAAGACCTGGAGGACTCCTCTTCATCAAAATGGCCTCTCAGCAAAGAGCCTTCATTGTGCTCATCCTCCATTTCCTTCCCCTCATTCAAAAATAACGCCTATGTCACATAGAAACAGACACACAGAACAAGAGACGGGAGAAACAGAGCCTTACAGGTCAACCAGAATGGCAAAATGTCAAGAAGTTTTTATCTTCAGCCCTTTTGTCCTGTGATTCATAACTGTGTGAATAACTCAGCCTGCTTGGTGTTCAGTGTGTGGCATGTCCTTGTTTATTGCCTTGCCAATGTGTTACGTACCTGTAACATCCACGTTAATACAGTAATATTGAACTGAATTAAAGTGAACTGAACCGAATTGTAAGAGGCATACAAAGACAGAGACAGAGAGCGAAATAGCATTTTGCAGACACTACTTTTTTCAGTACTACCTCATCATTCTGATGAAAACAGTCCTGTATCTGTGTCTGCCTGGCCCACCTGTGCGTTTTGGGCGTGTCTATCGGCCATGGGACTGAAGTGTCCGGCTGCCGCTCCCCATCTCGGGTCTGCCTCCATAGCGTTGGAGTCGGCCGCGGTGTGGTGGGGGGACTGAACGCTCCACCCTCGCTGTTGTGCCGTCTGGCTGCGGAAGCGGGCCAGCACGTCCAGGCTGCTGATCGACGTGTGGAGCTCGGCCTGGGAAGAGCAGAGGAGCCGGCCCCGGGAGGTGGGGTGGCGTGCGGGTCACAGAGGGCCGGGCTAGCGGCTCGCTCCAGAACAACGCACTGCACTCACGGGCTGCGTACAAAGCAATTCACCAAAGCCCAGGAAGCATCCGCATTGTACTGCAGTACTAAACGCCTCCTGTATGCCAAGAAATTGTCTCCTAGTGCTTCAGGGACATCTTCCTTACACAGCCGATGAAGGACGACAACTGTCCTGTCTCTTAGCAATCTTTTCCCACTACATTTCACTACACTGCAATTTCTTCTGACATGTACATTTACCACCACTGCATTACACTGCAGCTACTTTCTGGACTTTTCTTCATTTTTATATATATATATATATATATATATATATATATATATATATATATATATATATATGTGTGTGTGTGTGTGTGTCTGTGTGTGTGTGTGTGTGTGTGTGTTGCATAAGTCAAAGCAGCAAAATAACAGAATGACTAAAATGCATATGTTGGATGAATCGGAACGATTACGCATAAAAATATAATAACATAATAACTGGCAACCTCAAGGTTAGAGTGCTCCTAATTATAGCAGCTGTCCTGAAGACACTGCTGGTGTTTGACATCAGAGTGACTTGATAAAAGCCTGCAGGGTTTACAGCAAGCTTGCTCCAGACTTGTTGTTTCACACATGTGTGTGCCTCGGTTTAATGTGCTCAGGACCGCCCTGCAGATAGGGTACTGTTAATGAACTCCCTGTTCACTCCTGCCACCGGCATAAGAATACAGCAACTCTTTGCCTGATTCACTAGTGCACACCCAATTCTCACTGACTCATAAAAGCAGCCAGAAAACTATGAGGCAGAGAACCATACCCAGGCAAAGGGAGGAAGAGAAAACTGGTATGAAGACATAGTGGCAAAGGTCTGGAGAAAGTGTGCAGAGAGCACAGGGGCCTGTTGTACTTCGCAAATTATTTCGTTTCCTTTTTTGTTTGTTTGTTTGCTTTTAAACAGGATTCTAAAGGCATGTAAACTTGTGTTAATAGCTATTCTCTGTGTCCTACCAGGCATTCACACTCCTTTTCAGCAGAGCAGGAGGCATTGCTCCAATCCTCCCTGCCCACCACCACACACACACACACACACACACTCACACACTCACGTACTCACTTGTATTATAACCTTTATGAGGTTTCTTTTTCCATTGACTTAAGCAATGCATATAACTTATGATGTTATATGTCTGCTGTTATGCCTACTCCGAAAAACAACTGTAACAGCCAAAACTAAACCTTGTGACCTTGTAAACCTTGTATACCTTTCTGCTATTCAGCTTAAAAAGTGCTTTGTGTAAAAGGCCACGTTTTTCTTCACAGGGGCCTGTAAAATGTCCCCACTACATCAAAATGTTCACATTCCCCCTCGGGTCCTCACACAGATACGCTCACACCCACTGTCCTACACATGCACACACCCAAAAGGCAGATTCAGTGTTGTTGTCGTGTGTGTGTGTGTGTGTGTGTGTGTGCAGTATAAAGATTTTCAGAAGCTGACCTACGCAGAGATGTGTAATGCACTGCAGCATGGTGCCCCTCTGTAGGCTACCACAGCCTGGCACGCCTATGGCATGTGGCCGACGGACAGCTCCACTGAGTTGGGCACAAGGTCATCCTCTCCTGGGTAACAGCTGAGGCCCACAGAGCTACAGGTGGCAGCACACTGTGGGCCCACCGAACCAGTGACCTGGGCAGTAATTGGTCACCTTGAATAGCACCTGAAGCAGTAAGCAACTCTTGCACGTAGGTGCAAACACATACACACATGCAAGCTGTGGTCCTCTCTGTCTCTCTGACATACACACTCAGTTGCAGCCAGTGACTGCAGGGCTAGGTCAGCATTGTGTGCGTGTGTGAGAGAGTGTGTGTGAGTGTGCGTGTGTGCGTACGTGTGTGTGTGTGTGTGTGTGTGTGTGCGTGCGTGCGTGTGTGTGTGTGTGAGAGAGTGTGTGTGAGTGTGCGTGTGTGTGTACGTGTGTGTGTGTGTGTGCGTGTGTGTGTGTGTGTGTGTGTGTGTGTGTGTGTGCGTGCGTGCGTGCGTGTGTGTGTGTGTGTGTGTGCGTGTGTTAGGCTCTGGTGGTTGGGAGAGTGGCTGTAATGAGCTGCTCTCCTCCTGCTGTTTGAGTTCAGAGCTACTGACCCAGAGACCAGTACCAACACGTACACAATGAAGGCAGCTGTCACCTCCCATTCCACTCACACAAACACACACACACAAATATAAACACATGAGCATCACCAGACACACACCTCCAGACACACACACACACACACACACACACAGTCTATGGCAGACAGACACACATACGCACATATGCACGCGCTGAACTCAACCATAGCCTCTTATGCAGATATACATTGGCCTTTGATCTCTTTCCCCTGCAGGGAATATGGCTGTCTCCAGCCAAAGGCTTTCTCTGATTCACACTACTTCATTTGCACAGTTTAGTCACACCACTCCCAGCCCTTTCTGCCTCTACTGACCATGTCATCCAACTGAATCATGATGATGTAATATACAACAAAAACAACCCAAAAGTCACGGAGAGAGAGGAACGGTTCTCTGGCAGATGGAGAGGGCCAGCAAAGTTTGGGAAGATGCAAGGAATAAAGCATTATGAGTTTCAGTAAAGTGTTCTCGAAAGGTCTAACTTCTAGCAGGGAAAAGGGAGAGGGTTTGTACAGTATTGCAGATGGTGCAGGTGCTCCTCCAGCTCTGGGTCTCCCTGTAGCAGGTCAGCACACACACCCAACACGCACGCAACACACACATACCCACACGCACTCTCACGGGCATGGGTGAGGGCACAGATACATCCATCCAGCCAATAAAGGCTTCAATCTAACACCACACCATGTGGCTAGCGCAATCTCTAAAACAAACACCGCTGCTGGCCTCGGTGTTTGTGTTTGCACGTGTCCGTTCACCTCTGATGGGAGGTGTGTGTGTGTGTGTGTGTGTGTGTGTGTGTGTGTGTGAGCGCATGTGCGTGCACACGTGAGTGTGTGAGAGCATTTGTGTGTGTGTGTGTGTGTGTGTATTTGTGAGTGTGTGTTTGTGTATATATGAGTGCGTGCACGTATGTGTGTCCGTGCCTATGAGTGAGTGAGTGAATGAGTGAGTGAATGAGTGAGTGTGTATGTGAGCATGTGTGTGGATGTGTGAGTGAATGGGTGGGTGGGTGTGCATGTGTGGGTGTGTTTGTGGAAGGGCAGATGTGTTTACTATGCAGCCCTGGCACAGGTTTGTGTAATCAGGGGTGGGTAGGGTGAAAAGTAATGGTCAGCATGTACTAGGCAAAGAGAAGGACAAACACAGTTGCTCCAAATGGGATGCAGCAAAGTATGGGAACGATTTTTTGTGCTGCCAGTGCATGTGAGCTTCTGAACGTGTGAGGCTTGTGTCAGCGTAGTCTCACTCTGTGAGTGAGTGCCTGTGTGTGTGTGCGGCTGTAAGGATCAGGGACAGAAGAACTGATTCTCACCTTTTGGGGGATCATACGATGGTGCTTCAGTGCCCCCTTCTGGTGGAACTTGGCAAAGCAGCCAACACAATAGTCCTCTCCACATTCCGCGCACATCTTCAAACATAAAACAAAATAAATAAATAATTGACACACCAAGTAGTCAAGGCAAGGTACCTCCTTACACTAAGCCAACTTTAATGTCTCCAATATATGTTGGAAGACTTTTCTTTTTTTGCATCCAAACTTCGACTTATATTAAAATGAGGGGGAGACGCAAGGTGCAGGCATCTTGAGGGAGCTCATTATTTCTTTTGAAGGAGTAAATGAGTTGGGGAGAGTAAGACTGCTTTTGACAGACAAGAGGACAGGCGGCGCTGAAGGGGAGGAATCGCAGGTACAGCCGTAATAATCAAACATGGAGCTGTTCTAAAACAATCCGCCACTAGCCAGCGTCTCCTTTAGCCAGTTTGACAGGACTGTCATTCCAACTAACACCAAGTCTGTTGAGCTAAGCCATTCTCTCTCTTTCTCTCTCTCTCTCTCCCCCACTCTCTTTCCCACTCCTTTCTGTTTCTCTCTCACTCACTCTCTTTATCTGTTGACGCTATATGGAAGGCCTGGCTGGTGATATGACGGCAGATGCTATGAGGCTTTCTTGGCACTGATGGTGTCTCCAAAGGCAGACCTGTCCTCCTCGGCCAGGGGACTGTTGCTCCCAAACTAAGAATTTGTGTACGGAGCTCACAGTCCCCCCTGGAGCTGTAGACTCCACACTCCTTTAATTGTGCACGCACACACACAAAAGCACACGTGACTCTCACATTCCTGTCCTAGAAGACGACCTGCGTGATCCCCAGTCCTGAAGCAAAGACACAGACACACACACACACACACACACACACACACACACACACATAGGCACACACCACACACTGAACAAGCAGATATATCCACATGGTGTGAACCTCCAACTGCAGCTGTGCCCAGTCCCAGACCCCCTAATGGGCCCATAAAACAGCCCTGATTTCATCAGGCTTCAGCAGGGAGACGTTACAGCATGACAGCGGGTCCCGCAGCCATAAGCTCCCGCCCCTGCTGCCCCTGCATGGCTGTCTAGAGCAGGACAGCACATGGCCATCAGCCCTGCATGCACCGCCATCCATGCCCTGGGTCCAAAGCCCTCTCCCAGCCAGGCTGCAGGTGGATGTGGCAGAAAGCCGGCTGCAGCCCGTGTGGAGGAGAGGAGGGTATTAAAAAAGGAGCCGAGATGCTGTGGTCCTGGGCTTCTCTGTCCCCTTCTCTCTCACTTTCACACTATCTCTTCCTGTCCCTCCTTTTCTATGTTTGTTCCTCCCTCTCTCTTTCAGTCTGTCCCTCACATTCATTCTCTCCCTTACTTCCGCTCACTTCTCTTTCTCTCTCTCTCGCTGTCGCTCTCACTGGCTCTCCTGCAGGTAACAATGCTGAGGTGTGAAGTATGGGGCAGAGCCAACAGCACATCATCATGTCTCTCAGCTTAACCCAGCTTTATCTGTCAGACAAAGACTGTTCGGTGCCATAGTGAACACACACACACACACACACACACACACACACACACACACACACACACACACATACACACACACACACACAAATAATAAAAAACAATGAATAAAAGAGAAGGGTTTAGAAAGAATAGGAAAATTGTACTCCATAAGGGCAAGTGTTTTACTGGAGCCTAACGCCAGAGGCTGGGGAAAGACTCGAGCCGTCAGGGACCGCGCGAGGGACAGAACGTCCCTCCCAACAATCTGCTGCCATGATGTAAAAAGACAGACATCTTGTGCCACAGACATCAGTCATCCCATTTCTTTTAAAGTCCTCTCAAACATGGAACGCACGAGAGAAAGACGAATAGCCAGCGGCCCCCCGGACACTGCCGGGCTGACTCATGCCAAGATTTCTTAACTTAGCGTTAATTAAGCCAGTTATCTGAGTCTGGAAGATGGATGGCTGGATGGAGGGAGGAAAGGAGAGATAAATGGCTGGATGGATATATGGATGGATGGCCAGTGGGTTACGTGTGGTCAGTGGGTTACGTGTTGGAGTGGAATGTGGATGAGCAGTGACTCACCAGGCCTGCGCTCCGGGCTTCGCACTGGCCGCATGGCTTGCCTCTGAGCTGGAACCTCCTGCGCGACCCTGCGGCCCCGGGAAGTGGATGCACCACCCTCTCAGCTGGCCTAGGGGCCTCTACAGCACACACACACACACACACACACACACACACACACACATATGAGCAAACACACATGCACACACACACATTTTAGATGACTTACAGCAACCAATTATATTTCATTGTACATAGGAAGTACAATTAAATGTAACTAGTCATGATAAGTATATTTATTTACAACATGCAATGATAATTAACCACAAAAACACCATTTAGATAATGGATTCTCTACTGAACAAGGAAACATTTTTTCTCATAATGAAAACGCTAGACTTTAATATGCATTCTAAGGCTTATATAATAAAACTTTTATTTAGGAGGAAATGAGAACTTGAAAATTTGCTACATGCGTGCACACACACACACACACACACACACACACACACACACACACACACACACACATACACACACACACACACACACACACACACACACACAAGCTCAGACACCCACCAGGCAGGGTCTCACTCTTCAGCACCCTTATCTTCATCTTGCTGGCAGAAAGCTGTCCAAAGCCACACAGACAATTTCAGATTCAAACACCTTTATCGCCCCTCGCTGCGGAGAGGTCTGGGGGCATTTTCTTTTACAACACACTATGATTAAAATGATCCAAATGCACCTCTCTGTTACAAGTAGCACCCTCATTTTCTAACAGAAGAGCAAACAGGGGCCTGTAGAGCAGCCACTCCTCTCTGAGGAGGGTCAGTATAACATTCAGCCACAGAGGGAGAGAGAAATAGAGAGGTGTTCTGATGAGGTCTCACTTTGTGGGTGGCTTTCTCCTTGCTCATTGCCGGGGCACCAGGCTGGGCTGACCTCCAGCGCAGAGCGCCACACATCCTGTGAGTGAGACATCAAACTGCGACATTTGTCAGCGTGCAAACGTGGCTCCGCCTCCTGAGGAAGCGATTCGGAATGAAGCGCCACTGTGGAATGAGCAAAGCTCGAGTTCAGCAGTATTGATGAAACAGGTGAAAAAACTACAATATGAAAGTCTTGTGTTTAACATGTATGACATTTTGTTATGGATTGTTATGTTTATAATCATATCTGCACAAATAAGTCATGCTAATATTGCATGTATTGTCTGGGTTTGTAAGAGTTGTTTCTGAGTAATTGTAACATTGCTTCTGAATTCTGTGAGGTTGAACATGTGTGTCTGTATATGGGTGGTAGCAGGTGTGTGTATGCATGCTAGTACTGTCACTGTTCCTCTCTGACTTGCACTCCTCTGGGCCTCTGTAGGGTGGGCATCTGAGGAAGGCAGATCTGAGATGACAGTGTTTCCACTACACACTCCCAGCAATGCGGACACGGGCGGATGTGTCGTGTGAGTGCCAACTCTTTCAGAGCCATTTCGTTATCGGCCCAACCCAGATGCTCGCACACCCACAACCTCACAGGAAAACAGAGCGGCTGCCAACACAGAGCGGCTGCCAGCACAGAGCGGCTTCGTACGCAGCCCCACGCGTGCAATATATATGTATCCAAACAACCAGAGGTGCAGCCAAGATGTAAGGCATCCAAAACAATACAATGGAGACAGAAATAGGAGTAAGTGAGCATAGAAAGAGATGAAGAGAGAGACACACACAGAGAGAGAGAAACAAGGAGGAGTGGAGAGGGCTCTTCTCTTTTGCGTGCTGTCCACTCTTGTTAGAGGCTGTTTATCTGCTGGCCTTTATCAGTCAGAGCGAGGGGCTCATTTGGGAGAAGGATTAGAGGCACTCTAGACTGCCTGTCAGCACCTGGGGGAGGTGTGTGTGTAGGCAGCATGGCAGTTGTGCTAGCATCAGGCAGATTAACTAACACACACACACACACACACACACACACACACACACAAGCAAGCTGACGGAGACTCGTTCCTCTCTCAGTTGCATGGACAGCTGCCTCACTTGTTGCTTTGCATCCAGAGCATGCCAAATTGGCAGCAACCCGACGTGTGACATTAGGTAAATAAACACTGACCTGAGATCAGTTGCACCGTGCTGAGCAGAAGACAAGTTCTAGTCACCAGCCCTTTCCCCAGTACGCAGGCTGCATGCCTGATCAGCTCTGGCTGTGCAAACTAGAGCTTCTCTAACCTCGCGATCTAAATACGAGACAAGACAAACTCCTTTGAGTGTCAGCAAGCGAGTCCAGGGGCGTGCGTGCTGCGAGTGCCACACCGAGCCCTGCGCCAACACGCTGATGGAAACCCCGCCCCGTTCTTATCAGCCTCTATCTAAGAGCCAATTCACTGGTGGCCCTTTAACAGGCAGACCGAGGCCCAGATAAAGAGAAAGCAGGTTGAACCCAGAGGATAAAATCAGCACTCTCCAGTCGAGCTCCAACACCACCACCCACTACCCCTCATCCCCACCTCAGCTGATTAATGGTCTCTGATAAGTGCCATGGGACTCAGGTAGTGCATTTACACAGACAAACTTCTGCACGGAGGCAAATGTAATTTAGATATGAGGCCTCCTGCACCCCTTAATATGACAGATCCCATAGAGAGAAGGAATGAGGCAGCTGCTACACGCCCCGGCTAGGCCACACCCCCGCTGCATCCGCCCGCTGATGTATGGACAACATGCATCCTGTGTGCAAGGATTACATGAACCTCTTCATTCCATTAACCTGCATCAACCGTGCTCGCGTTCGGTGGGAAATATGGGACATTGTTACAGAGACATTAAGTTCTCAGCGAAGTTTGTCCCGCATCTCAGCACTGATTCATTATGATGGGGTGTCTATGTATGTATGCGTTTATATTTGTGTTTGTGTGTGTGTGTGTGTGTGTGTGTGTGTGTGTGTGCGTGCGCAACACATACACACCTTCATTGGCTGGTACTGCTCTCTTCCCCCCTCCCATACTGGGTAAGTTATGAGCTCATATATCCTGTTATCAGCTACTAAAACTGCCGCCACTCTAATTTCGCTCTGCAGAGTTCCATAGGTCGAACCGTCACGTTATTAATGAAATCTCAGCGGACTCGGGTACGCAGAGGAAGAAGCTATTAAATTAATAACTCCTGATATGTTTGCTTTTTATGGGAAACTTAATTTCCTGCCTTTTTTTTATTTTGGCACACAGCTCTGCTTCATGGCACCATGCAGGAGGAGCTGCAGAGATGGCGAGAGGGGGCTACAGTGGCCACAGCCTTGCCTGGTTTACGCCGATTTTATCAGTGGATCACACGAGCCCAAGTACGCCTTTATCACCAGGCTCTGGTTGAGGCTCGGGCCCCTTCAGACACAACACAAACAGCAACCGACACAGAGGAGGGTTTTAATGGACCGCGATCGTGCCCGTCCTGCACGCTCTACTGCTCCGCCTCCCCTTTTGTGTCCTCTCACTCTTTTATTTCCCAGCATGCATCTGCATGCACAGACGTCTCTTGTGCTGGCTGTCTCCTCTGCTCTTGCCTGGCTACCACCCGGCTGGTCCCTCTGCGGAGAGCTCGGGTTCCTCACCACCTCGTGCAACATTTCATTCTTTTTTTACACTCTCTCCTCCATCACGCTCCTGCCTCTCCTGTCCTACTTCCTATTTTGTTTCATTTTATATTGTAATTACTCACTAACACAAGCACTTCACTCACTGATTAACTCATTCACTGACTTTCACTGACATTCACTAACTTACTCACTCATTCAATCACTTCACTCACTAACTCGTTCACTCACTCATTCACTCAGTTAATCACTCATTCATTCACTCACACACTCACTAGCTCAAGCAATCACTCATCTACTCACTCACTTACTCTCCCGCCCTTAATGTTTCACTCACTCTCTCTCCTCTTTCTCTCGGCTCATGGTCTCTCGAAGTTGACGCAGCCTGCTCTCCAGGTCTTTGTTCTCCTGGTCCAGCTGCGCTGTGTCCCTGCGCAGCTCCCGCAAGCTCCTGCAACAGCGTGGCACACTGACTACAAGCCTCTCCACCACTGCCTTAATGTACAAAGTTTACACATGTCAACTTCTGCTCGAGCACAACACATTGGAGAGACGATGAACAGAGGGTTTCCGGGTGAGAGGCTTCACATCTGACACATTAATTTACACTAATCTGCAACAGAGTTACATGACAGGATGAAGACCTAGCAAGCCATTTTGCAGAGATTAACAGGAGTGTGATAAACAAGTCAGATGTCATAATTTTCATAGCCAATTTGCAAACTATAATAAGGATGTAAAACCTTAAACATGAAAGAAGCTAAAAGAAGCTGAAAGCAGAAGAACCAACCTGACATTTAACTTCACTGATCTGGGCTTATTGGGGAAGACAACAAAGTCGTTTAAATTCATGGCGTTGGCGTTGACTTTGCCCCTTATTCCGAAAGGAATTTGTTTTGTGAGGTTTTGGGGGCTTTGTAGGCTACTAGGAAAAAGGAAAAAGAAAGAAATATGTGAAAAAGCTAAACAATGGCAACACACACAACAAATTATTTAAAAGACCAACACCAAGCCTATATGCCGCACATACGCATATTTCCAAATGTACGTAAGAAAGAGTCATTTTTCTTTTTTTCCATTTACTTACCAGCTAGCTAAGATAGCTTGGTAGATAGTCAGTTTACTAAGGTTAGCTAGCGAACACCAGCAAACACGCTGTTAGATAACACCTAGATCTGGTCAAATATGTATACAATGGTGTTTGAAGTAAAGATAATAACATTTTTGTTTCTGCGTCTCAAAGCAGACGATTCAAACGTGATTCAAGCGTCTGAAGTACTGAGAAGTCACTTACTTTGGACGTTCTCTTCGTAGCTAGGTTGGCTAACAGAAGTGTACCAATGTCTCTATGGAAACGACAGTCTCTATGGAAACGACGCGACAGTTGACGCGTTCTCCCGGGGGATGGCCGAATCAGGGCCATGGCAGCATGAGCAGCTCTTTATTGGTTGATAGAAAAGGCGCATAGAATTCCAACTGGCTCCAGACTATCGTGAGTACACATTTCTTTTGTATTTATTCATTTCAATTTCTGTCTGGACGTTTGCTCACTCCTGAACAGGGTCGTTACTAGACCCAAGTTATTGAGCCACGTGCCTCAGTAAAAGGTTTCCGTGACCCACTACAATCACGGGGATAAAAAGTAGATCCATAACCATAACCTGGCCATTGTAAGACATTATCTGGATTGTTGAGCCGAACTGCACGACACAAACATCAGCGCCGCGAGAATTTACTGTGGGCACTAAATTTCCCATAAAGCTACAGCCTATTTCCAAACGCTTGAACCTAATGCTTCCAGTCTAGCTTCTTTCAATTTATCTGTTCTCTATACAAAGCAGTAGAAACAGACATATGCAGGTATTTAAAATCAAGTCAGCGACATAGCAAACAAGGTAGTAATAACAAATATGTTAAGGCTAGCCATTTATAAACATATAACCTACCAACACCACATATTAGTTTACTAAAGCAAATGCTTTATTTATATGAACAAAAGGAGCATTGCTAACTAGTTACCACAAGCTTGTAAACTGAGCATTATGAGCTTATATAACAGTAAAGTACTCATTTTGCAAACTTGTGACATCTAGTTAGCATTAACTGAAGATGCAAAAATCACATAATTCATATTTTATGTCTCATTCTCAGGCAAAGGAGCAACAGAATAGAGAATAGGAGTTGGCACAGTTCTGCCCCTGCTGCTGACTGGCAAGCCAAGGTGTCGCTGTTATTTATTTTGCCCTCATAAATAAAGCGGCCACATCCAGCCACAGACTTGGTTCCACGCCTATTAGCTATGTCTCTCCTGCTGGCAACTGGCAATGAACTGGACTCCACGAAGCCCTAAGCAGTGTGGACTGCACCCTGGTGCAAGAGGACATAAATAGTTGGTAATTAGATCTTACTATTTCCCCAGGAAACAATAAGCCCAGTTATTGAAGGTTTGACCTAATCAAGCACCCACTGCTATTATAAAAATGCCTGCGGAAGGGCAGAGAGGCATGCAGTGGTGCAGCTGGAGCCAGTCTGGGAACTGGACAGCTGAATTTCCCTAATTAAATCAGTCTTATGCTTCAGTCCTAAGCTTGAATACATCCCAGATCTTTTGTTCAAACCATTTAATCAACACCTTACTTGGCCGATGGAGACTCACTTTGAAATATTAAGGCTGTGTTTGACTTTAGGCTACAAGAGTTCAGTAATCAACACAGGTTTCGTGTATGGAGGTTAGGCTACTGTTTTTTACTGTTACTGTTAGGCTAGTGTCTTTTGAAGATGTGGTTGTAATTCTGTTGCTTTAATAAGCTCTTTATTATATTTTGCATCAATAAAATAAAAGGCCTCTAGCAAGGACAGCTATTAAATCTATTCTTGCCAAAAACACTCATCTAAACAATTGAACTTCATGTATTTATGAATTGGTCTGTTTGTCCAGGTTGGAGACATTGTGTGCATTAACTGCAGAAGCAATCATGGAGAAGTACAAAAGCTCTCATCTGACTACTATTTTATACTGAGAACTTATACTAAGTGAAATACTTACACTAATGAGAGCTGAATGTGTAAAACCGTGTGTGTGTGTGTGATGGGTCCCCTAGCTGAAAGAAACCTAGCCCACATCTGCCATAACACCACAAGTACAGACTAATTCAGAACCAGAGTTCATTTGTATTCACCTGAGGCCGAAACGTTCAGATCTGTAATCAAAGAGTGAGAGGGAGGGTTCACTTTTCCAGCAGGTGCCCACATTTTCTGCCACTCTCTTACTAAGCTGCGCAGCCCTGGAAGGACGCATGCTCGAAATTGTTCCAGTGGCCAGCCCCAACACTCCAGCTGGAAGAGCATGTACTGCACCCCCTGCCGGAGGACCACAGGGGTTTGTGGTCCACAGTGGGATGCCATCTTTCATATGTGCCACTTAATCTGCTGGACATCGAGTTTAAAAAGAAAAAAGAAAAAGCACAGTCCCATGGTAGCAGCACAGCCAGGCATGAGACAGGAAACAGAGAAGCCAGAGGAGAGGGAGATTCACCAAAGCACCCTCCCCTTCCACCCCCAGGACAGGAGAAGTCCATGAATCTGCCGGCTCATGCAGCACAGCCGTTCCATATGAAAGCAGGTCTGTGCTCAATGTACTAAAATTTCAGGACTATTAAATCCATTACGCTCTGCCATTACTGCACCTGATTCAAAATGCCATTTGTTAGTTTGGCTCCTCATGTAAGAGGTGATCAGATCTGACGCTAAATGAAACCTTCCCTGCTGTGGCCAAGGCAACTCAGAATCATTATGGGTGAGCACATTATGTTCACTGCTTGTTCTGTTTATCGGTGTTAACACACGTACACATCTCATCTCGTTCTATGCATGCACTGCACCTGTTCTAAAAGAGCTTTCCTTGCTTTCATTTCAGTTCAATTTTCCAGTTCTTCATCAGCCTTAGCCGTAATGGAAATGAGCTGACAGCATCGCATATTCGAACAGGAATGACAAGTGTGTAGGATTTCAATCATGAGGGTACTCTCCAAGCCAAATCTTAACAAACAGTGTCAACCTAATACAGCAGAAGACCCTTGTAGGACAGTCCAGAGGCCAGTAAACAGTCTATCTACTCTGAGCTGACATGATAAAAAATTTTTTTTGTTGTACTCAACACTGAGGGTGTAAGCGGAAGTTTGACAGGCTTGTTAGACTTGGTCAGCTTGGTTTCCCGCTCATCTAGATGCCCTTCACTCCGCGCAGCTGTGGCTCGCTCCGCCCCAGAGAAAGGACACGGGCCAAGAGTCCGCAAAGGCAAGGGGTCAGGTCATGCGTCATGTCAGTCCTCAAGCAGTCGGAGATGACGGTAATATAAGAGGAAAGGGAGAGATGCCAGGCATTTGGCCACGGCCCCCGCCCCCATCTGCTGCCCCCGAGCCCCACCACCCTATCCCTCCTGCTGCCTCCTCGCACCCCCACCCATGCTGCTTTGCGGAGGACCGGGGCTAGCAGTGACCTTTTCATAGGCAAAATAGACACTATTTCTGACAGGGGCAGCTTCAAACACACACCATGGGAAAAAGTGAAGAGAGAGAAACAGAGAACGGGAAAGAAAGAGCGAGAGAGAGATAAAGAGAGCAAGAGAGATACCCAGAGTAGAAAGCTGAGCTCTGCGAGGGAAGCGTGGTGTGAGAGAAATATGAAGCGAGCAGCAGGCGGACAAGCGTGAAAATCAGCGGCGCTCAGGGCTTGGCGTGCTGTGCCAGGTCCTGCGCGGACGACTGAGGCCGGGTGAGTGAAGCTTGTGTTCCCTGACGGCACTGTCACAGCCTGTCCGCCAGCCGGAGATCGTCTGCTCCCGTTACGTAACCCAAACGAGCTCAGGCCTCAGCACTCCACTGTGCTCCCACTGATCCCCACTCAGAGAAATGGAGAGGAGAAGAAAGGATGGAAATACAGAGACAGAAGAGAGGAGGGGAGAAGAAGATCAAAGAAAGAGTCTGAACCGCCATATATGTGAAAGTTCTGCATCAGTACTGGGGTATGTGCTAATGTGTGTACAAAGTAACAGTTTTTTTTGGGGGGGGGGGGTTTAGGGAACGATTTTAATTTAGGGGGATTTATTAAGATGGTAAGAGGTGGCTGCAGAAAGAGGGGGAGCTTGGTGTTAGTCTATCAGTGTCTCTTAGAGAGTGAGGCTTCTACGTACCTGACACCCCCGACCGCCAAACATGTCACTCCGCATCTCTGGCTGCCTAGTCAAAGACAGACTCTATCACAAGGGCCGAAACATACATATCACCAAGTTATTACAACATCGCACTCTAACTGAGATGGTTAGAAGCTCTGTTCAATCACACTGAATCAGATTCTTCTCATGCTGTGATGGCAGGTTTACTGAAATAAAAAATATGGCACTACATTTATCTTCCTTCACTTCCTTACTGCACCCTTCCTTATCCATATGCCATCGCACCTCACTGTAGCGTTTTAAGACAGCAGGGTTGTCAGAAGTGAGTGCACAAAGAACAAGCCACACGCAGCTCACCGTGGCTCCATCCGCCATAAAACCTTTTCTTGTGTCCGCTGCCATCTAGAGGCACAGGACTGAAGATGTCCTAAATCTTGTCCGGGGTCTTTAGAATCATCACTCTCTCGGTGCCTGCTGTAAGGAGTTTAGACTGCCTCCACCACCTCCACCCACTCCCTCCAACCCACACAAGCTGGTTTTCACTGGATTTCAAAACATCGAGCCCATAACTCCTTATCCGGACCGCTTGTTAAGAACAATCAGTATGTGATTGATCCCGTTCTCCTCACAGATGCCAGGAGGAGCATATGATGGGTTTTTTTTTCCTCTTCAGCTTTACCTGAGGTTTGATCCGGAAGTCGAGACTCTCTTTCCCAATCTGAGTGCAGCATTAAGATAAGGGCGGGCCCTATCCCAGCTGCTCTGTCCCTGCTGCCAGGTGATAAGGCATATTCACTGTGGCCATTCCAGCCACCCCTGTGCACATCTAAATGCTGTGCTCAAACCCACTCCAAATCCCAGGGACCAGCATGATCCACCCCTAGTCAGGGATAAGGAAAAAGGTGACGGCTTCCAGAAGGAAATGGACATTCCTCCCCAATGGGTGTGTTTGCTGCAGCATCAACTTTTCATTCTGATGACCAGCTTGATTACTATTCATTTTGTTAAGTTGCTTTAGTGTCATGATAAAGCTGAATAATTCGTTCATACTGTCACACCTACTGAGGAGGGCAGCATTTCTGCCCATCCGAAGTACCCCCCCCCCCCCCCCCAACCAAATCTGTCTTTTTAGCCATCAACTCTGGTTAATTCATCAATCAGGGGCTATGTATTAACACTACCTTGACGGCAGAGTTAAGTTTTTTGCCGATACTCATAGTTGGCAGCTCTGAGCGTTTCTGATGTCTGCATTCGTCTGCCTTTTGACCCCACTTTTGTCTAATCAACACAAGCTTGGATTATCCTCTTTGTTTGCCTGGCTACACTTTAATTACTGGTATTGTTGACCCATGCTTGTTTCTTGGATTATCGCTGTCAGATTTGAGTTCTGGATTTGTGTACTTCTCATTAAAGACTCCGCACCTGGGTTCCACACAGTTTGTCTGGTTTTATGTTTGTCACACATACTTTGGAATTCAAATGAAAAGTGATGTATAAATAAAAATATTATTATTGTTATTATTATTACTATTATTCAAGCCAGATGGCTTAACAGTCAATATTTATACTGTCTAACAGAATGCAGCCTAGTGTCAACACTACAGTGCATCATTGTAACCTTCTTAGAATAATCTTTTCAAATCCCTCATTATAAATGGATGTGCAGATTTACCTTAGCAGACCGTTTTGTGGAGTCAGCGGAAACTGCAGCCCCGCCCATCTTTGATGTGCCACTGGATTCCTCCAGTAAGGGTATGAGTCAATGTATTCATTCTCCCCCTTCGGTAAATAACCCAATGCTTAGTTAACCATTACTCACTCAACAAGGCAGCAAGACAGACATTGTGCCACACCGCAAACAACTGCAGTTCATTTTCGCCTGATTCTACCCAAAACATCTAACAATAATCACGCCTCCATTTTTCTCTCTTAATGCGTAAGTATGAAACTTGTCATGTCTCGTCTAGCCAGCTGCTGCCACCATGTGGACGAGGAGGGTATGAGCGGGCCACTGAGCGTGGCCCTGGTCGAACAGATCTGGACACGCACGGCACTTTCTCTTTAAATGCCTGCCGATTAGACGTGGGCTTAAAGCGCTTTAATTTCATGGAAGAACACACAGAAAGGGCAGGAGATGAGTAGACTGACAAAGGCAGGCTGTGCATTATTAAATCCAAAGCAGAAGAGTTAAACAAAAAGTAAAGGAGGGAGAGAGAGAACAGAAAGAGAAGGGAGGGACTGCATAGAAGTGTGGCAAGAATGCTAGAGAAAAAAGAATGTACTGCACCAGACAACATAACCAGCAACCCAGAAAAAAAAACTCACAGCGACAAACTCACTCCACTCTTGCTCATGTGCACGTGTCTCTGCCGATTACATGCGGCTCTGCGGTAACTCCACCTGCTCGCCAGCGGACGCGTGGTCCGGGAGAGGCAATCGGGGATGTTTGTATGCGCTACCCGTCCCATGGCCCACTGCACAGCTCACACACAAGGCAGGATATTGGAGAGGAAACCATATCGGTTTCCCAGGGCAGCATTCCGGGGAGTTTTTCCAACAAGGGTGGGGTAGGTCGCAGCATTTCTGAATGATTTAGTAGCCAAAATGTCCCGAAGCCGATGGAGTAATATACCTTCACTAATACATCACGGTTGCGTACAGCTACAGAGTGGAAGGGCTGCTCTCTAGTATTGCTTTTATACTGGTTACAAACCAATGCCAGTTTGGATTATACCAGTTATTGTTATCTTTGATAGGATAAACAGCAGGCGTATGGTTGTAATGAGCAAAGCAATCCTAACTGGTTCTAGTTATCTACCATAGTTCTCATCACTATGTTACATTTACAACATTTGGCAGATGTTCTTACCCAGAACAACTTGCATATTTATCTTATGACAGCATATGTGCTCCCAGGAAATGGACAGTATGACCTCGGTGTTGCTAGCATCTTGATCCACCTGTTCTACCAGGTGAGCACTAGAATCAGCTCAAATAGGGGCTTGGGATACCAACAGTTGTATTTAAAAAGGTCCCGCTTTGTGGAGCAGAGCCTCAGCTCCACCCTTTTGGGACTGGGTGGGTATATCCAGTGTCTCCACTATGCTTGGTGCCTGACACGAAATGGATGGAGTCTGATACCCATTGTGGCCTCAAGTTACCTGTCTTTAGCTGATCCTGCCTAACAACATCTTCTGTAGCCTGCGTAATGATACCCTCTGTCTATCCTAATAACATTTTTTCAAAACTGGTCAAAGTAATTATAGATTACTTGCCTGTGGGTCTGTGACTGTGAATATCTGAAATTATGGTCAGGCATGAACCAGTGACCTTGAACGATCTTGACTCATGAGGATCGCTGCAGTAGCCCCTTAATAATACACACACACACACACACACACACACACACACACACACACACTATCAATATTAGATCATAGGACAGGTAGTCATCACCATTATTCTATGTGTCTCAAGCCCGGTCCTAGCCGTCAGGATGATGAAAATGCTTAGTTCAGTGTGTGTGTTTGTGTGTGTGTGTGTGTGTGTGTGAGTGCATGTGTGTGCATGTGTGTGCGTGCGTGCGTGTGTGCGTGTGTGTGTGTGTGTGCGTGTGTGATGCCTGTGGATGCTGCAGTCTCACCTTCCTCCCTTACATTAACCTTAATAAAAGCACAATGGACAGCTGTCAGAAGAGGAAGGAAGAATGAAGGGAAGGGAAAATGATAAACAGAAAGAAAAGAGGAAATATGAGTGTGTGAGAGAGAATGAAAAAAAGAATAGGAGATGAAAGAGCAACAGTGGATGAAATGATGCTATTGAAGGTAGGTAGAAAATGTGTATGGTACACATGCTGACATGGCTTTGTGATTCATTAGCTTCCGAGGACATCGCAGATAAAAAGACCCAATCAAACGGATGAGCAGCAGGCCTTACAGTGCTTCCCAAGCGGTGCAAATAAAGCCTCTGTGCAAAAGTCATCCACAAACCCAAGGGAGAGGAGAAATGTGGATGTGTGTGCGTGTGTGCGTGTGTGCATACATGCGTGCGTGAGTGTGTGCGTGTGTGTGTGTGTGTGGTGGTCCATCCTGCCAGCCTAGCCAGCTTGCTGTAATGAGGGGCAGGTGGAAGCTGACCAAAGGGCTCCTTTATAGAGGGATCACATCATTAGAGACACATTTCCTCCAACCTCAGAGAGAGAGAGACAGACAGACAGAGACAGGCAGATATATAGAGAGAGTAGCAGACAGACAGAGAGAGAGAGCGACAGAGTAAGGGACAGAGACAGACTTTAATGAACTCATATATGTTTGGCACTGTGATATGTTATTCATTTACCTGCACTCTTCTTTACACTAATACTTTGTTTTATTGTTCCCTTTTTGGGGTGTTTCCATTAACATGTGTATTAAAATAAATAATGCTACCCTCACCTAGACCTAACCTTAACCATAATCATAATAACCTTAATGCATAAAAATCTTTTGTGGCAACACTTCCATACCACCACTGTTACATTTTACTGCAGCATTCAGTGTAGTGCAATAAGATGTCAATGCCTAACAAAGCATTCATACTGTTAATACGTACCCTATAATATGGACATTCAATCAAGGCCATTGACAGAAAAAGGTATATGGACCCTCAGTAAAAAATGTTTTCTGTAGTAAAATTTGCTACAGATTGTAATTGTAATTTGCGGTGGTCTGGAGATATTTTGACCCTTTCTTCTACTCAAACCTATATGACAGTTCTTCTCTTTGGGCCACTGTTGTTGATTTACCCTGGTATTCTGTGTCATTGTCATGGTGCATCATCCAACCTCCTTTTTTAGTTTTACATTGCAGCCAGGCACTGTGACATTCTGCTATATTTCCTCAAACAGCTTGGGATTCTTTGAAAGCTGCTGGAGCGCTGAGGTCACAGAGAAGTCCCACACCATCACACACTCCCCCTACTGTCCCCCGTCATATTATTGCCTGGCAGTTTGGTGTTGGTATGCAGTGTTTTCTGTTCTCCGGTAGTAGTTAGACATAATGTTCGAGTGGCATAATTTTAGCCAAAAGTTCAACTTTTGTCTCCAACAAAAGTCTTTAGACATATTCTTGGAGCCCTTTCCTGTCATAAGAGCTCTGCAAACTTTTCTGCTGAGGTTTTCTGAAATGTATTTTTGTTTGGCCATATTACATTTGAACAGAAACCCGTATTGATGAGCAATTAACCAAAATGTATGTGTATACATGTGAACATGTACGTGTGTGTGTGTGTGTGTGTGTGTGTGTGTGTGTGTGTGTGTGTGTTTTGATTGAAATTGACTGGAATACTTGGCTTCAATTACCCTCTTTTCAAGAAGGTCAATATCCTAGATCAAGGGTCTTAAACACAAATTACCTGAAGGCCACTGGTCAGGCAGTGTTTTCCAATAGGTTCCAGAGTAATAAACATAGTGGGCAGTGGGCAAAAGTAAATATCACGACTTAAAATTAAGTATATACCGATACACTAATTTAAGATCTAATTGTTCAGTGCTTGATAGCAGAAGTGTGGCACTGCTTCTGATCAGACAAATGAGTAACATTTGCTTTAAGGGAGTTTGCAGAGTACAACCATGTTTTGGAGATAGGCATCAGTCAGATCTGTGCTTTGATTTCTTAAAGTTCATAGTGGAGTTTATCCATACAGATATGTACTTCCAAAGAGACTTCCAAGTCTTGCTTGAACAACTTGGACATCTCTGGGAAGGTTGGGTGCAGCTCTCTAAGAAAGGGTCCAATAAAATCTGTTTTCCCTTGTGCCTCTCTAAATTTTGCTTTGAGGTCATTGTTCTACTGCAGATCATGTGAAGCATTATTGGGGCACTGTCCACATCAAAGGAAATCTCCAAATATCTGGAAAACGTCACTGTGAATTTTGAAGTTGAAAAATCATTGGTCAAACTCCTGTTGTATGTTTTCAATAGCAGCAACATATTCATCACTACTGAATGGGGAACCCCCTTTCCTGTGTGAGGAATTCAGATCTTGTGATCTGTCACCCATTTAGGCCCATCAGGCTCAAGAACATACAGCCTGCCTTCATTCTTGAATTCCTTGGCTGTATATGTCTCAACCTTTTTAGGTCTCCTCCTCTGCTCATCTGCTCACTTCTGTAAGGTAAAAGACATCACCATATGTTGCATTGATTTCCTCCAAAAAAGCACAGCATTGATGATGTAAGCCTCTCAAGCTGAAGTAATTAACACATTTCACCACAACTGACACAACATTGTCAAACTGTAAGCATTTAGAAATAAAGCAATGTGAAGCAATCACAGGATCTACATCCTCTTCCTCCAGTTTTCTCTCAATCACAGGATCTACATGCTCTTCCTCCAGCTTTCTCTCAGTCACAGGATTTACATCTCTTCTCTGAATCAATACCATCTTTTCTTTCTATCACTAATGGGACACCGTCCATTGTTTTTCCAACCAATTTATTCCAGAGCATGCCAGCACAGTTGATGATATCGCATTGGAACTCCTGGAAGATATCATTAGTTATAGTCTTTCAGCACACTAGACATACAAACAGCAGTTCTTCAGTCACCTCAAGTCAGTCATTTATTCCTCTGACAAATATAGCTAGTTGAGCATTTTTGTTCATATCTGTGCTCTCATTGAGTGCCAGTGAAAAGGTACAAAATCCTCATGCTTTCATGCACAGCTGATTATAAATGTCATCAGACCACTCACCATTTCACTTGGCCATTCACAGTCAGATTTAAGTTTCTGATTGAAGTGGCCTTTTCTGGGCAGACATGAGAAACCTGAAACATACAGTCTTTTAGGAACTGTCCTTCTGTAAACAACAATCCCTGCTTTCGCAATGAGCTTGCCTCAGATGCTGCTTCACTATTTGATTAGATTAGATTACATTAGACTAGATTCCTTTATTGTCAATGCACAGAGTACAATTAAATTGAGTAGCAGTCCTGACGGCTCACACACCAGCAACACACACACACACACACACACACACACACACACACACACACACATAGATACAGAGAGAGAGAGAGAGAGAGAGAGAGAGAGATTACAACAGTAGTGAGTAAACCCCTGTGCAATATCTCTTAAATGTCAAATGATTCAAAACTATATCAGCTGACCAAAGTTGACAAAGTATTTTGACAAAGTAGAAACTTAATGCAGCAAGTTTAACAAGTCAGAAAACCTGTAATCACTGAAATAAAATTGAGTACACCTTTGTTTTCCAGTTAGCCTAAAATGGTTATGTTAAATGACCACTGAACAGCAGAACTTCCTCAATCTTAAAGCTTTGGGCTGTGTCTATATGCCTGTCTGCATCATGATTCCACATGGGAAAAAAGTTGCCAGAGGTACTGAAAAACCTGACTGTGAAACTTCATAAAGGATACAGGATGATCTGACCAATTAAAACTCAGTTGCAGCAGTAACCAGGAGTTATACAACAAGCCATAGTACCACTAACAAAAACTATTGAGACTGTCTTCATGAAATGATATCACAGACAGTGGGCTAGTCACATAGTCTATCTCTGAAAAACAGAGGGCCAAGTGTTTGGCATAGGTGCTATCCAATGAGTTTCTGTGACAGCTCAGACAGCATGAAAGACATTGCGTAAAGGCAACCTCTATGGACGACGTAGAAGGAAAAAAAATCCTTGCTTGCTCATCGGCACAAAACTGCAAGAAAAAACTTTGCATGAAACATGAACATGGTAAAAAGCCTGATGAATATTGGGAGCACATTCTTTGGTCAGATGAAACCAAAATAAATTTGTTCAGACCAAATGGGTTCCAGCGTGTTTGGCATGTTTGGCCAGGACTACCACAGTGAACATACAGTCCTGATAATGATGCATGTAGGGAGAGTATGAGAATATGGTGTTGCATGAGGGCAAATATCATCAGACATTTATAGACGGTACCATGAATGCTGTCGATATACCAACATAGTGGCTGAGCAGATAACTCCCAGTTGCCAGAAGCTTGGCAGAAAAGGAACTTTCCAGTATGATAATAATCCAAAGCTCACTGCCAAAATCACACAAGGCTTTCTAAAAAAAAGGCAAAAGTGAAAACTATCACCTGCCCAAGTATGCCACCTGACTTGAATCTAATAAAACCTCTTTGAGGCATTTTAAAAACAAGGGTAGAGCAACACCACCCCTCCAGCAAGAAGCAGCTGAAAAATGGTCTCTGAAGAATGACAGAACATATCTCCAGAAATATGTGCAACCCTCGTATCCTCCATGCTGAGGATGATTGAGTCATCAAAAGTAAAGATGGACAAAGTATTGGCCTGTATTTTTAATATACAGTGCATCTGGAAAAAATTCACAGCGCCTCACTTTTTCCACATTTTGTTATGTTGCAGCCTTATTCTAAAATGGATTAAATTCATTTTTCCCTCATAATTCTACACACAATACCCCATAATGACAGTGAAAAAGGTTTGTTTGGAATTTTTGCAAATGTATTAAAAATAAAAAATAATAATTAAAAAAATCACATGTACATAAGTATTCACAGCCTTTTCTCAATACCTTGTTGAAGCACCTTTGGCAGCAATTACAGCCTCAAGTCTTTTTGATTATGATGCTACAAGCTTGGCACACCTATTTTTGAGTTTCTCCCATTCTTCTTTGCAGAACCTCTCAAGCTCCATCAGGTTGGATGGTGAGCGTCGGGACACAGCCATTTTCAGATCTCTCCAAAGATGTTCAATCGGGTTCAAGTCTGGGCTCGGCCTAGGCCACTCAAGAACATTCACAGAGTTATCCTGAAGCCACTCCTTTGTTATCTTAGCTTAGGGTCGTTGTCCTGTTGGAAGATGAACCTTTGCCCCAGTCTGAGCACTCTGGAGCAGGTTTTCTTTGAGGATGTCGCTGTACATTGCTGCATTCATCTTTCCCTTGACCCTGACTAGTCTCACAGTTCCTGCTGCCGAAAAACAACTCAACTGCATGATGCAGCCACCACCATGCTTCACTGTAGGGATGGTATTGGCCAGGTGATGAGTGGTGCCTGGTTTCCTTCAGACATGACGCTTGGCATTCAGGCCAAAGAGTTCAATCTTTGTTTCATCAGACCAGAGAATTTTTTTTCTTATGGTCCAAGAGTCCTTCAGGTGCCTTTTGGGAAACTCCAAGCACACTGTGTTGTTCCTTTTACTGAGGAGTGGCTTCCGTCTGGCCACTCTATAATACATGCCCGATTGGTGGAGTGCTGCAGAAATGGTTGTCCTTCTGGAAGGTTCTCCTCTCTCCACAGAGCAATGCTGAAGCTCTGTCAGAGTGAGCCTTGGGTTCTTGATCATCTCCCTGACTAAGGCCCTTGTACCCCGATCACTCAGATTGGCCAGGCAGCCAGCTCTAGGAAGAGTCCTGATGGACTTCCATTTACGGATGATGGAGGCCACTGTGCTTATTGGGACCTTCAATGCTACAGAACTTTTTCTGTACCCTTCCCCCGATCTGTGCTTCGATACAATCCTGTCTTGGAGGTCTACAGACAATTCCTTGGACTTCATGGCTTGGTTGTGCTCTACAGGGTGGGTAAATATTGCATTTTGTCTTTGTGAGAGCTCCAAGGCATAACTTTGTGGCCCCAGAAATACCGAATCTGCCACTGTATGTGGCAAGGCATGTCATACAGTCACTGACTTCAAACTACCCAGTACTGTGCCCCCTACCAACTGTGCCTCACTCCCCTACAAGCTCAACCACTTATATGCTCACTTTAGCAGGGAAAACACAGTGGCCTTCTTCCAAACACACTATATTGCCAAAAGTATTCGCTCGTATGCCTCGCATGCTTATGAACTTGAGTGACATCCAAATCTCGATCCATAGGGTTTAATATGTCGGCTCACCCATTGCAGCTATAACAGCTTCAACTCTTCTGGGAAGGCTTTCCACAAGGTTTAGGAGTGTGTTTATGGAAATCTTTGACCATTCTTCCAGAAGTACATTGAGGTCAGACACTGATATTGGATGAGAAGGCCTGGTTTGCAGTCTCCACTCTAATTCATCCCAAAGTTGTTCTATCAGGTTGAGGTCAGGACTCTGTGCAGGCTAGTCAAGTTCTTCCACACTAAATTCACTCATCTATATCTTTACCTTGTTTTGTGCACTGGTGCACAGTCATGTTAAAACAGGAAGGGGCCATCCCAAAACTGTTCCCACAAAGTTAGGAGCATGAACTTGTTCAAAATCTCTTGGTATGCCAAAGCATTAACAGTTCCTTTCACTGGAACTAAGGGGCAGAGCCCAACTCCTGAAAAACAACCCCACACCATAATACCCCCTCCACCAAACATTACACTTGGCACAATGCAGTCGGACAAGTATCGTTTTCCTGGCAACCACCAAAGCCAGACTCGTCCACTGGATTGCCAGATGGAGAAGCATGATTCATCACTCCAGAGAACATGTCTCCACTGCTATAAAGTGGAGCACTCCAGTGCCACTGTCCAGTGGCAGTGTGCTTTGTGCACTTTGCATTGTGCTTGGTGATGTAAGGTTTGGATGCAGCTACTGAGCCATGGAAACCCATTCCATGAAGCCCTTTACGCACTGTTCATGAGCTAATCTGAAGGCCACATGAAGTTTGGAAGTCTTTAGCGATTGACTCTGCAGAAATTTGGCGACCTCTGCACACTATGTGTCTCAACATCTGCTGACCCCATTCTGTCTTTACGTGGCCAACCACTTTGTGACTGAGTTGCTGTCATCCCCAATCACTTCCACTTTGTTATAATACCACTGACAGTTGACTGTGGCATATTTATTAGCAAGGAAATTTCACAACTGGACTTGTTGCACAGGTGGCATCCTATCACAGTACCACACTGGAATTCACTGACCTCCTGAGAGCAACCCATTCTTTCACAATTGTTTGTAGAAGTAGTCTGCATGCCTAGGTGCTTGCTTTTATATAGATGTGGCCATGGAAGTGATTGGAACACATGAATTTAATGTTTTGGATGGGTGAGTGAATACTTTTGGCAATATAGTGTGCCATCTGATGAATAGCCACTTACACTCTCCACCACAGATGTCTGCGACACTCTAAGCAAGGTGAATGTACAGAAGACAGCTAGCCCTGAAGGAGTACCTGGCTACCTGGCAGTGCGCTTAGAATCTGCACTAAGCAGTTGACCAGGGTCTTCATGCCACAGGCGCAATCTGTCGCTGGCGCAAGTAGTTGTCCCAACTATCTTCAAGACCACCACCATTGTGCCAAAGCTAATATGTTCGACTGCTTCAGCCCTGAATGACTGTCCTGTCACACTCACCCACATCATCTCCAAGTGCTTCGAAAGACTTGTTCTTTCTCACTTGGAATTGTGTCTGTATATAGCACTGAACCCACAGCTATCACTGCAACAGGTCAGCAGAGGATTCCATATCTACGGTGCTACACACTGTATCGACCCACCTGGAAGTCACAACTCATATGTCAGAATGCTGTTCATTGACTTCAGTTCAGCATTTAACACAGTCATCCCCTCCAAGCTTAGTCAGCTTGGTATCAGCAGAGTGACTGACAGACCTCAGCAGTGTGACTGACAGACATCTCCTTCTTCATCCATGACTGTGTTCCTGTTTAAGCCTCTAACTCCATAATCAAAAATGCAGAAGACTTCACAGTGATAGGTTTGATCAGAGGTGATGATCCCCTACAGGGATGAGGCGCATCTCCTGGCTGCATGGTGTCATGACAACCTGGCACTCAACACTCAGAAAACCAAAGAGATTGTCGTGGACTTTAGGTGGGTTAAAAGCCAGACACACAGCCCATTCTACATCAACGGAGCTTTAGTAGAGCGTGTGTCTAGCTTCAAGCACATTGGCATCTACATCTCACATGATCTCACCTGGTCCCTAAACTCCTCAACCATAGTCAAAAAGCTGCAACAGACTCTTTACTTCCTACGGAGCCTCAAGAAAGCTCATCTCTGTCCAGGAATGCTGGTGGATTTTTACTGCTGTACCACTGAGAGCGTACTCACAAATTGCATCTCAGTGTGGAATGGCAACCCACCACTGAGAACATTTATCATAAGTGCTGCTTGGGCATGGCAAGAAACACCATCAAGGACATTTCTCATCCTAACCATGGACTTTTCACCCTCTATCTGGCAGCTGTTATAAGAGCCTCCACTCCCACACCATGAGGCTGTGACCCTGCTGAACTCCACATCGCCACTTAACTGCATCATTGCATTCATTGCACTGTTACTATCTTTTATGTCCTAGTATCATTGCACTATTCATACTTGCACTGATTTTTACTGCACTATTCATATCTGCAGTTATTGAAAATACTATATATAAACCCACTGTACATTATTTTTATTCTGCATACTTATCAGTTTACATTTTACTCTCTCCACTTCTTCTCTACATATGTATAGTACACTTGAAACACCTATATTTTTCTACTAGTCCACCACTCTTAATTGTGCGTATTGTAGCCAGGGATACCTTCTTGCACTTTAAATCTAAATAATATAGTATTTTTGCACTTCTGGTTAGGTGCTAATTGCATTTCATTGGCTCTGCACCTGTACTCTGCACAATGACAATAAAGTTTAATCTAATCTAATAGTAATGCAATGAGTAATGCAATTACTGTAAAGTGATCCAATTTTGATTCATTTGACATTTAAGTAATATTGCACAGGGATGTATACATTCTGTTGTGTGTATATATATATATATATATATATATATATATATATACACATGAATGAAAAATATAAAAAATCGATCTGTGAAAACAGTGCTACTGCAGTGACAGATCAACCTCTCTGCATCTCCTTTTCCTCATACCTTGCATACTGATCTGCATGTTTAGAGGTGTAATGGTGCTTAAGATTGTATTCCTTAAGGATGGGTACTTTCTGCTTGCCTATCACCTCTCTTGAAACTACCTATGCTCCAAGTCAACTTTTCATTTATGTTTCAAGAGATTTAAAAGAGACATTTTGTACACAAACAGTATTTTGCTGTGAATGGCGAGCTACCACAAGTGTGTAGCAGGAGATGTACTTCATGCAGGCAGGGTTTATTTACAGCCAACTTGTTGCCTAGTTACGGGAGTGTTTGGTGAAAATCACTGGGTAATTGGGGAAAAGAAATTATGAAAAGTAAGTGATTGCATTAGAACTAGAACCAAAATACAGCAAATTTTAATTTACAATAGATAAATAATAAAATTGACTTGCAGGCTGGATTTAAGCCTAATTTTGTCACAAGTGTTTTAGTATTTCATTAAGGTCATTTATTTAAAGGGTTAACACGTGGTTATGTGTGAAGCACTATATGCATGTGTTTGTCTCAGAAAAACATGAGATGGTGGAGTGAGTCCTTCTCCCTGTGCCTCCCTGTGCCTACCTGCAACCTCCGGTCTCTGAGAGGAACCCCATGGTCACAAACCTCCCACAAAACGAGGGCATTTCTCAGCCTCATGCCAAACTCAGGAACTCAAGCTATTGGACCTGTTTCTCTTCCAATACCGCCATTTATGACTTAATTCTCACCATGGCTATTAATCGCTGTCAGTGAAAGATGGTGACGCCCTTCACCGTCGTCCTGTTCCTGCCTCGCTCCCACCATTGTGTAAGCACTTCCCTTACTGGTGCGCAGCGATTCGCTTGGACGCTGTTTTTACTGTCACCTACGTCCCCGAGCCTCTCGTGTTGAGATGAGTGAAGGAGCATACTTGACATCTCTTCCTTCTCCTGCACTGGAGCCTCCCCAACAAGATCCTCTTCAGATCCAATTTGCTTCCAGACTGTTTATCTCACCATATCACCGCCTACCACATAGAGAGCCTGCCTTTATCCCGACCAGTAAAGAGACAGAGAGAGGAGCGGGGAGAAAATGCCTGAAGAGGGAGAGGAAAAGCTCTCAGATCTTGTTACCTCCTCTCAGCAGTGGTAAAGACAAGAGGGGGGAAATACATATCTCTCCTGATAGCTCTCTAATGGGCTCTCTTTTCTCTTTGTTTCTCATCTGTCATTCCACTTCCGCTCAGTGAAAGTGTGTCTTGACAGTGCCTTGCAAACTTCTCGAGCCCCAGGCCCCCGAGATGTGACTTTTCAAACATATACATTGCAGCAGATTCTCTTTGTGTGTATATGTGTGTGTGCACATGTGAGTATTTGTGTACACATGTGAGTAAATCCCCCTGTCAGATCTTTATCCAACTGAGGAAGATGCAAAGATAATTTAGGCAGCACAGATACCAGACTGACTCTCTCCCTCTCCACGCAGCATCTCCCAAACATCCACTTTGAGACAGTTTTTTATGGGACAAAAGCAACACACATAGAGAAACATGCACAGAGACACATATACACACACTGTAATTGATGTGCTAGACAAGGTGCTCCATAGCCTGTTTTTTTTTTTTTTTTATAAAAACTCCATTTAAGTGTTTAATCATAATCAAACTGCAATTAAAACACATTAAACTAATAGACCAATGCAAATATTTTTTCTCTACTCAAGTAAAGTGAGAACGGTGACTTTAATGTGGTTTCTAAATGCACCAAAAGCGCTTAAAAACCAATTCAGAAGATTCATGCCAAAAATGGAGCATGAACATTAAACCTGAAAGCCTTTACCTTGTAATCATGTATTCACTCTAATTCTCTGTTTATGTCCTCCTAAAACACCCTCCTCGGCACGTGTCGCCTCTTCTCTGCGTTACTGCCTGAAACACCCACTAGCCCCTGCTAGCTCATACTCACATGGATGAGCATAACCATGGCCAACACTATCCAAGCCCACGTTCCTCCCAGCAGAACTGCAGCTGCCAGAAGCCTTTGAAGCATACAAGCTTGCCTGAAGCTGGCCAGCTGAGTGGGCCGAAGTCTCTGGGACCAAACAGGTTTCTACTGGACCAATAACACCCAAGGCCGAGAGGTGAAAACCGGGACATGGATCAGAGAGCCAGACAGCCTGAAAGGCACAGCAGGAATGTCACCACCTCCAGTGGATCTGAATACAGCATTCTGCCTTTGAACCCAGCACTTGTACTTGTACTTGCACTTGTACACAGCATTCAGAGTAATTCATTTTCCTGAATAGTGTTGTGGACACACCTGTCCAGCTCTACAAATGGACAGTAAAGAATACCACAACCATGGAATAATGGATAAAGCACTCTCCAAAAGTACTAGGATAGGAGGATACATTTTTATCTTTTTTTAATTTCTACACAGGCTTCATCGTTTGCATGAATTTAGCTACTGGGACAAACGAATTTGGCTTCACTCTTGGGTTTGGGTCCATGTTCATGCTATACATGTCTGTACTTCAGCAATTACTCTTCAGCAAAACTCCTCTTCCCTTAATCAGTTAATCTAGAACGTCAGAAGAATAAACAGATGTATCTGTATTATGTGAGCTACTATTGGTTCTGTGTTCAATGTACAGAAGAACCACACAGTGACTATTATTCACTGATATTACAAAATAGCTGCCTTTTTTTGTGAGTAAAGTAACCAACGTGAAGACTTGAGATGTTTGCAAAGGAAATGTATATGATCATGATTCTACAAGGAAGAATTTGAAAACAGGAAATTGGAAAGAAAAATGTAAAGATTTTGACCAACAGTGAAGTTGGTCAGGTGCTGTTAAAGGCAGACAAATTACACACGCTAAGGGAAGAAAGGAGTGCACAAAAAATAGTATTTTTGTAAATAACACGTCCACGCACCACCACAATAAACTCACACAGTACACAATACATTGCTACTGTAAAAATGAACAAAAGAGTCAAGGGAAGACAGCAGAATGTATAAGACTCATCAAGTTTCTCTCATATTTTTGTCAAATAAAGTGGGATTTTTACATGCTGAAAATTAGCCTGAAAACAAAAAGCCCTCAGCATAAACAAAAATAGGAAAACAACCACACACAAGGCGTGGAAAATCATTTCAGAGGAACAACCTGGGGGCGCCTGAAGGTAATAGGCTAGTTACTATGGTCATTACGCTTGTCAGATTGTCACCCAAAATTGCAAGAATGACAAAAATATTATTCCAGAGTTATAAAAGATTCAAAACAATATTCCAAAACCAAAGAACAACGCCTAAACGTTCTAGACGTCTATAAGGGTGACGCTGGGCGTTTATACCTTGTTGACTTCTCATCCGTAGTGTTAATCGCTAGTGTAGTAGGTTATATAATCTAAAAGCCTAGTTTTGATCACACTGTTGCAATACGATGTAAATCGTATCTACTGCTCAAACCTTTGCATGGGAAAGGCTGTAGATGTGGAGCAAGTGCTCTTAAGAGAGCCAAAATCTCACATCCTCTCCTCTATGTAAAGCAAAGAACCGCCAATCGCAAATCCACCGCGCTTCGATCTGCAGATGTCACCCGGAATGTCTCCGATGACGTACTAACATGTTTGCTCTCGCGCGGTCTGTTTCTCATTTACTTCTAAGGCGGGAATAGAAAATAACGGACAACGATTTTTCCTACTCGGCCCTCAGACTTCTCTCGCTCCTCTCCACGTGGGAAGTAAATGAGTGAATCTGCCGTGTGGTACGTGCAAACCGCCCCTGCTAGGTGAACACCGCACTTCCTTGCGCTGAGAGAAGGCAAGCAAAAAGAAAAGAAAAGTGCTTTTCCTCGGTTAGTCAAACGCAAATGCAGCCTTCCTCTTTTCCGAATCTGTGAGCGTGTGCGCGTTTCTTCCTGTAGTGTAATCTGCATAAATTTCGGTTCCTGCCACTTTCCATTGTTGATTTCAACCGAAACTGAATTAAAATTTCCCCCCTCATCCTAGTCGAAATTACTTAATAATTACAAAAATAATAGCATATTATTATCCTGTAAGATGGAGAAGAGAGAGCACCAGGCATTAAAATACTATCTTTGATGCATGTTTAATGCAGTGACAGAGAGGGAGACCATTAGGAGTAAGTGGAAGGAGTTTTAACCCCAATTATTAATCTCATCACATGAAATTCTTTTGGATTATTTGCTCAACTTTAATGCATTGAAATCATGACAAATTTTTATGGTATGTTTGTTCGTCTGTCAGTCTTGTTTGTTTGTATATTGGCTTGTTTGTAGTTTGTTTAGTGATTGTGGTTTCTCGAGGTTCTGCTGTAAGTTTCTGTCAGTAAGACAAATAAACATAACTCTAAGGTATTTTGGTAGTGAAATTCCGTTACAACCACAGCTGATGCTGTACATTAGGAATGCTTGTGCTCACAAGACAAACAGTGCTTTGTTGTAAATAGCAGCAAAGCAGCGCTGCTTGTTTAACCATATATCTCAATTTGAAATGCTAATACCAGAAATAAAGCTCAAGGGCACATAGCAAAAGCAGCGTTTTTCTCGCAAATTTCATTTTGCATTTAGAGTGAAGCAGCGTACAACACATATATTATAGGCTGTGAATAAAATTAATTGAGAAATTGGGGCTGAGATGATTTGTGGTGCCATATTAGAATTTCAAATGGGAAGGATTTTTTTCCCCTGCGAAGAGCGGTGCTATTTCTAGCTCAGCAGGGCGTCTCTGAGCATGTGCAGAGCCAATCGCATTAATGATAATCACTTTCCCTACAGTCATTAGCATCGACTGAAGAGATCGTTTAGGCTGTTCCAGTGAAAGCGCAGACGCTGATAAAGGCATTCTCTAAACGCCTTTGTCATCCTTGACCTCCTCATAACGGAAGGGTTGGCGGACAGATTACTCCGAATCAGACAATAGTCATGGAAGAACCATGTGACAATGATTTCCCTAGTAAGATTACCATTAGCGCTTCAGCAAGAAGCTGTTCTATGAACAGTTCTAAGAAGCTAAGCATAAATGAGTTCAGTGAATGTACAGGCAGAGGAAGGTAGGCTAGGCTGGGTTGATGCACAGTTTCTGTTTCCTCAGTCACTGGGCCTATTGGGCCTATACGTAATGTCAAAGGGAGACTGTTTTCATGTGCACATTGACAGTCAAGTTCCTCTGGGGATGAATCAGTCGATGAATCGTGTACATACAGGGCACTTGCTACTCCTGCTGTCTCTCTAGGAAGCCTGTGTGCTGGATGAGGTGCAGCCGCATTCTGTCTCTGAAATCCTCTAAAGAAGTAAAGCATGCAGACAGTAACCAAGATGACAAAATTACAATGTTGAACATGTATAGCAACAAAACTGTGAGTGTATATGTGGGTACTGGAATCATTTACACACTGCCACCATCCTTGAAGTTTAAAATGAAAATTATATATTATATAATAATTATATATTATTCTAATTTTATATATATATAAAGTATGCCAAAATAGTAGTAAAATTATATATCTTATATCTTAGTAACAGAATGTCAAGATTATACTTTATATCGGAATTTCATCAAAATGGTTAAAATAATTTTTTTTAAACCGATGTGCAAGTGTGTTTAATAAAGGTGATGTGGATTTCATTTAGCATGTGAGCAGATTCATCAAACAGTTTTTTTTATTATTTCATGAATTTGTAGCATATTTGGAAATAAAATGAGCCATGAATAACTAAAAATAGCTGCACTGAGGTGAATTCTAACAATTCGCAGGGTGTTCATCATAAAATATTCAAAGTCTGGGGGTTATATGGAGTTGTTGTATGTCCATGAAGCTCTGCACTCACTAGAATGCTGTGCACAGTAGGCAAGGAAACATACATCGTAAGGTTATGACTGAGTTTATGATATGTAGTCCACGATTATGCATATCGTGTAAGATTGGTATTGCCAAGGAACTGCAGAGCCCATGGGACATACATGGCCTGAAGCTACCAAAGACAGATAACAGTCCTTCCCAGGGGACTACAAAAGTGCCCACAACATCACAATTGCCAACACCTCTAAACTCTCACTGTTTAATGCAGAAAATCCTGTAAGCTAGAAAAATTCACAATGCCAGGGCAAGTGAGATAATTAAACTTCAGTCTTGGCATACATCTCCTTCACTTCCACCTTCTCTTCTTTCTTCTTTCGGTTGTTCTCAGCTTTGCTGGCTGAGAATACTGGCCATTGCTGGTGGTTGAAGACATCCCAACCCTGTGTCTCCAGGGCAGGCTTCAGCAGAACCTGTGTCCCTATAGCAGACTGTTCAGGTTCTTAACTAGTAGTCACTTTGGGGTTTTAGCTGTTTGTTCTGCCCTGTGTCTATAACAATTTCACAACTCACATTGTGAAAAATAATGTAAAATGGGGCTTATTAAAAACTACAGTACCCTATTATGCTCCAGTGCATTCTCAGTAAACTTGGACATGCTGAGATAGAGTAGTTCCCTTCTACTCAAGCCCCTCACTGAAGCAACAGGACACCGGGATCTGGTAAAGGTTTAGTGCAGAAAAGGAGGTTATTAATGGCCTTCCAGAAAACAGCCATCAATGCAGCTGCCACCTGGAATTATTTTCAGGTTTTGCCATTGGTTCTTTTACATTTAGAAACCACAGGACCCCTTTTGGGAGACATGTACCAATCTAAGGATAAGACTCTTCACACTGCATTTGATATGATGATTACTCTTTAATACCCTAGGAAATTATAATCTTAGTCAATAAAATGTGATTAGACAATAAGCTTTCTCCTATTTTTCCACAAAATATGATGAATTAATGAATCAATATTTGTGTCTAAAATAAATCCTCCAGCTTCCATGGCAACAGCACTCATTTGTTTGAGGTGAAGACTTCAGGCAGACACAGCATCAGGATGTGCGTCTCTGCAGACTAATGGCATAGGTTTCATTTCAACATTTGGGCAAAAGGAATCAAAAAGGAAAAAGTACTTAAAGTCACAGAGAGTTGTCATCATATGTACATTTATTTCAAAACTGCACCAATACCTCCTAGCGGGCCGGCCAGCAGGCCCAAAGTTGCATATTCAAATAAATTACTTGATAACATCGAATATTCTTAAAGTACAGTACATTTATCAACCTAACATTTCTTAGGACTAATACAAGTACCTTCTTACCGATTTTCAGCCATCTACATGCATCCATTTGCCAGAAATCACACGCTGAAGAAACGGTGTTTTTCGGGTAAATTTTCACAACAACGTGCCTGCCCTTTTAAGTGGCCTTTTAAAACAATATTCCAGTATAAGATAAGTTCAGATTTTGTCATAGAAAATTCAATTACTCTATTGTTTAATGCAGAAAATCCTGTAAGCTAGAAAAATTCACAATGCCAGGGCAAGTGAGTGAGAATTAACCTTCAATCCTGGCATACATTTCCTTCACTTCCAATTTCACAACAATATGGAGTGTTAGTAAAGTTCTTTAATTGCGTGCTCACTTCTTTGCATAAAAACACTCATTCGGTACCTTCGTAAGCAAACCCAAAATACGCAAGCCTTCGGTTAACTCAAAGTGCCCGTTACTGACGTAAAAGTGTTTCTGAATAGAGCATTAGATCCCCCTTTTCTATTTTATATTGATTTCTATTGGCAATTGCAGCGCCATTGTCTTGGAGTGACAGCAATGTGTGAAGCGGGAAGGGGAGGGAGGGTGACTATCATTTACTTCCAGGTGTTTCCAAGTGTTTCCAAGGTAAGCGGTGTGATTGGCAGCTGTTTCATCAAATGCTAAAATGAAAACATAGAGCCCTCACTTGCCTTATTTAATCATCCATTCATTTAATGTTTAAAGGTCTGCGTACTGTATACTGTCAGTGGTTCAGTGTTGTTAGCAGAAAGCCTAGCGCATGGGTTTGACGCTGTTTGGCGAAACTCGTACAACCATAAGAATGATTTGATTGCCAATACTTTTGGACATTATGGAAAGGAAGAGGCTTATTTTAGCTGAAGTTTATGTGCAGTTGTTTGGGTGCTGCTAGCATGGACTAGCTTCGATGTTTGCATAGCAAATCACTGGATGTTTCCATTCACTGCTGGAAAAATTCGTAATCCTGCTACAAATTGTAAGTATAAATGAGAAAGTATATTTTTTCTTTACAGTATTACAGCATTTATAGTATTAGCTACAGTATTTTTCCCCTAATGATGCTAACAATGATGCTATGAAGCCAATATTGTTGTGGAACTTACTAAAGTAACTTACTGTGACGTTTTAGCAAAAAGAAACATGCAAACTTGATGTATAGTGATTAATGACTTTGTGTGCATTTGGAGAGGTTTTTGGACACTTCGGAGAAGTCTAGGACACCTAGTGGAAAACATTGTGTATGCTCAAACATTGTATATGCTCAAAACTGTTCAATTTATTACACAAGACCCTGGTGAATCAGGAAATGTAGAGTATGAGTGAAACTGATTTCATAATACACAGTACATTATACACCCAAAAAATCAAAGGCGTTTTATTTTTATTTTTTTTGACATTTTCTTCTGTATTAGATGAGCTCAAATGGAACCTAAATGATGGATAAATAAGCCTGGATGTGAATGGATGTCTAGTCCCAAGTGTCTACTTCAATTTGAATCCTGAATGATCATTGTGCACAATTTCAGATACCTAGTGTTGAAGTGAACAATTACAAATCGTTCAAAAATGAGCTTAAAACCGCCGATGCGCAAAGGGGTTAAAAAAAGAAAATGTATTTAAATACTGTGCTAAAAAATTAACATTCTAACACTGTCTTTTGTTGTTGTTGTTGTTTTTTGCATTAACGAGGAAAAACAAGCAAACAAAAAAAAAGTACATATTAAAATATAAAGTTATAAAGAAAGATTGGAAATGTTTTAGCCAAGAACTCGTTTAGCCGTTTGGCTCTTAGACCACAGCACAATGTTTACACAATGTTTTCATGCCACTAAGGACAGAAATATCTGCAGGTTTCATCTAGCAAACTTTCATAGTGTGTACAGGGAATGTTCATATAGAATTATACAATGTAGCTTGTACAGGAATGTTCATATTAAGATGTGTGGCACTGTAAGATTCCAGAACCTTTTTAATTTTTTTTTTTAAAACCATAATAATAATATAAAAAAGTAGAAATATTTTGTATTTTTTGTTAGAAATTACGATGAAATGTTGTGTGTGATAGTTTCTGGGGGCTAAAAACTGAAAACTCAGAGGGACATGCCCCTCCTCCACCTCCATACCTGCAGAAAGATTAGCTGGCATGTGTGCCGCCATCAATAACAACGTCCAGACACCAGGAACTGATTATGGTGTGTGCAGAACTGCAGCTCAAGAAATCGAGAGATCACAAGAGAATAGGCACCTGAGGGAACCCAACACCATTCGTTTTCCATGAACCACTCATCCAGAGCAACAAACCGATTGCTCTGTTGACACATTAGAAAGTTGTCCTTGCTGAATGCACCACCCCTTCACCAACTAATAACAGTGTCAGACCTCTGCTCTCGGTCAACATCAAGGCCATGAGGGACAACAAAGCATTTGCTAAATGACTTGACCTAGGCAGACTTGTAGAAAGCATTTGTAGTTTTTGAGACCCTGTTGTCTTACAAAGCCACCTTCACACATCAACTGATTCCAAAGTGCAGTGGAAGGCAATAACAGGATGAACCTTGAAATTCCACTGAAAGACTGAACCACAGCCATATTTCATTCTCACTTTGACAGCTGTGAGTCTGCAGCAGATTATTTCAAATGGAAGGCATGCTGCCTGTACAATATCCTGATATCTCTCTGCTATAATTGCTTGAGCGAGAATCAATAGACAGCAATTTAGTTCACATTATGCAAGCACACAGCTTTAGCGGAGTCTAAATTCCATCAGAGGATGCAACTCTAACAGAGCACTTTGCCTGCTACTGATAACTAGGTTGCCCATATGTATCAGGCGAATGAGCAAGACTCTGAATGGCTGTCCTTACCTCGTGGTCAAACATACACGCACACACACAAACAGCAGCAATGTTCACCAGCCCTCAGGCCTCAGCAGGACTGAAGACCACACTGAGAGCACCATGCACAGGCACTGCAGCAACTGTCTAGCCTGACTCGCCAGTACTAGCATAGCTGAACACAGGCAAGTAAGTCATTTCATTTCTAAACAATAATTAAAACAACAAAGTGTTTACCAAAGTATCTGAGTATGCAGTGAATGTTACCCATTATTGCCCTCTTCACATGTAAGTGTACATACCACAATATTTACATACTCATAATACACTCAGCTGTTCCTGAATGCTAAAGTGTAAAAATATATTGAAAGTCTTGATGTAAAAACACCATTCAATTTCAAAGGTATGATCACCTTTCTGTTTTAGTTAAGACACAAGTACACACACATACACACACACACACATATGTAGGCACACACACGCATACATGCATACACACTTGCGCACACCTTCACATACACATACACACAAGTCAAGAGAACAAAAAAGGAACATCCATAATGGTTGAAGATAGCAAGATAAGTAAAACAAATAATCAAATGAGTTATGACACCAGAGTTTATTGCAATAACAATGATAATACTAATAATAACTATAATAATAACAGCAACACCACCACCACCAATAATTATAATAATGATAAAATATTTGTACATTTTCATTTGAAAGCTTCATTTGGCTTTGAATCCTCCAGAGGTGCTGGCTTTGGGTTTACTGTGAGAGAAAATAATAGGATAGACTGATCAGGGTGAGCAAGTTCAGTAAGGTCACGCAGTTACCACTCATGACCAGCCATTACCTGTCGCTGTTTCCTAAATCCTGCATACTGCACAATTATGCTAAAAAGGCTTATGATCATGTACATGACCTTGTGACCTTGATAACAACATATTCAGCCTTGGAGTGCTACCGAATAGTGTTAAATTGATGTGAAAGAGGGGCTTTGGTTCACACAAAACAACTGATTTAGCCTGCAGTGACATCAGACCGAGTGTCCTATTCGGTTATATTGTTACACTCACTGAGAAGCCCGAGGACGCTGCCTCCATGGAGGGGCAACGATCTTGTATTTGACCATTTAACAGTTTGCTTACTGGGGTTGGGGTCAATGCCATTACAATTCTGCCAGTTCAGAAAGCAAATTCATCTCATGCATTCCTAAGCAGAAATCCCACCTCACGAAGAGCCAAAGCTTCCAAATAGAATGAATCGAAATGGAGCTGACCTGAAGCCTGTTGTTTACTTGGTCTTTTATAACTCCGAAATTACCTGCCCCGAGTTACAACCAGCATCCAATGAAATGAAAAAGATATTACCCAGAAGGCCCGGCAGCGTTGACAGAACAAGAATGTTCTCCCAGTCGTTATGACTGAGTAAAGAAAAAAATGGCAGGGGAAAAGAACACACACACACACACACACCCCACATTCCGGTGTATGGCTCTTGCGTCATTTCTCATCACAGTGACTTTCTGGGTGTAGCGCCGAAGCCCAGGAGGCCTGTCCACCTGCTCCAGTACGTCTTTAGGAAACAGACTCCTTTCATCGAATGCTGCTTTCAAACAAGCTAGAGAGAACAAAAGACTGACACTTTATCCCAAAGGCTCCATCTGATATTAACCAACAAACCTGCACAGAAGCACTGCTCTCCAGACATTAATCTGGATGCACTGTAGCAAAGGAACATAGAAGCCTATATAAGCATTAAACTGGGGAGTTAAGTCAGGATGCTTGAGTGTGTATGTGTATGCCTGAAGCATAGTTCAGGTGGACCAGGGTTTTTCCTACTCTCTCTGGTTACTGCAGGTGGGGGTGGAGTTGGGGTGAAGGATTCCCACATCTTTTCAAAGTATAAATGAGGATTAATGACGAAGTCAGGCTTGGTCAGTTCATCCACTGGGTCCAGCTCTTCGATCCTGAGCTCTCTGAATGTGCCTGAGATTAAGGTTAGAAAAAAAGACATCATCACTAAACACAGGAAATGGAAATGTGAACGGTTCTCCTACAAAACCTCCTAAAGTTCTGGCTAAAAGAACATTTATATGGAGACAAAGGGAAAATGTAGTGGTATGAGGGTGAATGTAAGTGACCAAACTGGGACTGACCAATATCGGTGCTGTGAGCACCATTCACATATAGGTGCTGTCTGATGTCACTCTGCCATATGCCATGCCCCTTCTTAAAGCTCCGCCCCTGCACAGCAAATCTGTCATCAAGGATACTGAGTTGCCTAGGAGACAGGGAGCAAGATAGTAAGGTCATAACAGAAGGCACTAACTGACACACAGACACATGCTTTAATAGTAATGAAACATTAATTTATTAGAACCAGGGCACCCATGCCATCATGAATGAAGCAACCCAGACTGGATAATTTTTTTTGTAGCTTGCATGACTAACTATTGACAATTTAGGCACAAAGCAGCCTAAAGAGAAACATATTGTCTACCACCAGTATCACATCCTTTGGTTTCATAACATACAATTTGTTTGGTAAGACGCAGACCTGCGTTTATTACTAAATATGACCTCCTTTCATTACTAATATGTTTTGAGTGTGTACATTTTAACAGATCGCATGTTTTATGCTAAACATTTTAGTTGCTATCTCTGGTGGTTCTCTACACCCAGCTGTGCCTGAACCTTCATCAGCTGCTTCCCACCCACCTCACCCCCACACTTATAGAAAGAAATGGTCACTATGGCGACTGAGCTTCAGGAGCCACACATGTGGTCATGACTACAGACTGAGGCCTATTTTTGGAGTCTTTCACTCACTCACTCACTCACTCACTCACTCACTCACTCACACACACACACACATCTTGGCATTCACCAAAATGCACAAAAGCATAAGTGCACATACAAGCATGGAACGACACACATACACATTACAAAGTCTGCTTAGAGCTTGGGTCGATGCCTGGCTCATTGTGGAGGACTTTCTATCGATTGTGAACTTTCTACATCTGAGGAACATACTGCTGAGATGCTTTCTTAACAAAAGTCTGTCTTGCTGCTTTAATTGATGTGCCCACTGTAATTTACATACAAAAATTGCAGATCGAAAAGTTGTTTTTTTTCTCAGTAGAAGACAAATTATAATGGTATACACTAACACTTGTGCACAGTACACTTGCTGGAAAGTATTTTTTATAATTATTAGTGGTTATTTTCAAGTTCATTTTCAAGTGTTCACAGCAAACCCTCTCAGACTTTTATGAAACTAGCCAGATTTTTCAGTTGATTTATTTGTATATGTTCTTAATCTGAAGCCCATGTTTATTTTTGCTGAAATGTATGTTCATTTTTCTGTTTACGACTGCTTGCTACGGCTTGGGAACGTAACATTCAAGCAAAGAACCTTGATGATAAATCTAGATGATCGATACTGTAATAAGCTGAACTTCATAGACTGAATTTCATTTTGTTCAGTTACCTTACTGTGTTTCCACTGATTACGAAGGTGAGCGCCTTTGCTGCTCAGGATATCTAAATGAAGACTGTATAGCCTAAATGTGTGGGATGAGTGTAGCCATTCAGCTCCAATTAAATACGAGTAATGGTAGAGAGAGAAACGGAGCGTAGGATGATGTAGGAACAGAGGAACGGTAAATTTAAAGCGGTAGTTTCAGATGCGAACATAAACTACTGGCCCTTTTTAAACGAGCTTTTCGGTTGTGAGGATACTATGCGTCAGACAAGCTTAACAGAGCTGAGGGACGTTTTCGTGTAAGGACAACAGATGCATCAAAACTCGAGTGAGTAGTCAGAAAGTTTGGAAGGTTCCTTTTTGGTGACCGCTTCAGGACTTGTATTCAAAGGAACGAAGTGAAGCAAGATTCCTGCAAACGAACTCGGGCGGACCGGCTGTTTTTGACCAGGCTGCCGCTAACAGGCAGACGGGACTACACGTGAGCAGGCGCTTGATTGAATTTTCTGTAATCAGCATGTTGGCTAATAGCACTGCTGACGGTGACAGGAGAGAATGTAAGAGCGTTTTATCTCCTTTATCTATTCCACAGATGTGGAAACACTAATGAGTTTGTGAGGTAAATGTGTAATCCAGCCTCTCATGTGGAAACAAGCCGTCTGCCGGCATTTAACCAGCAGCTGTCTGTTCCTATCTGTTCATTACTGTGAGTGTATTTGAAAAAAAGGGTGAGAAAGATGGAGAGCAGATAGAAGGAAAGAGCAAGAAGATAGATTGAGAGAAAAAGAGAGAGAGAGAATTGTTGCATCTGTATTTTGTACCCCTGTGTGCTCACCTCCAATCCTACCCCTACACACACTGCCTCACCACCTTACTTCCATCTGAGCTACACCAGGGCGTGAACACACACAGCCCAGACTCACAGCATGTCAGCCTGCCCATCATTCTCCTCAGCCTCCGAGCACACTGCAGCCACTGCGCTGTCAGGATCTGGGTGGACCTGCTCAGGGGCAGTCTCCCGGACAACTGCGGGAGCTGTTGTCTCCTGGCTAGACTCTGGGTTCGCCTCCCTCTCTTCCTTTAAGGTGGCTCTGCCGACTTCACCCAGGCGCCAGTGCACCTCCTGGTGGAGAGGAAAGGTAGGACAGGAGAGAAGTGAAGGAGAGGCAACTTGAACTCTGATTGGACAGCCTACACAGGCGTGGCCTCAGGCTTCAGTAACAGCACCAGGAAAAAGGAGGCCAAACTTTGTAAACATATCCATGAGCTACTCTACTGCAGGCCAAGACCTTGTGCCATGGCTGTGTGTTTCCCTAAATCTGCTGTTCCTCAAACAAAGCTTCAGAAGCATTTTAGTATGTGTTTCCCCATCAGTTCAGCAACCTGCTGTCTGGCCTGTCAGTGCACAACTTTTGAAAAGCGTGAGAGAGAGAGAATGCCCTGTTATAAATCACTGACACCTAAAAATCTTACTGAGCCAGCATGCAATCAGAACTGCACAGGATGGGGAAAATTACCTACTTTAATACTGTTTTTAAAAAACATTAATTGAAGAAGTGGTCTGCTTTCTGATTAGTTTGCATTTTAAATCTGTGTGTGCATTTTTTTATTTTTTATTTTTTATTATTATTTTATTTTTTTGCATTTGTTGTGATTTTTTTGACAAATGACCTCCAAATGTTTCAGCCCACAACTGGCACATTACCAAAACGCACCTGGCCAAAGATGCCTATGGTGGGTCCAGGCAGGTAGCTGATCACCAGGCTGGAGTCTGCAGACGCACTGAGGAGGAAGAGCTGCTCACCATGGACACATGTCTCAAGGTGAGTGACACAGTCGATATGGGCGCGGAGGCTGGACAGCAACATTGGCATCTGATTGGTTACACTCTCTGCAGGGTGGATGCAGTATTCCTGACACAACACAGGAATCATTACAGCTGCAGGCAGTTTTGGATGACAGCTTGCAAGGATCAACAGGGTGTATGTCTAAATACGCATGAAACAGGTTGACCTCTGAACCTTCCTATAGCGAGGTCGCGAAATCTGTGAGAGTAATTACTATTATAACAATGGGGGTTTGGCACTCAGACGGCTGAGAAGACAGGAGTGTGAGACAGAGGCTCGTCCTCTGGAAGGGACACCATGCCAGTGAATTAGAGAGCCTGTAAGGAAATTACATCACGCAAGCGGACCATCCGACACATAAACGCGAGGCCACAAATTATCATGAGTTGTTAAACCTGCAGAACGAAAACGAACGCCCAATCCATCCTCATTGGGCCAAGTGGTTACACTTCGCAGGAAGTTACGGGGGAATTGACAAACACCCCTCCTCCCATCATAAATCATCGCTGTTTTGCTGTCAGGCTCCATTTGTCTCTCAAGGACAAAAACTTCTGCTTCTGACAGCAGCAGAGATGGCTGGAGAAGGTAGCATTTGTCCAGATGAAATACAGCAGAGAGCTATGTAGTTCTGAAGCACAGCTGAAACGTTACTTAAAATATGATGCTGGGTTCTGTGATTCATTTAACATTGGACAGATTTGTTTAAGTTTCACATATCCAGACTGAATCGTCCAAGATAGAAATAGGTGTTTAATCATAGCGTTCTGTATATTAATATTTCCTTGCATTTCCCTGTTATTAATCACAACTTGTTATTAAGATTATTATTAAGATTAAACTGTTAAATGTCACTGAGTCACACCCCTTACTTTCTCACCTGTATATCCCACACTTTCAGCCAGCCATCCATGTCTGCTGTGACCAGGTAGCGCCCCCTGCTGTCCACTGTCAGAATGATGGACCCTGAGTCTTTGTGGGCCACAAACTCCCCCACAACACAGCTGTTGGCAGTGTTCCAGAACCGGACCATGCCCGAGCCGCCACATGACACGAGGTCAGCACCACCTACTGGGGCAATCACGCAGATTAGTATGACTGGTATAGACTGGTAGCACTGAACCACAATTTGCCTAGACTTACATCAAACTGTTTTTTCCTTTATTTCTCTCTCTGTCTTCCTCTCCTCTTCTCTCTCTCTCTCTCTCTCTCTCTCTCATTCTTTTACCTGACGCAGCTGCTCCTTTTCGGCCTTCCAGAAAAACCAATCTGGTAACACTCTCAGGGTCCTCCTCACCACCGGGGGCACTAGAGTTTGTGGATGGTTGTACAGCACTGGTTTTACAAAAGGCACTATCTGCAATGAAGATCAAAGTGGCTTCTATTATATAGCATCAGACGTAGATGTCCAGATTGAGTACAGATTGAGCCCATGAATGGTCCGTAGAGTTCAAGTTAAAAATCTCACCTGAGCTGAACTTGAGCAGATGCTGTTGCTTTCCCAAACTCAGTTTGCGCAGGGCATTTTCAGTACTGTTGTTCCACGCTATGATCTCTCCATCGCTGCCCCCTACATAAAACACATCAAACAGGCAAAATGAGAAGCAATTTCAACACTCATGTCAAAGCCAATGCAAAGCTGCACATGACGGAGAAATGTTAAAAAGGAAATATTAAAAGGGCTACACACAGGGATCCAGGTCCTCAAAAAATGAGACGCAGTGCAGGAGTTCCAGTGTTCATCTGCCCACTGATAATAATTATCCAAGTCTCCTACCAACATGCCCTGTCATGCACGTGGCAGTCTGTCCCTGCTGCTCCACTAATGGGGAAGCTGGGGGTGGGGGTGCTGTGCTATGATTCCTTGAAGGGTTTCTAGTACAGGCTGGTGAGTTATGGTAAGATGGCCGGTAAGAGCAAGAGAACACCGCACAAGCAAAGTACCTGTAACCAAGGTCTGAGGCGGTCGGAACGCAGCGCACAGGATGTCATTGCAGTGATGAACCGCGCCCTTCCACTCTGACGGCTCAACAAAGTACTTTGAGAACATGTTGAGCCTGAACACTGTGACCATCCTACAAGAGAGACAGAGGGAAGGTAAAGAGGCAGCTCAATACAATATCTACCAAAGGTTTTAGAAGAGAGAGAGAGAGAATCAGGGACTGAGAAGAAGAAGAAGTGAAACAGATAAAGCACGAGAGCACGAGATTCTGTGTCCAGGGTAGGGGAGAGGCGAGGTGTACACATGTGTGTCCAGGGACAGGTGAGCTGGGTGAAGGCAGAAATCCATCACTGGTGGTGGTCAGCCAGGTAGAACAAGAGCAGAAGTTCACTGGTTCACAAACATCCAGCTGCCCCGTCCAGTCCAATTTTTACCAGGATTTGGCAGCACCAGCATGCACTGAGTGTCAGGATTGATGCTAAATGACCACCATGGGCTAGCTAGCCTCAGTAGTGAAGAGAGAGAGAAAGGGTGAAAGAGAAAGAGAAACAGACATGGAGAAAGACAGACAGAGAGAGAGACAGAAAAAGAGAGACACACAGATAGGGGAGCACTTGTGATGGAAAGTAGAACTGTGAGTGGTGAGAGATGGTATTTGTCACGCACACGCACACACACGCACACGCACACACACACACACAAACACAACAGACTACTCTAAATCTAAGCTGTAGTGGTAGTAATGAGTATAATGATAAACACCCAGCACACAGTCATCTTTCATGTGGCAAGAAAATGTTTTTCCCTCATTCTCTTTCCCTGTCTCATTGTCTCTGTCTTTCATTCGTTCTCTTTATCTCTTGTGCATCCTCACCTTTTCGGTTTTTTTGTTTGCTCTCACTGCCTCCTACCTCTCCCATTCTCTGTGCTACTCGCTGCCTCCTACCTCTCCCATTCTCTGTGCTACTCGCTGCCTCCTACCTCTCCCATTCTCTGTGCTACTCGCTGCCTCCTACCTCTCCCATTCTCTGTGCTACTCGCTGCCTCCTACCTCTCCCATTCTCTGTGCTACTCGCTGCCTCCTACCTCTCCCATTCTCTGTGCTACTCGCTGCCTCCTACCTCTCCCATTCTCTGTGCTACTCGCTGCCTCCTACCTCTCCCAGCCAAACACCAATACTGTTCTCCTCAGAACTAGTATTTGAGAGATCTCCACGGCAACCCCTCGGCCTGCGTTGAGTCTGTGATGACAATGTCCATTAAAATCCCATACCTGCCATGCACACATACACACACACACACACACACACACACACACACAAGAGCATACAATGTTATCAGCCTGAGGCACACAAACAGGATGATACATTTAAAGAGGTAAAGAGAGAGTTTCTGTCCTAACAGTGAGGCGAACTGATGCTGGATGGAGCCCAGGAGGGTCAAACCTTCACTCTCCTACCCAGTTTAATCCAGAAGCTGCAGTGACTGCTAATTTTTTGGATCTGGGAACTGTGGTTTAAAAAATTCATGAGAATGTTTTCACCTAGTCACGGCCTCTAACCTTTACCGCACCATCCGTGCCAGCAGTGAACAGCCGCGTCTGCGTCTCATCCAGTGCCATGGTCGTAATTTCTGCATCACCGTGGCAACGGGGAAAGTGCTTGACCTTCTGACCTGTGTCCATGAGCCAACAAGTCACACCTGAGCTGGAGTCGCTGCTGATGACCTTTGGCAAGAACAGAACAGGAACAGTTTGTGTGTGTGTGTGTGTGTGTGTGTGTGTGTGTGTGTGTGTGTGTGTGTGTGTGTGTGTGTGTGTGTGTGTGTGTGTGAGTGGGTGTGTGTGTGTGTGTGTGTGTGTGTAAGGCAGACTCAAACCATCCCGACATCATCTTCTCCCATGCTCACCATTTCTCAACTGTAAATATTAAAGAGCAATAACGTGCTTCTTAAACAGACAGCAGGGTGGCCCATGTGAGGCTGGAAGTGGCTCTCTGGCACATGGCATCCATGCGATGCACCAGACCAGCCTACCTCGCTATCTCTCACTATCAAAGGGCACATGCCTGCCATGGTGCACAGCACCACACTGCCCCCACCTGTCTAAAGAGGGAATTGTAGAGGACACAGGTGACGGAGCTGTCGTGGCTCGCCACCCTTCTCCCCGTATCTTCCTGTGCCTGCAGGAGCAGCACAACGCTGTTGAAAGAGAGGAGGAGGCGCGACCGCTCTTCGTGGAAGAAGACAAGCATCTTACACTCCGGTGTCTTGGGGAAAATCCCCGCAAGACGCTGGAGACACAGCTGACTGGCCACGTCCCACACTCTCAGCACCTAAGAGAGAGGATGCAGTGTATATGGGTGCACAGAGAGAGAGAAAGCTTTTTTTATTTTAATTAAGCCTTTTATCAACCATATGTTCAAATACTACCAATATTACAAAAAATATGAAGTAGCTAACTAAAATTACATCTATTGTGTTATAAAAGACAGAGACAATAGAGAAAAGATATGGGAGAGAGAGAGACAAAGAAAGATAGAGAGAGGGGGGTACTACAAAATTCACACATTTAAACTGTACCACTGACACGCTATTACTCTTATCTTCACCATGACAGATAGTTCTTCCTCTTCACCTTGTCTTTGGAAAAGCTGATCAGCTGTTTCTTTGCCAACATAAACTGCACTGCCACCACACTGGTCACATGACCCCGGAGGACGCCCACGGGCTTGGAGACGACGTAGGGGTTCCACAGGCACACCTGGTTATTCAAGCCTGCCGTTGCTACAATGGACAGAGGGGCACCGTCTCAGCACGTCACACAGACATCACAGTGTTCACAGCACAACCGAAATGACCCGGTTGTCCCTACAGCGTGTTAATTGACAGCATACAAGGCAAGAGATGCAATACCGATAAGGTTGAGGCCGGGATGGTAGTCGAGATCGGCTAGGCCCTTTTCCGTGTGGAAGGAGGTGACCCGAAGGGGTCCGGTGGACACCTCTTTCCAAGCCAGCACCAGGCTGCTCTGGGAGGCGCTGCTGCAGGAGGCAAAAGCTTCCAGAGGTCCTAGGAAGCGCACTGACGAAACACAAACACACTGAGCACGTGCAGTATGGGGCCCGAGAAGAACATCAGCATAGAAGAACACGGGACTTCAAAGGCATGTGTGAATTATGGCATAGAGGGTACTGTAGAGAAAGGGAAACACAAGGTGAAACTCCACACAGCAGCACATGTATAATAAACATCTATAATTCTTTCTGTTATAGAGGCTAAAGTGGCAATAAAGTCATTATTAATTAGAATGATCCAAATTAATAATGACCACAAGTTTTAAATAGACATAACCCCCCCCCCCCCGCTTCCCCAATAATAAATTAAGATCTGATGTTTTATAGGTACCTGACATTATTTCTTGTAATTATCTCTACCAACCTTTTTTAAAAAGAGAAACTGATTATGCACTAAAGACATGATTCTTAATTTACAAGAAGGGGGAAGATTACAGTGTCATACAACAAAACTGCAGCATGGGGGTTTGGGGTATATCTGTTGCCATACAAGGAAGGAAAGGAAAAATGGAATTTTCACACTTAATTCAAATATGCATAATGGAGCGATCAGACATTCAGCGCAAGACAAAAAAGGCAGAGGCCTGGAAGCAAGTGACAAAGCTGATAATATATCCTGTTTCAAGGACCTGTCAGGGATGCTTCACACTCCAATGGTTTGGGGGAAGAGACAGAGACCTGCCAGGCCCAATGTTCGGACCATGATCAAGATTAGGGTTGCAGATTCTTTTTTTAGACACACCCACACGCAAACTCTCATGTACATAAGCTCTGGAACACTAGATAACTCTCCAGGGGTGAAGACATCAAAAGGATGCCACATTCAGCAATGGAGATAAAGCGCCCGGCAGTTTTCAATTAACAAGTCTGTTTCATGTTCTGTTATGTTTTATTCTGTTCTCTTGTGTTTGTTATTCTTGTTTACTTCAGTTCCTATTCTCTCTGTCATCACTCCTGTCTCTCGGAGGGGCCCATTACGCATGCGCACGTGCACTCACACACACACACAGCTATGCCAATATTATCCGCCCATCAGCAAGATGTGGATCGCTGCTGGCTGCTCGAGAGATTGGGTCATGTTACAAACATTCCAAATGACGATTGCAGATGACATCAGCACCTGTGCCTTCCAGCGGGAAGCTCCAAGCCCCAGAGGGACACTGTCGACAGCAGTCTGAAGGTCATTCAGCTCCCCGTGAGATGCAGGCTGCCAATAATATTTACATAGCGGCCATGTCATGTCTGCAGGAGGTCGCCGCATTAATCGTGATGCAAATGTGCAGTGCCTGCCTTAAACTCAGGGGTTTCAGGGAGAGAGAGATGCAGTAGCGCAGCCCTGAAGAAGGCATGGTGAGAGGGTTATGGTTGGAGCCCCGGTAGGGTAGGGTAGGAGGTTGAAGTGGAGACGAAGGGGCAGATGAATAAAGTGTAATGGGAGGAAAATAAGGGAAGTCTCATGGAAAACTGGAGAACTGAATGATTCCTGCATCTCTGATCACTCACCACTGGTGATCACTGCATGTGTGTGTGTGTGTGTGTGTGAAAAAGAGAGCGTGAGAGGGAGAGGGAGATCGAGAGCAAGAATAAGACAAGAGCGAGACCAAGATTGTATTTGCGAGTGCATAAGACACTGTTATATGTGTTTGTGTGCGTATGTGAGAGAGTGACTGTGTGTGTTGGAGAGAGGGAGACTTGTTTGTGTGGGTGTCAGACTGACGGGTCATATCATGAGCAGGATACAGCTCTCCGTTAATCGCCCAGCTGAAGCTCATTGGGTGTGACATCAAAAAGAATAAAAAAACTGGCAAGGCATCCTTTGATGGCCTTGAGTAAGCAATTACTAAACTGTGCTGATTTGCATATTAATTGATGTGTGTAGTGAAGGGTGACAAGCTGTCTGGATACACCAGCGAAAAAAAACCCTGAAAATACAGCCCGTCTCATTTTCCAGGCTCCAGTCCTTGGGAACCATCGTGTTCTGAAATGTGACATTCTTCCCTGATGTGTTCATTACCAGCGGTGGCAAGCTTTTTGTTTGTGTTTGTGTGAGTTAGCATGTGCACATACATGTGCCCTATGTTCGATTCCAAATTTTTTCAAACAGAGATTATAAAGTAGAAAGACCACATTGGAAACTGTCACCTAACTTCTACACAAGAAGGATTTAACCAGAGGCTTCTGAAGCAGGACGTTGTGAGGTGTGGGGTGGAGGTGAGGGGTCAAGTGCAGCAGGCTCACCTGTGCGGACCCAGTGCGCTCCGTGGGCCGTGTGTGTCACCGTGTAACAGCAGCGATGACGGCCCTGCTGTAGCTCCGCCCAGCTGATGCTGACGACAGAGTCATGCTCCACACTCATGCTAGGTCTTTCAAAGAGAGAAATCAGTGCTGATCTGAAACAAAGCCCACTCACCTGGAATAGACACACGCGCATGCACACACACACACACACACACACACACATGCACACACCATAAAATGGACATCAGGGGACCGAGCCAACTCTGAGCAGTTTCATTGCTGGAACATTTATGATGATGATGATGTTTACAATGATGAAGAAGGCCCACCTGGCCAGCCACGTCCCCGATGCTCAATACAGCCTGCTCTGGCCTCTGGGGGTGGTGCCAGTAGTGCAGGCTGATGGGAGTGTTGCACAGGCTGTGGACTTTATACTGGCAGCTGAATTCCTGCTTGGAGAGCAGGTCATAGAAACAGACCTCCTTACAGGTGAAGGAGACTGCTATCTGAAGGGACATGCAAAGGGGCTCCAAATGAAACAAGACAGACCAATCAAAATGCAGACACATACTTGGGTATAAAGCACACATTTGGAAAGGAACAAGAGGGTAACCGTCCTCAATGCATGAAGTTTATTTGTAAAATTTACACTAAGGAGATTAAAGTTTATTTCATGTTTACCTTGTTCACGTTGGCCAGCAGCACCATCCCCGTCACCCATAAGTCTTTGGGCATGACTGAATCATTGGCCAGGCGGTGGGTCTTAAGCAGGGTCAGGTCCTCAGACCACACGGCCAGGGTGCCCTCCTTACTGGCACTGAGGTAGCGCCCACTTGTGCCCAGATGCGCCACACTCTGGACAGGCCCACCGTGGGTGGCAGGCAATGTGCGGGCAGGCCTCCAGCGCGGCACGGCGGCGGTGCGAGCATGCTCCTCCTTCTCGAAGAGTCCGAGGAGGAGGAAGGAGGCCAGGTGCTCCCAGTCCACCCATCCCTCCCGTGACACATCTACGCTGTCAAACAAATCTCCGTACTCCTCCCTTGAGCCGTGGCCGACTGCAGCCCAGGCCTGCTCAATGAACTCCGCCCGCCTCATGGACAGTGCCACGCTTGAGCCATCAGTTTGCTGCAGTCAGAGGTCGAGAAGATCAAAAGGTCATGCAGTTATTGTATGTCACACATGTATTCTTAACCACTCATTAGAAAGAGCATAAGAATGCCTATGCTGTTATGTAACAGACAGAATTAACAGTGTAGAATTGAACTGTAAAGTACACATAACTAAAGTGTAAAGTTGACATAGAAGTACACATTCTCCTCCTCATCAGTTTTTTGGATGTTATTCTGCCGTAAGCATACTTAAATGTGTTAAAATGCTTTTATGCATGTGAGAGTATGTGTGTGAATATAGTCAAAACAGAACAGAAAAAAAATTATTCTTATTCTTATTCTGTGTGTTTTTTCAACAAGAAAAGACTGAGATACTAAGTTAATGGAAACATTATTGGCCTACTTGCGCAAGCACTGCTGAAACAGATCGAGCATCAAAACAAGACCTCCCCAAGCTCACGATCGATACACACATGGTTCACTCAGCACAATTACCCACACCTATTAAAACATCTTCTGGCAAGTGGCACACTCTCTCTCACACCCCAAAGCCGCCCGCCTCACCAGAAACAGACGCTGCAGCTTTTTCAAATCCTCCACGCTCAGCCGACATTCTAACAGCTCCGCCTCCTTCGCTGTCGCCATGGTTTCAGCTCACAGCAGCTGTCAGTCAAGAGCTAGAAAAGAAGAGTGTGGGGTTCCTCTGGTGAAGAAGGCAGCAAGTTCACTTCGAGATAAACCCCACCGCGTTGCATCAGATCGCAGGCCAATACGCTCATGTATATTAATGAATCAACACAGATTTATTCTATGGCTATGAAAAACATTGACCTCTTGCAGGAACATATAAACCATGGAATGTTAACACATGGTAGTTTGCAATGCTGTTTTAATAACAGCTTTAGTGGAGAACACTTTTGTGTGCTCTATGAGTAATTACTGGATTTAGGCATGTGATTATAAGTGTGGTAGGGAGTGGGTTTCATGGCAGGGCAGAAACCACCTATAGTGTTACAGGACACAGCAATTCAGTATTCAGTTTCAAGACCTGTCACCATGGCATCAGGATCATAAAGTGAAGGAAGCAGTAATAAAGCCAAAGTTCTGGCCACCCTTAGCTACTGTTTTTTTTCCCTCAATGGCTTCTTTTAAACCTTCAAGTCAATTCACAGATTGCAAAGATTTTTCAATATCACAAAAGCATAAATAATAAGAAAGAATAAGCTACTGTCATTCAATTTCTTTAATTCATATACACCATAGTACACATGCAGCAACTCCACAAAGCAATCCAGTTAGACAAACATGGAAAGACCAGTGTTTAGCTCAAATGTCTAAAACGGCATAAAACCACAGTAAAGATCCCCTACCCATCATCCTGTGTATGACGCAGTCCAAAAGTGCCCAGGTCTTAAAGGCTTTCCACAAGGGTTTTAAGTTTTTTTCTTTCTGTTTTTTAAATAAACCCCACAAGTTCAAGGGTCAGCCAGGTGGGACTTTTAAGTTCTAACAACAAAGATGGTTATTCTAATGTAAGCATTCACGAAGAAAGCGCATGAGAGAGCGTGAGCGAGGAAGTTTATAGAAAGTGCTGAACTGGCCACCGGGGGCGCTGATGGTGGTAAAGCCCACACCAGCTTCTACAGAGTTCTTAGCTTTTATTAGCCCCCTCTTTTAAAGCCTCGGGTAGGTCTCCTGGCAACCGGGGAGCAAGACAGGGCCGTGTTTGTGCGTCCAGGCCATTCCTCTGTTCACAGATTGGACACTAGAGAAAAGCTTATCTAAGCCTGGGGCACATTTTCCCCAAACACACACACACACACGCGCAAACAGGAGGGAGGTGAGGGAGAGCGTTTTATTACAGTTTCCACATCCTGTGCAGCCAGGCTCCCCTCCATCACACTGTTGTTCTCGAGGGCTCTAAACAATTGTTGTTCAGGGCTTCAGGCTGGGGCATTCTTCAGTTTCACCCACACAAGAAAGTCATCGCCCTGGGAACTGTTGACTGCAGGATTCACTGCCACACAGCTCAATAACGACAGCAACATTTAAGAGACAGAAGGAAGATTGTCTATTAAACGCACACGCCTTGTGTTATATAGGCAAAAATCCTTAGGAATAATTTCTATTGGTGACCACTAATCTAACCAGTTCAGGCACATATCATGTTCATGAGCAGATAGGAAATCAGCACTGCAGAATGAGGAACAACAGCAGGGCACAGCGATTGTATTTTCTCACAGCCCACAGGTTTAGGAACCATGCCCATTTTCCACATTCAGCAGTGGCTTGGTGGGGAAAAAATGAATTAGCTGACTGAAATGTCCTCTAGGGAGAGTGGCTTGAAATCAGGTCACTGCCATTAAAATAATATCCCTTTCAAAACAAGGCCCTTCTTAGTTTGGGGGGGAGGGGGGGTTCAGACCACCCTACACAACATAGGCAATGCCGCAGTTGACTACGGCCAGGAAGCTGAGGGAGCAAAAATAGCCCTGCTTTCTGGGCAGGAGGGATGGCTTAGGTCCTTTATCTGTCCATCAAAGCAATACTAGCAGAACTGCAGTCGTCCAACAGCTCATGTTGGCAGTTAGCAAAGAGGAGTTACCGCTCCTCTTTAAGGCCATTCAGCTGTCCTGGTGTGCTGCAGAAACGGCTGCTTGAAATAACACCTTAGTTAGCCTCGTATGTAGTGGAGTGTGTGCTCATTAGCCTTGGCTGACACACCTAGCTAGAATATATGAAGCAGCAGATACTAAAACTCTAAAAAAATAAACAAATACACAAATATTGGCTATATAGCCCATAGTGGGAACAGAAGCAAATCCTTAAGAGTAAAATATTTCAGATTTCTAAACAGGGAAGAAAAAAAAACACATTCCTTCGAAGCCTTTCCAACATGTGCAGCGTGTTTATTTGAATATTTCTGCTACCAAATATTTATTAAATATACAACTCCCATCTGTCTTCTCAGAATATCAGATGGGTCAAGAACAGTCCAGTATTTACAGAGAGCAGGTCTGCTGTTGTCTTCTCATGCTTCCCTTCAGACTCAGTAGGCCAAATGGACACACAGTGAATGATATATGAGAGTGAGAGAGAGTGAATGTGTGAGAGAGAGACAGAGAGAGACAGAGACAGAGAGGGGAGCTCTTCAGCAACAGCTGAAGTCAAAAATTAAATGGCATGAAAAACCAGGCTTTTATCCCAGCTAGAGGAGAAGATTTTTTTTTTTACAGAAAAAGCAAGGATCCAGCTTAAGAGTTTGCCCCATAACTCAAGATTGATAAATTATACAGTCTGAAAGTTTTTACATGTTCATATAAAGGTTATATAATAGTTTAAAAAAAAAAAGGGGGGGGGGGGGTAATCATAGCGATCACAGAGATCACTCCTATGCAACAGTTTTGAAGGTCTGAAGGATCAGGTTGGTTTGATGGATGAGTCGGTTGGCACTGATGAACACATTTATTGCCCTGAGCGAAAAAGAATGAGAGAGAGATACTTAATTTTTTTTCCCAGATGAACATTATTATGTTCTACCAACAATTAAGTGTTCCTTCAAAACGTGGTGATCTGCATGTTCTGTGCTGTGTCAGCTTTGATCAAAACATCATACACAATATTAATGAGGTCAGAAAGTCACCTTAGAAATCCATACTAAAACAACGCAGTTAGACATGGTTTGATACATTAAACTGGATTTGTGGAGGCTCAAGCAGAGCTGCTTACTTTCCATCTTTGAAGTATGTTTTCAGAGTGTCACTGAAGCTCTTGGAGTATTTCACAAACTCTTTTTTCTGATGCTCCAGTGCCTGCAACCCACAAAGTGACTGCTTTTAATGACAAGATCACAGGGCCTCAGCAGGTGTAGAAGTACTAAACAATGGGTGCTGTTATGGCGTCTCACCCTTCTGTTCTGATACTGGTATTTCTTGAAGACATTGTTCACTGTATCCAGCAGTTCTTTGATGGCACTTGCTATATCTCTGTGGGTGGCAATATAAAGAGCAGTTAGACAAAGCTACTGTTTCATATGCTTCACAAACTCCAATAGACTGGATACACTGATGATTTGAAAACACATCCATTTCCTGGAAACCCCACCCTCAGTCTCATAAACAGTAAAGTCTTCACACCCTGGACGCTGTGTTCATCAATTTATTTTTTCCTCAACAGTATCCAGACAATTGAATACTGAAATATTCTAAATACTAAGAATGGAAGAATTTCTTTTGTGAGATGGTAGGATTTCTTTTTTTGTGAGAAAAAAATAGGTATTTGTGAAAATGAAGCACCCAGTATGTGCCTGTGTGCATGTGCTTCCTCACTTGATAGTCTGCAGGAAGCGTACTCGGTCGTTGATCTCATCGGGGATTTTGCTGAGAATCTGTTTCAGCGCCCGGGCTCTTTCATTCAGCTCCTGAAACTCTCGCTCTGGCCTGTCAATCATATATTCTGCAGATGCAAAAGCCCACCCACAGAACAGTCAGTCAACGTTACTATTATCACACATGACATATTGTCCCACTTTTACACTAAATCATAAGATCAGTCCCTCATCCATACCCAGATACACACAACACCTGGGTTCACACAAACACACCCAATAGACACCAGGACTTTTTTTTAAAGCAGACTACTACCTGAGCACAGACACAAACACCTCACACACTAACTGCTCTTCCAACTGAAGCTGCCATAATAGCTCCACTAAACAATTATAGTTGCCATCTTATCCTTATAACACAGAGGGTTCTCCCTCTCAGTCTCCTCATCCTACAGAAAGGATTACAGTTGAGAGAGCAAATATGGGATTAAAATATGAAAACGGGCCTGGCTTAATGATGGAGGTAAATTTTAAATGCAAACACAAGCCACTGCGTGGATTCTTTTCGTGTGCCTATGAATTCATTAGGAGCATAAATCTGAAGATGTGACCAAACTGCTCACAGTGAGGAGGAAATTCAATTATGAGGAGAAAAAAAAAAAAAAACTCAACATTTCTATTTGTGGGGAAACAGCTCCACCTATGTGCCAGAAGCTGCACTTGCAGGGCATAGTCAATGCACACAGAACCGAGAACATTCTCGTACGCAGTACAAGCGCACGCACCTTCGACGTCGTCTGCAGCCATGCGCAACAAGGACTCCGTGAAGTTGACCTCAACACTCTTTTTCTCCAAGATCTTCATGATGATCTCCTGGGTGAGTCCTGGGTTCTCCTTCTCTGCCTGTGGAGATGGCAGAAACAGAGCTTGACTGATGGTAAACATGCTGAGGTCCACCTGAAGCAACACCAATAACAGCACACACACATCAGAGCATAAGGGCCAAATGCCCAGGCTTAGGTGCATGAATGCAGGTTTTTTTAATAGGCTAAAACTGGTGAAACCCAAATTGCTCACTTCCTTCTATACATAGGATATGACATGTTTTTTTGTTTTGGTTTGCACCCCATGTAGTGTGTGTGTCACATTCTTTTTGTCACACAGTGATCTATGTATGGGGCAAAGATTGTCAAGCTGTACGTAGAATGACGTCTTATTTCAGATGGGTAGGACTAGTCCTTCAGGGTATTGCATTGACCATTCTAATAACAAGCCCTGCAAATGTTATTAATCTTCTGATTAATTAAAAAAAAGAGCTCAGTGACTTGCATGCATTACTGTCTCTTTAGATCAGTACTAATTATACTGAACAATAAAGGGATAGACTAGGGATAGTCTAGGACAGACTAGGATTGAAAGGAAATGACTGGAGCAAAACTTGGGTTAATATTTTACATTTTTAAACCATCCACAGTTTTTTTGGGCAGGAGACATGGATTAAAAAAAGATGAAAGCAACTGAAGAAAGTATTTTCATGTTTAGCCTCAGAGGAGCTGAGGAAGTGTAGGCTTTAATTTTCTAAACACAGAAAAAGATGAGCTCAACTGTACAGCCATGTTACAGTAGGACTATAATCATCTGGTGGGATTTGCGAGTGCGTTCAGCCTTGCCTGTGTCCAGCCTGAATCAGGAGGGTTTGGGTGAGGTGGGCTCCGCCCTTCAGCCTCTTACCTTTATGAAAGCTGCCCGCAGGGTCTGGGTTGCAGACAGGTTGACCCTTTCCAACTGCCAACACAGAGAAACACTATGAGGATTCTTCCCTATGTGCAGCACATTTTACATGCAGAAACTTCTCGCAGCACACAGAGCATCGCTCAGCCTCTAGGAAGAGCAAGACTTTGCCTCTGACTGAATTGAACGGATGAATTAATTCACCCAAAATAACGGGGTGTGATCTTGAAAAGAGGCATGCGTCAGCTGCCCTTGACCTTCGTCACACAGCTGCTGCTGATTTATGTCTGTTTCTGTGCACTGTAGGGAGGGAGTGTGCATGATTACATTTTGAGAGTCTTTGTGTGGTACTGGTATTAGGGCTTCAAAGTAGCAGCTATCTTAAAAGATACCATAAGGTTATGTACAGCTCTCTGGCCAGTAGCTGGTTGTGGAAACATTTAAACTTGAAACATTTCAACATAGTGCTGCTAATCAAAGCAAATGCAGGCATCATTTACATTTCACTAAACAAGTGCCACTGGGTGAGGTTAAGTCACTTGTAGTGCTCTCACTCTTTCTGACTCTCCCCCATTTCACTGGCTCTGCAATGAATAATTTGCCGCCCGAGCCTACCAGAAAAACTGAACAGAACGCCCAAACACGTCAGTCTTAAAGCCACTCAGTTTGGAATTTCATGTTTCAAGATTATGCATAAACATTAATATTTTATATTTATGCTTAAATGCACAGACTTATTTTTTAACAAATGTGTGGTATGGGATGATGTGGGCTAGCTCTAGCTCACAGCTGGGCCCACTACACTGTAGGCCAGGGGTTGGGAGAAGAAACTCTGGTCAGAAAAAGGCCTTTGATGCAGAAAGGCCTTTTCAAACATACAAAAAAAAAAAAATCTATGTTCCAAAACATTTGGAACACCTGAAGTACAATTTGCTGAGTTCTCACTTGCAGTCTTATATAAGAAGATTTGATTCAGAACCTCTCCTGCAACAGTCTCTTTAAGAGTACACTGCTGTACCAGTCATCGCTACCCCTGCTAAACGAACCTCGCTGAAGACTGGGTACATTACGGCATAGAGCGTCATGGAAACCATCGAGGCCGTCTCCGCTTCATCTCCCTTAATCTCTTCCATTGTCATCGCTGGCGTGGTGCTGAGAGGATGGGCGGAGCTTCATCCACTCCCAAGCACGCTCGATTGGGGAGCCCAGGTGATGCCTGCAATGGAGCAGAACAGCCAAGACAGATTAACGATTCCATTTATCTTGAGGACAGATGACCTAGCATGTTATGCTAAAGCTAGCCCAGATATCTAAACCATTTCTTTCTGCTGCAAACATACAAAACTCTGAGTGAGTAACAGATAGACCTATGTTGGACACACATACTATAAGAAACTTAACTATCCATTAAATCTTCTCTGTGCCTTAGTCATTGTTATTTAGACAAGAATGTAGACAGTGAGTCACAATTTCAGACCCACAGGCAGAACACTCCAGAGTAATCTTAAGGCCTTTGCCCCCAATGGAAAGTCATTTAGTCTTATCAGGCTGACATTCACAGACATTCCCCTGATGTCTTCATTCAGCCAGACACAGCACGGTCAAAGTGTGGACTTAGTAACCCTTCAGACAGATTTTTTAAAAGTAACATTGTTTACAGTTCTTTCAGATTGCCACAATACGCATATGCTACTATGACTCACTTTCCTCACAAAGGCCAGCCAACACCTGATCCATGAAAAGGCAACCCAGAGCCAACACCCTAAAGTTAGAAACAACCTGTTTTTCTCAAGCTACCTTTCACCTGAGCACTCCACAAGATGTAAAACTTTATGTAAATCAGAAAATAATTGACAAGCCTAAACAATTATGGCAGTAATGTGAGCCATTAACAGGACGAGGCTCCAAAAAGCAGAGACAACAACTGTTAATTTAACGGTTAAATTAGATTTCAACCATGTGAAAAAGACATTTCATTAGTCATCAGTCCATTTCATACAATCAAAAAATAAATAAACAAGAAGTTGACCACACTGTTTAAATTAAGTGGCAACTTACAGGGAAAGCCATTAAATCTCATTTTACATCCTCTCAGTATTTCATAAACCATATTAATTATAAATGACGAATGAAGATCCTGCTGGAATGAGGTCCTAATGCTGTAAACATGCTGGGCGGTTGGAAAACCCTGGGTTTCAGTCTGTCTTGTTGACGCACAGGAGAATCCCTTGGCTATTCATCTCCAAAGTACTTTCATTTGCATCCTTTATTAGCGTGCATAATATAGCCACAGAAGGTCCACGAATATGCCGGAATCTACTGACATTTAGTCTTGCTCTGGAATGTCCAGTTTCGGGACTAGATTCTTCTCAGAGGATCAAAGAAAAATTACGCATTCGTTAACGTGGCTAAATCGTTATCTTTTGTATATATTTTTTTCTTTACAATTTCTTACATCATCCTATTTTACCGATGAACTAATAATTAGTCTCGGTACTTAATCTCAATAGTGCGGCCAAATCTTCAGCCTCAACTGTGAAAGTTATGCTACCCTAATCGGCCATATAGCGATTACTACGTTTAGCTGTGTTTTTGTCATTTCTTTCGCCACTTTATAGCTATGTAACTGATTAATCTGTCAGTGATTAATTTAGAGTTCACTCAACCATAAAACATAAGTTCTACTCATTATCTAAAAACAAAAGGGAACCTTTTCCCGTTGGTTAGATTATATTTCTTGCTTGCTCAAAGAAAAATATCTATCTGACACTGGTATTAGACAAAAGTAATGATAACATAGCTATCTAGTTATTCGTTAGCCATTAGATACATGAGCGTTTTGACAAACAGACCGTTACTGTTTAACATTTATTTAAACTACAGAAACAAAATCTCATTCGGTTTCTGTGATGTAACCCTCAACAATTGCAAACTTCTATCTGTAAGTTAATTTAGTCATCGACCATACCCAGCAATCAGACTGCCGAGCTACCACAACAACAAACAGTTTGCTAGCAAGGTTAGCGAGCGAGCTAGTTCGGTAGATACGGCTGAGAAGGCCTTGCTCTCTCCTAGCTAGCATAGGTGGCTTTTAGCGTTAATTGATTTTGTCTTGATGTTTGGTATTGAATTAAGTTAGCTAGCATAACTGATACCGGTTGTTGCTGTGGCGCTATGAATATAAGATCGACTTATTTCATTTTTTAAAACATTTGTACAGTGAGACCACTGTTATTATGAAGTAGTGTGTCTAAGCTAACATGTTAAACTAGCTAGCTAGCTAGCTAACTGTTAGGTCAATACAAATATGGGGATAGCGAATGTACAGTAAAACCGTCATGTAAGAACTGTTAGTTACTGTATAGTACTATACTGACCAACCTAGCTAGATTATTAAACTGAACAGCTCATACCTGTGGGGCGGGGGGAATACAGAGATAGTCGTCTGAATTCCCTGCTTGTCTATGGATTACCTCCCAACTCTTTTAGAATATTTGTTCTCTGGATAAAGACGGAAGTTTTCTGCATGAGCAATCCACACAACAGGGGAGGTTCTGTTTTCTGTGAATACCAATCAGGCAATAGCTCATGACTCGCACGTTGGGGACGCTCAGAATTGTAGTCTTTTCAATGCTTACAAAAGTCAAGGACGTGCACTGCATGTTAGAAAAAGAATACAATTCCCAATTCAGTCTTTGATTGGCTGTGGGCGCGCAAACTAGATGATTGCTACCCAGTTAAACAAATCACAGTTTTTATATTGTCATCTTTCTCTTATCTGTTTAACGGTTCTTATATAGACGCGTACGATTGTTGTCTCATTAAATGACCGAAGTTAAAATTTATCAAAGCAAGCAAGCGATTTCGCTGATGAAATTGCATAATTTGTTATTAAGTACCTGTGACTGCATAACAGTGTAGGACTAGACCAATCAGGACTGCGAGAGGGATGGACCATGTCTGAAAATATAACAGCGTGAGCAACCTGCCGCGGTGTAGTGAAGGACAACCGGGGAAGAGCACGCGTACATCGTTACTTGATCAAACCACACGGTAAGGCTCGCTCACGTTTTTCCTTCCCCAGACAGAGAAAATAAGCAATACAAATTATTTAAATGCCGTGGCCGTAGCGTGAGAGTAGTGGTTTTTGTAATAATTGGAGCCCATGATAGGTTTAATTCTTACCAGCTATAGTGTAAACAAATCATATGGTTAGTAAACAAACGGTAACGGCTTTGCACAAAAATAAAATAAATGTAAATTTACTTTAACTGAAGTGTGTAAAATCACACCTGGTTGTTCGGTTGTGTATGGTAAGCCGCCGCCAACACCGCCCTCCCCCCTGCACACACACCTGAACCTAAATAAATTACGTATATTTAATATAACAATTATTAGGCTAATCGCATTATATTTTTGCAAAGATGATTGCGTTAAGTTGATGTTGTCTCGTGGATACGCATATTTTGCAACTGGCCACTTGCTTCATCAGTATAGCCTACGTTAAACGTGTCCTAAACGCTGTCAATAACGTTTAAACACGCAAAAACGGCGCTACGTTTTTGCGTTTATAGCCAATCATAGAAAATTACTATTTCAGTGAAATTTTATGATATTATGCATTCGCGGATACAGACTAACAAATGGCTGCCGATGTCTTACCAGTATATCGGTTTAGTTTCCTTACTGTCGAAGCAATTCATAACCCTATAAATAAGACTTCTCTTTTTATGTTGTTTGTGGAGTGATGATGAATAGCCACACCGTATCTCTGCAACACTTGTAAGGGTTAAGCGGCATTTGGAATCAGGGAGGCAAAGGATTGTGAGGTCACAGCTGCTGTGGGCAGCATGAGCCTCGCTGACATCTGGGTGCATGCATGTCCGAGGTGCAGATGCCCTCCTCCAGAAAATCCTGTTTCATGTTTCTGTAAATGAGCTGTGCAGGGGGACAAAAGGGATCCCCTGGGCTGACACTGTGGGCTGAGGATACTCAACACCTTCTCACGTTTAACTGTGAAATGGCCAAGTTTGTCCTGCTGCTCTGCCTATGTGTCATTGAGATGCAAACGCACAGGAATGAACCCAGAGTTAAGGAGAGAGAGAGATTGTGTGTGCATGCATGCCAAAAAAGAAGGTTGTGGAGAGTGAGAGGCGATTCTGAAGCAGGCCGTCAGTAAGATATTAAGGAAAGAAAAGGGTGATGCGTGGAAGGTGTGGTAGTGTGGTGATGGAAATGCAGGACTTGAGCTGGTGACTCTACAGCAGACATGCCGAGAGTTTCCTAAGACTGTTCACTTCCCATAAGCATATACACTGATTCTCAGATTTACTGATGTCATATGTGGCAGACTTGCCTTCTAATTCACAGACACACACACAGACAGACATTATGACCAATGGAAAATTTCAACATAATTTACTTGTTTTCACTTGCTAATGTATTTACTTCTAGTTTTAGCATTTGGAAGACACTCATCCAACTTGTATATGATGGTATGATGTGTGTGTATATATATATTAGTATGACAGTGTGTTTGCTCCCTGAGAAGCTTAGACCAAGATGCCTTGCTCTAGTTGTTCTTGTAAAGATTTGTTTCTAAGAATTGCCAAAGCCATTGGCATTAATTATTTGGAAGATGTTTCTAACATTGGAAGTCTAGTTGTGTCTATTTTGTGACCCTCAGGTGCCTGGAGGAAAATTCTGGACAGCACAGAAGATACATAATATATGGTCAGAAGTGCTCTGGTTTATTGTGGAGTGATATGAGTCATTTACAGGCAGCATGTGTGTGACGATGGGTAGTACAGAGGTCTCAAGCAGACAGCAACTGAAAGCATTGTATTGCTGCAATCTATTAGTATATTTTTGGAATATATCCAATATATCCATTCAGAAACTGGACAGAATTGGTAGACAGTATTTATGGTAAATATAGTCAACTCAGCAGTGGAAAAGTACAGTAGTACCTAAAAGTGCACACATGGGTTTCTGCTGGCGAGAGAGGAATTGTAAGAACATTAAAGATTTTATTCTTATAGTTGGTTGTCTTTGGCAGTTGATGACAGCTTGAAAACAGTGTAGACATGTTTGCAGTGTCAAACAGGAAGAGGTATGTAGGGTATAGTGTGCAGATTGCTGAGCTTTGCACTGTGTTTAGTAGATATGTATATGACAGTATACTTTGATATGTATATAGTGCAGCATACTTTGATTGCAATGTGCTTTGCACCATGTCTGGGTGTGTTGTGGGTCCTGGTGGCCAGATGGGTTTGTAGTGGGCCTTCAGTAGCCAGTACACATAAACAAACACACACACTGCCCACTTCCATGCTGGACGAGAGTTGTGGGAGCAAGCTTCTCTCATTCACATGTGACTCAATGGCTCCTTTATTTGTGGGGCTGTTAGCAAGAATTAATAACCTCTTCACCTCTTGGCTTTGAGCTGCCATGTCTTCCAGGATTCCTCAAGAGACTCAAATGACAGCTGACTAGATTTTTAAAGATTTCAGAGGGTGCTGTGAATAACTTGCATGATTCCATTCTTTACCTCATACAGCTACTTTTGGTTTTAATAGATGCAGCCTGGCAAGATGCTCCTGTGCTTGAGCCCAGAGAAGAGTACTCTCAGAGGAAAAACATCTGGCCATGGTCTGTTAAATCCAGTTGCCTCAGCTGGGCTTGGATCCAGCATACACTCAGCACTGGCAGAGCTGGAATTTTGTATTTGGCTGATGTTAATATCCAGAGTGACTTGCCTGCATTTGTTATCATGGCAACATTTGTGCTGCCCAGGAATCAAACCCAAGACCTTGCTGGTATTAATACCTTGCTATACCTGCTGTACCAGGTGAGCTGCAGGCATGACCCCCAGACTCCTCACAGAGGAAAATGCAGCGAGCAGGTCATGAAGCGTCTTTAAAAAAAAAAAAAGGGAAAGGGTCTCTGCTCGGATGGTCTCCACACAGAGCTTGGTGGCTCGAATAAGCACAGTGCCCTGGGGATGGGTTTAAATTGTTAACCATCTGCCTTAATGGCCTCTGCAACCGTAAATGGGTCAAAAGCAGAAACCTGTTCAGAGTCATTCCTTCAGGTCTTCTTCATCAGGGAGCAGTGGTGGAAGGTTGCGTGGAACACGCCTCTCCTACGTACTTCCCTACACTCTCCTGACTGCTGACCCCCCACCCCCCACTCCCCCACCTCCCCCGCCGCCGCCCGCCACCAAGCCTGACATTTAAGGTGGAGTACATTTTGAAACTGGGCAAAGGGTGCCCTCTCGCGCTCTGCTTCACTGGTTAAGGCTGATAGCAGTCCACTTGTAAAAAGAAAACTGTTAAATATTGTACAAGCTGTAATGAAGAACAGAATTTGGAGATGGAGGGAGAAATGGGAAGATAATGACCTGGCTAAGGTAATTGTTCTTAATGGATATATATTCTTTTTATCTGTCTTTCTCCCTAACCCACACACGCACGCACGCACTGAAAGGCCACTTTTTTAGAGACACCCATCTAGTAGCATGTTGGACATCCTTTGGACTTCAGAACCGCAGCAGTTTTTCATGGTGTAGTTTCCACTAGGTGTTAATCGTTATGCAGGAATCTTGGCCCATGCAGACAGGATGGCTTCTTGCAGTTGCCACAAATTAGATGGTGGTAGAACAGCCCATTCTACCTCATCTCAGAGATGCTCTATAAGATCTGGGGAGTGTGAAGGCCAGGAAAGCAAGCAAAACTTGCTCTCATGTTCCTGAAACCAATCCAAGTCTATATGACCCTTGTGGCATGGTATATTATGCTGAAAGTATCCTTCTGCCATTGTGTAAACAGCTGCTATGGATGGATAAACTTGTTCAGCCACAATGCTTAGGTGAGCCATACTGTCCAAATTTCCACCCATAGTTACCCGATGAGTTAGGGTGTGCCAAAAAAAACATTCCCAACACCATTACTCCATCTCCACCAGCCTGAACTGTTGACACCTGAGAGGAAGAGCTTATCGATTCATGCTGCTTGTGCAAAATGATGCTCCCATCAACATGGTGCTGCATAGAAGTCTGGATTCATCTGACCAGACAATGTTTTTCCACTGCTCATTGACAAATGATTGTGCTCTTTTGCCCACTGGAGTCTTTCCAGTCTGTTTTCCTTAGACAGCAATGGCACTCAAATGGTTGTCTGCTGTTATAGCCCATCTGTGCTAAGGAACAAGATGTGTGTTCAGACATGTTAGTTGGAGCGTCAGAGTTGCATCTGGCTGCACTTTGCTTATTGTGCACCACTTGTACGTCAGAATGATTCTTGACGTTCTTCTCTAGCCCCTTTCATCAACAAGTTGTTTACGTCCACCAGATCCCCTTTCACTGGATGTTTTCCCTCAATCACCCAATTCTTAGTATACACTTGACACTGTTGCAAAAGAAAACCCCACAAGGTTGGCAGTTTTAGAAATACCGGTCCTGGCTAATCTAGCCCATATGACCATGCCTGTTCAAAGTCGCTTAGGTCACTCAATTTTCCCATTATAATGTGTATTCACACTGAAACTGATTCACAGAAAATGTTCTCACCTGATTTTATGCTGTAATCCATGTGTCTAATTTTCATACAGGGAAGCTCCAATTGTGAAAGAGCAGTTGTTTCTAATAAAGTGGCCTTTCAGTGTATATGTGGTGAAATTATCATAACAACTACAGGAAATACAGTTCAGCCAAAATTGAGACTAGCACAACTTTTGGTTTTCACAAAGTTTGCTGCTTCAGTGATTGATGGTGGCAATTTGCATTAACTCTAGATTGTAAAGATGAATTGCAATTAATTGGAAAGTCATTCATTGCCATGAAGAAAATTAACTTAATCACAAAAATTGACATCATTTCCGTGATCTTCTCATTAGCTCAAGAGAAAGTGTTAACGAGGACAAGGCAGCTGATGTCATGCTGATTAGAAGAGCAGACTGGTTGCTTTAAAAGGGTGGTGGTGCAGAAGTTTTCTTCTGTTAACCATGGTTACCTCCAAGGAAACACGTGCAGTCATCAGTGCATTGTGTCAAAAGGGCTTTACTGGCAAGGGCATTGCTGCTTGTAAGAGCATCTAAATCAACCATTTATCGACTCATCAAAATTTCAAGGAGAGAGGTTCAGTTGCGGTGAAGAAGGCTTCAGCGCACCCAAGAAAGTCAAGCAAGTGCCAGGACCATCTCGTAAAGAGGATGAAGCTATAGGATCGGGTCACCACCAGTGCAGAGCTCGCTCAGGAATGGCAGATGGCAGGTGTGAGTCTGCATGCGCCAGTGAGGCGAAGGCTTTTGGAGGATAGTTTGGTGTCAACAAGGGAAGCAAAGAAGCCACTTCTCTCGGGGGGGGGGGGGGGGGGGGGAATAAAAAATTAAGGACAGACTGACATTCTGCAGGAAGTATAGGGATTGGACCGCAGAGGACTGGGGTCAAGTTATTTTCTCTGATGAAGTGTGTGGTTGTTTCTCATCCAAGAGAGTGGGTTTGCTCAATTTTGCCTAAGAACACTGCCATGAATAAGGAATCCTCCAAGAGCAAATTCTCCCAATAATCCAGGAGCAATTTGGCGATGAACAATGCTTTTTCAAGCATGACAGAGCACCATCTCACAAGGAAAAAGTGATAATCAAGTGGCTCGGTGAACAAAACATTGACATTTTGGATCAATGGCCAGGAAACTCCCCACAATCCTCAAAAAAAGGGGGGGGATAAACAAAAATACGGAAACTGTGATCAACGCCAAGCACTGATTAGGCAAGAATGGGTTGCCATCAGTCAAGAATTTGCCTAGAAGCTGATATGCAGCATGCCAAAGCTAATTGCAGAAGTCTTTAAAAAGAAGGGTCAAACTGTAAATATTAAGTGTTTGCTTAAACTGAACGTCTTTGTCAATAAAAAGTTAAATGTATGAACTGCTTATAATTTTACTTTATCTGACAAAAGGATCTAAAAAACAGTAAACTCTGAAAATTTGTCAGTCTCAAAACTTTTGGCCATGACTGTAAATCTGAGTTTCTGTAAATATTCACATATGCTCCACTAGGGATTTGGCATCTTTTCTGTTGCACTGACATTTAGACTGAGCATTCACAAGGGCTATATAAGGTATCTGTGCAATTATATTGCTAGTATCCTCCATAAAACAGCATGCATAATAGTTCATCTTTGTTTAGTCTGTAACTCCCTCTCCCTTAGTACTTAGCTATGATGTGATTGTTACCCGTTCCTGACAACCCCCCTTCCTCAATTCCCCAGCACCACTACCACCCTGTGCCAGCCACCTCTTCTCTCTTTCCACATCCGATGAAATGCTAGCACAAACATTAACAATGTAACGGCCCGAGTGCAGTTTACAGATGCAGACACCGGCACTCGCGTATAACACAAACTGTGAACGCACATACGGCAAACAAGTGCACCCTGACCACGAACAGGATCAATGACGGACGATGATGCACACACTAAAAGGGGTTTAAATACATACAAACATGACGAAACTAAACCGATGCAGGTGTGTGCTGAACATAGGCGGGGCTACAAACAAGACAGTCAACAAGGAACTCCCACTGCATGCAGTGGACCACACCATGTGACCAGTGGAAGGGGAGTATTCTGTGACAGCACCCCTCCCAAGGGGTGCGGCTCCCATCCCCAGGACAGTAAACCCCAGGCCGCCATGCGCACACACACACACACACACACACACACACAGCACAACACATAACATGACAAAGCCTAGTGCCCACCCACCACAAGGTGGGGTAGGAGCCACCAACAAGGGAGGCTTCTCAGTTCATGAGGGGGAAAGGCAGAGTCCGTGCCTCTTACTGGGCAGTCCAGTATGCTCCGCACAACAATGTGTCGATGCGCTTGTACACACACAAAAGGTGCTTCAATGCAGCACCCGCTGGAAGCACAGGTGCTGGAGGTGTGTCCTTGGCCCCCACTGGACACACTGAGGGGCACATCCACCCTGGCTCTGAACGTGCTACTCCTCATTACGGTCCTTCTTTTGCCAGCCGTCCAAGGAGAGCCCCAGAGGCAGTCCACCTCCTGGGCTTTGGGCGGACCCTTCCAGTACTTTTGGTCTTTCCACGGAAGTGGAAGAATATCCTCGCTAGCCCAGGGACCTAGCCGACTCAACCAACTGCCTTCACCGCGGTCCCCGTGGAGCCCATCGGCTCACCAAGGTACTGCCTTGGTAGCGCTTGCCCCCCCCCGAGAAATTCCAGAAGTTCATCAATTGTTTAAGATGAACAACATTCCATATCTTCACAAAGTAAAGTGATTGACATGACCCCACAGATAGAAATCCAAAGTGCTTAAATATGGAGAACATGGTAGCTACTCGATTAGACCCCTATGACCAATCCACTTTTGGGGAAACTGCACATTAAGATTTCTGACAACAATGTGTCTATAATGAGGTGGGGCATCATCTTGTTGGATGAATTCAGGAAATGTTCCCTCCTCTGACAGCAATAAAGGAAACATGTCTTCATCTAACAACCTTGCTTAATGGTCTGCACTTAATATTCCGTCAATGAAGAAATGTTCCACAATTTGGGTACCCCATACACCACACCATGCCATCACTTTAGATGTTAGATGGATCATTCCAGTGAGAGTTTGTAAGTTTGTGTCTGACCCATGTCAGTGATTCTGTTTATTGACTTCACCATTCATGAAGAAATTTGCTTCATCAATGAACAGCACCTGATTGGGAAAATGAGGGATTATCTGAAGTTGCTGTGTCACGCATTCTGCAAATTTTATCCAACAATCTGAGTTGGGTGCCATTTATTGGTAGACCAAATCGGCTGAATTGAAGCATAGTTAACTGCATTCCAGAGACAGATGATGAGTGCTATGGTGTGGGCTCTTGCTGAATGAGGCCAGAACAGCAGTTGCTACATCAGTAGCAATTTTTGGTCATGTATCTTTCGGTATATTGGTGACAGAACCTGTTTCTGGGCATATGGAAATAATTTTGGCAAATAATTGGTAATGGCAGGACTGTTGGGCATTTGTTGAAATCTTCTGTGATGCTGTGTGCTTCGTTCACCAGAAATGAGGATGATCGCTACATGTTCTGCTTGGGATAATGCCGTCCTTCAAATCGGTTTTAACATGAGAATGAATGCAATTGCATTGATATGAAGCACACCACTGTTTTTCTGGTGACATTCTCTTCCAGTTTGATGTGTCCCAGACTTAACAAGTTGAATCCAAGATTTTGCCATTCAAGATGTGCACCATGTTGGTCACATAGCCTAACACTTTTCCCCCTTCCTCCATAGCTTGTGTCTAAAATTGGATCACAGTTTGCCAAAATGTTTTCAGTATATTGGTGTTTACTTGCTCCCATCTACTTTAGTGAACTCCCCCTCTTGCTTTCTCAGATCTTGGAATAACCTTCTTGCTGTCCCCCACAGCAGACATTTCACCTTGAGTGACAGGTCCTTCAGTGCTATAGCCACCAAACTCTGGAACTCAATCTCTCCACAACTGCTCTTCTTTTCTACTTTCAGCTCTGATTGAAAGACTTTTCTTTTTCATGAACATTTCCTTTCCTCCTTTTCTCCATGGTTTCTCTCCTTTTCTGAATAAAGATAGGTCGGGGGTCTAGGCATACAGACACAAGCACAAACAGGCTGAGTGATTGAGCCTGACTCCCTACCCTCCATAAGAGCCCTCTATAAAATTATTATGGATGAAGTGGGGGTTGAAGACCACCCTTGTCGCGGGCCGTTTAAAATCGGTTTCCTCCCTCAGGAGCATGGCGCACTCCGCCTTGCCTTTTAAGTCAGCCTGCACCCCCAGTTTAAATCTGATGGAGGAAGAGCAAAGGAAAGAGGCAGACTGGTCTGAGGAGGCAAGGAATGGAGGAAGGCTGCGAGATGGTGGGAGAGATGGTGGGAGAGACTTGTCTTGCAGCCATCTTCGGATGATGGTGCTGACCGACCCGAGGAAAATGCAGGTTCTTATGGTTCATTTCCAGCACAGGGGCTAGGCATTAGCCAAGTCATCACAATGGTTAATGAGGTTTCTATTGCTGCCTTTGGTATGTTTCTTTTCCAGTGCTGACCTGTATGGAAGAGATGGTGTCTGAAATGTGGTCCACTGCAAGTGAAAAGCCAGAGGCCAAAAGCTGGCAAACTTTTGGGGTGTGGTGGGTAAAATCACCTTACCACCCACCACCTTCAAGGATAAGCTCTCATGTTCTTTTAAGAAGTAGCATGTCAAATCTCTATGATATGACAAAATCTTTTAACGTCGCAAATCTGGCCTAAAATCCATCCCATTGACTGGAAGCAATGTGCTGCAACTTGATCGAGAGTTCAAATTTCAATGCTGCCGTCCAGTATTGGACAGTTATCAGTGGCAAATATAATGTATTTATTTATGCAATATTTTGGGCCATTTTCCAAGAATTCTTAAAACATACAAGAGATGAAATTTAAAAGAGGAGATTCTTTAGTAAAAATGGAGTCAGACATGGAAGAATTCCACAATTACCACAACCTATGGTCACCTATTTTGCACCTTTTGCACTGCCATGTTTTCACTTTCCAAAGTGGCAAGTAAAAAAATAATTTGGATGGAGCAAAAAAAGTTCATTTTAGACCCTGGTTGAAGCATGGTAATACATTTACAGGATGAGAATATCACCACCATCATAGGATAAAAGCCATGTAATATGTTGAGCTTTATACAGCCCCTGGGCTGAAGGGGCAGGCTGCTTCATAGTGATGGATTAGCTCTGCCTTGCCAAGATCACAAGAGTGCTGGGGATAGAGAGGTTAAGAGCTGAGGTTTCGGCCCAGAACCTCTCCCATCAACACAGCCATATATTCCCGTTGGGAATTTTCAGAGTCCTCATCACCTCTCCTTCAGCACTGCGCTGATGAATGCCCTACAGACAGCCTTGCCCGCCCTTCCGCATCCATCTCCCTCTCTATATCTTTATCTGCTTTTCTGTCCATCTCTCCCACTGTCTCTGACCTTTCTCTGTCTGCCACTTTCTGTCTCTCTCTCTCTCTACCTCTGCCTCCACTCTTCTGTCCCCAAATGACACTATAACTTCCCATATACAATCACCAGTGTTTCCACTGTCATCCTTCCATTCTTCATCGTCCATTATCTACGTAACTAGGGCTGCCCAATATGGACAAAATATTATAATACAGTTATACTGCTGAATCAACCTTTTCTCATTCCCGATTCGTCATATGTTGACGCTTGGGCAGAACCCTTGGCATTGGTCTGTTGTGAACCATGGCCATCTGACCCCCCCACCCCCCTTCCATCTGAAAAAAAAACTACCATCTTAGTTTACTTTATCCCCTCCTGAAGTACTGCGGAAGTTGCTCATTATGATTCCAGCTCTTAAACAAAAATTAAGGTGCTGGTCCAACTTTAGTAATGTTACAATCAACAATCTTGGATAAGGTTAGAGTTATAGAGAATCTGCAAGTTTCTTAAGTATAATGAAAATCCTCCTTACAAATAACCCCATCACACAAACTGTATGTGCACTTCAGTGGTATATGGAGACAATGGGTTATGATGCAAAGCACATGTCACTCCTTTCAACCAATAGAATTTCAAATATGTCTTCACATAATGACAGCTCACACACAGCCAAGCAGTTATTAGTGACAGATCCATGGACAGTTAATGGCTCCTCCCACCACAAATAAGCAATATTGTTAATAAATATGATATTAGATTGGCACAGCAGCCTACTGAATGTTATGTTTGTTTGAGAAAACCATCATTATGTATAATTTCCAACTTTTCATTAAAAGTAAATTTATAAAACAGCATGGATAATAAATTCACAATGATGTCCTCCTCACTGGTGTTAGCGTTACTCACTCATCATAAACCATCAAGCTAGCTGATTAGTTTCTTTCTCTAGCTTGTGATTTGTGTCCACCACAGCTAGCAGAACTTGTAATAAATTAGAGATAACAAAAGCCACCCATATAGAGGAAAGATATGATTGGTCAATTTTACTGTCATTTGAAATTGGTCTCTCTTTGAATTACTATTGGCTGGCCCTCTGTACATTTATAGCTGGACCACCAATCACCAGCATTCTTTCCAGCAACTGCAGAGGCAGCATAATTCTGTCAGGGTGACCAAGGGGCTTCTTTCATTTAAACCTTCAAATTCCAACACAATCTGAATAGGCAGGTTTGAAGAGTTTATTTGCTTAGAATTGCATTTGTTTAGATGTTTGTTGTTAAATTATGAACAGATAAAATAAAATTACAATTGATTAGTTTTAAAATATTATTTTTAAAATATCTTAGGTCCTCTTTGTGGGACTAGAAGCCCATGACAATTCTCCACTAGCATCAGAAAAGGCTGTCTCTGATTCATCTTTTTTGGGCTTATCACATTACAGAGGACAGCCAAATTTATATATATGTGTGTATGTATGTGTGTGTGTGTGTGTGTGTGTGTGTGTGTGTGTGTGTGTGTGTGTGTGTGTATGTGTGTGTGTATATATATATATATATATAATTCCTGCTCACACTACTCATATAATGTATTGGGTTGAGTGGTGTAAGCAGTACCCCCCCCCCCCCCCCCCCATTTGAAATGAAACCAGTGTCACTGCTGGAAAAAATGCATAGAATGGCAAAGAGAAATGATGAAATGCACATTCACATCCTCTACGGAGGAATTCCTTGCGCTGTTTTGCCCTGTTGAGGCACTTTACCAGCTCTCATTTATAACAATTTTCATCTGATAGAAAAATCACCCTACATACACAAACTCCACAAGTCCATCAGCACATTGTTCTATTTCAGATGGCATTATCTCAGATGTTGCAAAATATACATCATAAAAGCTGTTTCGTCAGGCTGTGACCATATCCTTATGACTTTTATTTGTCAGTAGGTGTGAATATCAGTGTGAATGTCGAGTGAAGAAGGACTAAATGTATCATTTTTCTAATTTGAACCGGACCAAGGGAAACAAACTACAAATATAAATGCAATCTAAAGCCTATATAGTTCTAATTTGCGACATGAACAGATCGGCATTTCTTGTTCGGCATATTTGGAATAAAGTCAAGTGGGTGTGTTTGGACAATTATTTTAAAAGTCTGGCGTGGTTATTTGTCTTGTTTGTAACCATGTCTTCCTTGTTAGCACACACCTGCACATGGTTTAGTGTTTGCCTATATGTATTTAAACCCCTGCTGGTGTGTGCAGTGTTGTCGGTTATTGATCATGTTTATGTTCCATTTGTCCTTGTTCACATTGTCAAAGTTGCGCGTATTCACATCCATGTTCACCATTTACGTTATATGTGAGTGCCGTTGTCTTTTTCGTTTATTAATAAATGTTTGTCTACGTCAGCGGAGTCTGTGCGTCCTGCTCCTCGCCCTCTGACACTCAGGCTATTACAGAGAGAAATGGGGATTTCACTTTGCGAGTCCGAGGGTCTGACACAGCCCCACCAGCAGCTCCACCAAAAATGTTTATCCCCAACACGCTAATTCATCAAGATATAATTTGTTGATGCTACACCGCATGACAGAAAGAGCCAGAAAAGAGATGAGGAGAAAGACGAAACTGTAATTCATTTTCCTGAGTGCTTGAATTTCTTTAAAACATTTTATTAATTTAAATACCTTTCATTATATTTCATTCATGGATCTACCTCAAGTGTAAATATATATTTGCACAATACGTTTTTTTTGGGTTTTTTTCACATCTGTATTTTATAGGTTACTTTATGATTATTATTATGGTTTATTACTTTTAAGGGGTATATATAAAAGTAATAATATTAAAAATAAATGAATAAATAACTATAATCAATTTTATTACTTCATATCATGGTATCATTATCATCTGGATAGTTGAAAATACTGTGATACTAATTTTAGCTTATATCATCCACCACTACTGAATAGTGCATTTGTCATATTTCTCAAAATGCCTGCAGAACACCTCTGAGATAGCAAACAGCCCACAATAGGAAAAAAAAGTAAAATCATTTGTTCATTGCAGGCAGTACCATCCCGATTTGTAAGTATTTTGAGTCCTTTTTTGTTTCTGATCTTCCTCTGAGTGCTCTCTCTCTCTTCCTCCCTGACAATCCCCACTTCCTTCTTCTTCCCTGTGGCTGGGTGTGTGCTCCGTCATGGAGTGTGGGCTCCAGTTGAGAGTGATGGCTAGGAACCCGCTGCTCTATCTAGGGCATCCCATCTGGCTGCTTCTGGCTTGGCAACACTTAAAATATTTGTACTCCTCCCTCATTAAAACTGAAAAATGATTCAGTTTCTCCCTTGTTTATACACACAAGCCACCCAAGTGTTTTCATGTACCAGAGAGAGATTTTAATGCAGTCTGTCAGATTGTTTGTTTGTTTGTTTGTTTTTTATTTTACTTTTGAGTAGGAATGCACAATATATCATTTGTTAACTGCTATTACAGTGTTGGCATTTGCAACACTGATGTATGCAAATGTTGCCAAAAAAATCACTCTTTTTGTTATCCAGTCTGCCATTCTAGTGGAGTATTCTGTGGTTTTTATGAATGAATAAGGGTATTTGCATGGTCCGACCAACAATTTGGGTAAAAAAAAATGCTGATTGGCCAGTATGTGCTAACGTATTCCTTATCACAATAGCAATAGCAACACTCTAATATTCTGTTAGAAAGCCTTTAGTTTTGATTACGGCATGCATTCGCTGTGGCATCATTTCCACAAGATTCTGCAATTTCACAACATTTATTGTCCAGAGTTGCATTAATTTTTCCCCAAGATCTTGTATTGATGATGGAAGATTTGGACCACTGTGCAAAGTCTTCTCCAGCACATCCCAAAGATTCTCAATGGGGTTCAGGTCTGGATTCTGTGGTGGACAATCCATGTGTGGAAATTATGTCTCATTTCTCCCTGAACCACTCTTTCACAATTTGAGCCCGATGCATTCTGGCATTGTCATGTTGGAATATGCCTGTGCCATCAGGGAAGAAAAAATTCCATTGATGGAATAACCTGGTCGTTCAGTATATTCAGGTAGTCAGCTGACTTCACTCTTGGGGCACATAACGATGCTGAACCTAGACCTGACCTGAACTGCAGCAACCCCAGATCATAGCACTGCCCACCGTACACTGCTTGTACGGTAGGCACTAGGCATGATGGGTACATCACTTCAGCCACCTCTCTTCTTACACTGATGCTCCCATCACTCTGGAACAGCGTAGATTTGGATTCATCAGACCACATGACCTTCTTCCATTGCTCCAGAGTCCAATCTTTATGCTCCCTAGCAAATTGAAGCCATTTTTGCAGGTTAGCCTCACAGACAAGTGGTTTTCTTAAGGCTACACAGCTGTTTAGTCCCAATCCCTTGAGTTCCCTTTACATTGTGCATGTGGAAATGCTCTTACTTTCACTATTAAACATATCCCTCAGTTCTACTGTTGTTTCTCTATTAATTGTTTTCACCACACGTTTAAGTGATCGCAGATCACGATCATTCAAGATTTTTTTTCCGACCGCATTCCTTCCTTGAAGATGATGTTTCCCCGCTGTCCTTCCACTTTTATATAATGCGTTGGACAGTTCTTAATCCGATTTTAGTAGTTTCAGCAATCTCTTTAGATAATAATATGACCCTTCTGAAACAGATTAACATCTTTTCCAAGACCACAGGATGTGTCTTTCGACATGGTTGTTTAACAAATGAGAAGCTACTCTCTGCATCAGTTAGGGTTAAATAACTTGTTGCCAGCTGAAACATAATCACCCTTGCAATAATTATCCAATGGGAGACTCTTACCTATTTGCTTAGTTAAATCCAGGTGGTGACTTTTTTTTTGGCCAGGCAGTGTATTAAGAAACTTACAATACTCTCACAGTATTTTTAGAATTGAACTTTAGAATTGATTTGTTATATATTGAATGCACATTGGTGAAAGCTTGACATGATCACTTGCTGTATTACTCACACCCCCCATTCACCCCAGTAGGGAACACGACAAATCCCACCCCCGCCCACACCCCCAGCTGACTGATGGTACTGTCCATTGGGCATGTGAAGTGAACCAGAATTAGGGTTTAATGTCACTGAAGCCTGCTCTTGTCTGAGACACAGTTGTAGGGCTTGGGCCGCTGAGCCTTTGTCCCCAGACCCCAGCTCAGTGAGCGAAAGGTCACTCGGACCTGCCGCTTTCATGCGCGCCTCCTCCTGCCCTGCCCACCTCTTTTCACCTGCCCCTCTCACCTCTTTTCTCCTGTGATCACAGACGGGTGTCGGGTTTCACCCAGGGGGCAGCGCCTTCAGGGACGAGCGCCCGTTCCCGTGGATATCCGTGTAACAGCACGTGACGAGCCCATAGCAGCTAACTGCTTCTGGAATGAGCACCTCACGCCAAGAAGGGTCAAGAAAGTTCCAGAGCTTAACACAGGTGGATGTTTGAGATGCAACTAAAGACATTTTCCTCATTTTACCCATGGTTTAGGTCTACTGCATTGCGGTACCTTTTGTGAAGTTACACTTAAATAGTGGATCGTAGCAGAAAATTGGGAATGATGTCCTAGTTTAAAAGGAAGGATTAAAAGCCAGCAACAAAGTGTAAAAAAAAAAAAAAACATTTACTCCTTCTAGCGCATCGGTGAGTTCAGGGACCTTTACAGACTGTTTCAATATTGAGCTTCGACTTGAGGAAAAATTCAAACTAAACTAAAATAAAAAGGTTCCAGCATTCTGCACTGACAGGCTCTTTCCAGTGCAGTGCATCTATTTATCAATATGACAATGTGTGTACTGGGAACTGAACCCATGACCAAGGTGCTGCCAGCCCCTTGCTTTAGGTCTCATGATGTATAGGAGTCACACAGAATTTTAAAATAATATCAAAATAATGCTTGGTGTTTTGTTTATGTCAGACTTCTAATGACAGGCATGGAACTGCATCTAGTTTATGTTCAATGCTCTGGTTATTGTGTCAGGTAGGACTTGCTGAAGTAGTGTAGTAGTGATCAACTGCAGAGGAAGCAATAACTCATCACTGGCCACAACACTATTGAGTGTGAAGCAGTAATATTGTCTCCAGCATACTTGTCAGGTCTCATGTTGGCAGTATTTTTGAAGAAAGATTGTCGTTTTGTTCTGTGCTCTGTTCAAGACTGTGGGAAGCTTTTTTAGAAAATGTAAAACACACACAAGGGTTTGGTTTTGTTTGCTTTCAAGGAAACACTGGAAGGGTCAGTAAGCAGCAGCGCGAGGCTTTTTACCTTCGTAGTGTGCTGAGACTGGGCTTGCCATGCAGAGAAGCAGGAGGGAGATGCCAGCTCTCTTGGCTCACTATGAGATCGACCTGTTTTTGTGTTCAGAGGTGGAGCATCGTTGCAGCCAACAATGATACTTAATGCTCACTAGCAAAAGGGGAAAATGGATCTGCCTTTCCCCCAAGGTGTTCAAACAAAAACACTTAAAGAACAAACATTCTGGCACATACAATACGAAAACAAGGCATGCATGTACCATCACAGCACGCACGTACACTCTCTCTCACACACACACACACAGCCAACCATATCCGTCATCACACCACACACACACACACACACACACACACACACACACACACACACACACACACACAGCCCACTCATCACTCTGCTTCTGTCGTTGCCTGGCAACATTGTTTTCCGCACAAACAGGGAAAACATAGTGTGTGTGTGGATTAGGGGAACTGGTGTGTGGATCAGGGGAACTGGTGCATGCGTGTAGAGTGATGATGGACATGGGCAGCAGAGATTGTGTGCAATAATGGTGGATACTTCATGGGAGTATGCGTGTGGGGATAAGTGATCTTGTGATGGCTGCATGAACATGTATGGCTCAGCAGTCCATAGGAGATACTTGTATGCTAAACCTAATTCCTGTGTGTGTGTGTGTGTGTGTGTGTGTGTGTGTGTGTGTGTGTGTGTGTGTGTGTGTGCAGCGGTGGAGAAAAGTGTGTTCAATTATTCATGGCACATAATGCACTGAGACTGAAAATATAGTGTAATGTAATATACTATATTATGTTATTTAATTTACCTTTATAAGACAGTATCCATCTTTCTGCCTTTCATTTCTGTCTCTCTTTCAGCCCCTCCCCTTCTATCAATATATCTCTCATTCTGTCTCTAGCTGTTTCTCATTTACCATGTTGATGGTCGGACTCATATCGCTGCTGTTGCTACGGGTGTGTGGTTGTCGGGTGGCGGATGCCCCCGATGATGTGACGGCTGAGTTCTCGGTCAGGTTGTACCACCAGCTCCAGATGGTGGGTGGAGAGGAGGACAACATCATCTTCTCCCCACTAAGCGTGGCTGTGGCGCTGGGCATGGTGGAGCTCGGGGCCAGGGGCTCTTCGCTGGAGCAAATCAGGCAGGCAGTGGGCTACAGCCACTTCCGAGAAGGTACAGACTGGCCAGCCTGGTCATGGGTCTCCACATACACCAGCAATGCTAATGCACGAGCTACCATTGCCTCAGACAGTGTGTTTATCATGTATGTTTGTCCCAAATTATTGCCAAAGTACAAGGCAGGCAGCATTACAAAGCAGTTATACAATATATAAACAAATTAAAGTGCTATATATTGAGTCATGCAATAATTGAAGCTTGGGAAAGACTTTCTTCTTATCTTCCTGTGTACATGCCCATCCTTTCTCTTTTTACCGCCTTTTCCTTTGGCTGCAGTTTTGCGTGCTCTCGTCTGTAGATTAAGTGAAGGCGTGCTCTTCAATCACAACCCCAATCTTAGTCAAGGATTCTCGAACTCAAGAATCCCAAGTGCCTGTGACTTGTGGCGGTGCTGGAGCAACACTGACGGGTGGGGGTCTGTCCGCAGACGAGGAGTTCTCCGCTCTGAGGAACCTCACGCAGGCCCTGGCGGCAGATGAGGCGCAGTACGTGGTGCGTCTGGCGAATTCGCTCTTCCTGCAGACAGGCGTGAGCTTCAGCCCGGACTTCCTGCGCCTCATGAAACACTACTTCCACGCCGAGGCAGAGACGGTGGACTTCAGTGAGGCAGCGGCCGCGGCCGAGCACATCAACACCTGGGTGCAGAACCACACCGAGAGTGAGTCACACACATCTGCAGCCAGCACACTGAGAGCTGCCATCCGTCCAAAGCTTACATCCGGAGCTTACATCCGGACAGGGCCTACGTGCAGACACGCATCTTCTCACCTTCTATAATGAGCAAGTTATTTTCTCAATCTTCCTATTGACATTTCCTATTTTTATTCAGTAGTAACAGAGTCAGGGAGATTACCATAATCTGAAGGAAGTACAAAACTAAACCAGGTCTGCTGAGTCAAGCTAAGCAGTTTAGAGCATTTGGTGATGTATGTGTCAGCTCCTCGCTGCACTCAGTAGCTTCTCCACACTGTCTTCACCATGAAAGAATACTCTGGCTGGTGCTCCTGCACACGGAAGGGCAAATGCAGGAGTTTAGCCTGAGGAAGATTTGACGGTAGCTGAGGTGATGATCCCTTTATTCCTGTACTGAGAAAGAGGGGGCCAAGAGAGCAAGAGGAAAGAGGACCAAGAGCTGGAAACTCTTCCCATTCTGTGCAGTTTCTCTTTGCCGCTGCAGGTAAGATCCATGACCTGGTGTCTCCAGACGACTTCAGCAGCATGACGAGGATCACCCTGGTCAATGCCGTCTACTTCAGGGGCAGCTGGAAGAACCAATTCCGGCCTGAGAACACCAGGACATTCTCCTTCAGCAAGGACGATGGCAGCGAGGTACAGACGCTAATGATGTACCAGCAAGGAGACTTCTACTATGGTGAGGAACAAAAGGGTCTGGGTGGGGGGCAGGGGGATTACTATGTAGGGGTAGATGCCACTGTGTGTGAGGGAACACTGCCGGTGTGCCAACATAATTCTACAGTTTACCCTTCCCAGCTACTGCTAAAGGTAGAATAATACTAACATCATAATGTGACTTTTAAATGCCTTTAAATTACAGCAGATGTCCTGATCGGTCTCAAACCAACACAATAATGGTTCTTCCTGTGAACCTCCTATAAGTTCCTAATGTAGACAAGCTGGCAAAAGATCCCGCAGCTGCTCTGTAGAACATAAATCTCTGTTACAGATCATAAGAACGTGAAGGCTCGGTAAGCCTTGGGGAGGCTGTTGAATTTTCCGGCTGTTATTTGTCTGATAGGGTGCCATTTGATACAGGATATAAAAAGAGGTGGAGTGGTGGAGAAGAGAGGCTGGCAAAGCACGTTTGCGTGCGTCTGGTCCACGTGCATGCGTCTGCTCCCTGCACGGATCTGCCCCCGGTCTGATGCTGGAGGAGCAAAGCTTCACCGTGCATGAGCCACCCTCTGCTCCTCCCCTGCTGAAGACACTGCATGTGATGAGGAGAGTGAGAGGGAGAAAGAGGAGTGGAGAAGGAGAGGGGGGAAAGGAAAGAGGAAAAAAAAGAGGGATTAGGAAATCAGGAGCAAGACACTAGGCAAATTAACAGAAATGTACTTAGATATATGATGTACAAGATCTATTCATAAACTAGCCATTTTTAGATCTTCTGTTGAACTAAGGAGAACCTTTTAGGTTTCTACTTTAGATGCTTCTGCAGTGAGTGGTGTGTAGAGGAGTGCAGTTCTCAGATGCAGAGTATGCCGTGTGGCTTTGGAGAGCTGGATGTTGTGATATGAAGAAGCTTGTATGTGTTGTATGTGGGAGGGGCAGGATGGAGGACTCTATGTGGCAGTATCTGATATCCTCTGGAACATGCTGTCTGCCTACTGATACGGGCCAGATTGCATGCTGCACTAGGTACACCACGTTATGAAACAGGAGAATCAAACCTAGATCCTGCAGGAACACAACTCTGCAGAGTGAGTTTGCTGTTCTAAACACCTGCAAATCACCTCCATAGGGACCAGGTAATAAGGTTATGAGGTTAAGGTTGTGTTATTGTCACACTTGGGAGAAAATTGTATTGGACCGTAGAGATCTTACTTGCTAAGCTTGCTTCATTTTCCACAGTTACAACAATTACAGCAGAAAAAATATACAAGACAGTGGCACTACATTTAACTTGCATAGAAAAAACTAAAACTCATATTATCTGCGTGTATAGCCACCAGTCCACCTATCCATCAGATGCTGTTTTTTTTAACCAGAGAAAAACACTAAACTGTGCAATGCTGTGCTCCATGTGACTGAAAACCAACAGCCAAATCACATTGTAAAACCCCCACCCTGTTCCCCGCACCCAGGTGAGTTCAGCGATGGCACCACGGAGGCGGGTGGGGTATACCAGGTACTGGAGATGCCCTATGAGGGTGAGGACCTGAGCATGACAATCGTGCTGCCCAGGCAAGAGGTCCCTCTGGCCACACTGGAGCCCATCATCAAAGCCCAGCTGCTGGAAGACTGGGCCAACAACGTCAAGAAGCAGAAAGTCGAGGTCTACCTGCCGAGGTTAGAGACACCACCACATCAGTGTTGAGTCCATGTCTTCTCACTCTGGAGTGCATCACCTCATGTCTGGATTGGCTAGGTTATGGAGTAAGGCTTGGTTGTTTTGTGTGAGTGCCTTCAATGGACGTGCTGCGCCTGGAGTTTTGTGCATGACTTTTGTTGGATGTTTTCTCTAATTGGGTCTGGTTCTAAGGTTTAAAGTGGAGCAGAGGATCGACCTGAGAGACAATCTGCAGCAACTGGGCATCAAGAACATCTTCACTAAAGATGCAGACCTGTCGGCCATGATGGCTGAGACAGCAGGTATGAAGCACGGCTCAGCCAGACTTACGAGTGAGGTGTTAGCCTCTCAGAAGGTGCGCACACACACACACACACACACACACACACACACACACACCCACACAGGACCTGATCATGCTTCTGCGTGACAGCAGTGATTTTTTTATTTTTTTTTCCTGCTCATATTTTTACCTATATTTATTTTTTCATGTTGTGCCTCTCAATTGCTGTTTCAGCTGTGGAGAGAAAATCTGCTGGCAGAAGGTTGCACTGGGGAGGCAGAGATAGCGATGGATGTGTGAAGTGTTGTGGTGGGGGTGATAGTTTCTGAGAGAGCTGAGCTTCAGGCCATAACTGCAGATTTTCTGTGGTTTGAAATGCGGAGCTCTGTGTCTCAGAACTCCAGTGCCAAATCTGTCCGCCAAGACTCACGAAGACCCCCCCGCCATAGTTTAAAAATAGACAGGAACGCTTGTGAATTAATTCAGTGTATTATATGAACATTGAGGTGTTCAGTGTGAATACCATGGGTTTGTTAGTGCAGACATTAGTCCTCTGTTATAAAATGCATCTTTGAACCCTATACTCACCAACCAGGGTATTAGAAACACCTCTCTTGTACTCACACTCACTGGCTGGTTCATTAGGTACCTATCTTAGGTGGATTTATAAGTGTACAATTACTGGATTGTAGCCCATCTGTTGCCGTGAGAGTGGTTGATTCACTGTGAATCAGCCACTCTCAACCCCATTCATCACCATTTGGTTTCTGACCACAGGACCCATGCTGATCGCTTGTCATTTGTAGGCCAGGCTATTCTCAACATGACATTAATACTTTTATGGTAATGACATGGTTTGGTTGTGGAGTTGATATAGGCTTATCAGGCACAGCAGTGTTGCTGGGGATTTTACACAGATTGGTGTCGCAGCTGAATTAAGAGTGGCCCACCACCAAAAAAGACCCGGCCACCAACAGTACTGTGGTCCACTGCCCAAAAGGCTAAAAAGTGGATTGCACCAACTGGAAATGGTAACATATAAACTGTACACCTACAGAGTATACCTACAGGATAGGTGTTTCTATGAAAGTATCTGTTAGGCCCTCTTAAAACCATATCCATGCAAAACGATTATGCAATACAACCACAAGAGACAAAAAAACTCATTGTTAGTGGTGCAAACAAACGGGTTAATGAATTTGTCAGTACGACCTGTAGCAGTTCTGACCTCTGCTCTGTTCCGCAGAGGGGAAGGAGTTGTTCATAGGGAAAGCTGTGCAGAAGGCTTACCTGGAAGTGACTGAGGAGGGGGCAGAGGGTGCGGCAGGGTCAGGTGAGTTCCTCCGCCTACATCTCTCCGGCGCTGTTGCGTTCCTCCCTGCAAGTACACTGCACTCAGGAAGGTGAGCTTGCTTCTGTCGGACATGCTTCTGTTCACTACCTTTTTATTTCCTCTTTCATATTTGCATGATGCCTCCTCTCCTTTTAAGCTCCCCCTTCCTCTTGTTCATCTTGTTCATCCTCCCCATCGCTTCCTTTCTCTCTCTCTCTCTCTCTCTCTCTCTCTCTCTCTCTCTCTCTCTGTCTTGTACCTTTCCATCTCCAAGCAGTGATTTTTTTTATTTCCCCCCCACCATACCGCAAACCTCTGCAACAGATTACATGGAAAGCCAAACATTCACAAAAGCTAATAGCACCATCTCTTGTTCAGTCTGTGCCACTGTACTGTGCAGTATGCAGTCGCAGTCTTCTTTGTGGAGTGAGCGGCAGACTCATGCTCAGTGAGGGTGCTGATTCTCTCCCCTGCAGGTATGATTGCTTTGACCAGGACTCTGGTGCTGTACCCACAGGTCATGGCTGACCACCCGTTCTTCTTTGTCATCAGAAATAGGAAGACAGGTATGCTTCACCTGCAGTTACTCTGGGCACTAGCATCTGTAATGCCACTTTCCTGTTTTACCACCTACCCGGCAGGTTGCAGTTTTAGCTTGTGTTTAACTGTGCGTGTACTACACATTCCTACACATAGGCATATGAAATGCTTCTTAGGGAATGTGTCTGCTGTTTGGAAGGCTAAGGTTGGAAATGTGTTTGCAGGATCCATTCTCTTTATGGGCAGAGTCATGAACCCTGAAGTCGTCGAACCCTTCGATCACGACTTTGACTCTGTGTAAACATTTGACTTGAAATCCGGGGACACAGCTGCACTCTGAGACACATGGCCTAAAGAGTGCAACGTCACAACAACAAATAACCATTGTTCCCCCTCATGGTTTTGTACAAAGAGGACCCTGAATACTCAGAATATATTATATATAATATTTGATTGTGTTTTTATACTCTCAATTTTAACCCCACAAAGAAAATTTGTAAATATATCTATGAAATTCTTGACTTCCATGGCCAGTGCTGATAAAAGAGATAGATAAGTTTATGTTCATGGGCTAATTTGCATTGTTTATTTTTCACAAACCTTAGAGCATGCAGACATCCTGCAGTCTTTGTTACTGTACATTTTGCTATTGTATTACAAAAAGAAAAGTAGATATTTATTGCAAAACAGTGTGCAATTTTCTCTCTTTTTTGTGGGGGGGGGGGCACGTGTGTGTAATATATTCTTTTCATAGAAACTTGGTAATTCATTTTCTTTTTATTTCAATGTGGCTGAAGTACTGCTGAAAATACAGATATGCCTTATAAATAGATTTTGATTTAATGAACAGGTAGGAAGCAGGGTTACCATGGCAACTCTGCATGCAGACTGACTGGCAGAGACTGTCTGGTGTACAGGGGTGACAAAGAACACCAATTGTATTATCAATTTCAAAAATAAACATGAATGTAGACAAGGTGTCTTTTCATTTGTCATCTGTGATGAAAGGAACATTGTTGTGCCCATCTTAATTTATATATCACGCATGAGCATACCTCCTAATTATTGAGTTAAGGTGGGTCTTGCAGTGTCACATACACTGCTAACAGGTATTAAATCAAGATCATAGTCACGTAATCTCCATAGACATTCAATGCAGTAGAAGGGATTGTACTGAAGAACTGTGATTTGAAATGTGGTTCTGTCATAGGATGCCACCGAACTACACAGTACCAACAATAAAGTCTTGTGTAGGTAAAGTTTGGTAATTGTCTGTTTTTTATGTTACCTCATACAGATATTTTAGATAATTATGGGTTCTTCAGTTTTGGGTCAACAGTTTAGGGAAAGCTCATTCTTGTTCCAGCATGACTTTGCCCCTGTGCACAAAGCGAATCCCGTAAAGACATTGATGAGTTTGGTGCAGAGGAACCAAATAGAGCCCAGACCTCAACCCCACTGAACACCTTTGGGATGAACTGGAATGTTAATTATGAGTCAGCTCTGACTGACCTTACAAATGCTGAATAGGCAATAATTCCCAATGAAACACTCCCAACATCTAACAAATAGCCTTCCCAGGAAAGTAAAGACTGTTATTGCTGAAAAGGTGGGTAGTGTTGCTGTCTGACAAGCTCATACTGTTCAAGCTCAACCACATACTGTTGGCCATTCAGTCTATGAACACATGTACAGCAGATTATGCATGCCATTTTATATCCTTGGCGGTGCCTGCAAATTTACCCATATAATTCACAAAATTAATGAACCATATGTATAATACCTGATAAAAATCAGCAATGCCAAACAGGTGAAGCCTAGTTATGCACCACTGGTCTGCTGTGCAGAGTCATTTATATTTGAAGGTCAGAAGGCTTAATATCTCCAGTGACACCGGACAGCTACAACGCCATAGCCCACAGCACCATCTGTTGTCGGAGTGAGCCACTAAAGCTCCATAACTAAAGTGCTCTGTTTGGCTGGGTTTGCAATGAGCTGTTGAGGCAGTTCTAATCAGCTGCATAATGCTGGAGATGAGCAGCATATGTCTGTTTGGGAGATGGCGTGTTGCTTGGCATGGCCAAAGACACGCTTGGCAGAGGGGAAGACTGAGCTTAATATCTGTGCTGTGCTGGCCCAATCTTGGCAGGACAAAGGGACAGAGTGTGAGTGACTGGCAGCACTCAGATGCACCAGCTTCAGGCCAGTGCTGTGGGGATGCCATTGAGCACTACACAACACAAGGCCTTTACTCGTGTCAAGCTTAACCTGATGGGACGAATATTGTCAGTACATTGCAGCCTGTTTTTATTAAGGTATTTAATACAGGAGTTCTGGTGTTCTTGGACAAGCAAAGACTACAGTAGGGGTTTTCAGTACAGTATTTAGGAACACTGAGCCAGTCCAGGTTTTTGATTTGTTCCTGCTCGTTTTACACCTGAACCTGTAATCAGGGACAGAGTTCTTCATTACCAAAGTGTATTAAGAGCTAGAACTGAGTAAATATGTGGACTGGTTAGAGACTCCAGAAGACAAGATTGCAAACCTCATTTACAAAACTGTGTATCTTATTTTTCTAAATTTGAGAAACTGGCATAGGTGAAACAAAATCACTTTCAATGTTCATTACTTGCAATTCCCTGAAAGGTCATATAATGACCTATCCTCAGAATGACACATATCTTTATTCTAGACATTTAAAATAATTTAAAATATCTACCAGACAGCCTATCGTTGAAGAAGAATTTTCCAGCGCCAGGAACACTGGACGACAGCCTAGGACCCTGCATTGCCTAGCAACGATCAGCTACATCGCTCCTGCTCTGTCTCCGTGGATCTGCGACCGTGACGCCATCGTCCCAAGGAGCAAACTAGAGCAGCAGTTCCCTTTCGCTGTTTGAGAACTTAATCCCAATGGGAAACCAAACAGTCTTCTTAATAAATGGACTCTTGTACTGCGTATTAAATGCCAAACGAATTCACGACAACCGACGGACATGTCCGAAAGGTAAGTAATTTCATACGAGTTTTAAAATAGTTTAATAGCCTATATATTAATACATTAACCATTGCGTTCCCGGGAGCAAATAATTTGCACTATTTTAGGTGTCCTAAATCATTAGGAATTTCTAAGAGGTATATTGTTTCGATTTCCTTTGACTGTTGTTACGCTTTGATGACTGAACCTGTTCGTGGTGTAAAAGTTTAAGTAATGTTGTCATCAACTAAAACATTTCATATAATCTAATCTATAGACGAAACGAAACGCAAGTCTTTGAACATTGTATGACACCCCACCAATTGCTACTATAAAATAATAATAACTGCTCAGGTATCTCGCTGTTATAGCGACGGCTTTAATCCGGTAAACAGTGCAGAGTTCACGGTAACCTAAACCTTAAGGAAAGTGGTCAGAACTTCAGCTGGGCGGATGTAGCAGCACACCAGCTCCTGTTACAGGCAGTAAGCCTGATTTTTCAAGGCCGCATCCCAAAAACCTCTTTGCATCTGATCTGCGCTCCTAAAATATAGCAATTGCACACTAATACAAGTGCAGACTAAATGGTTCAAATTATGATTAGCCTGATGATAACGTTATGATAACAGAAAAAGGGGTCACAACAGAGTGCAATTTTGGGTGGCAAGGGGATGCATACCGCATCTGGTCAAAATTGTATCAAATAGGAAAGCAGAGAATAATATCTTTTCTGATTTTTTTTTTCCCTCCTCGCAATGGTTGTCCCCGGCCCCCCCAAGTTCCTCAGGAGTGAGCGGCAGTTTCCCTAAATCTCATTCCTCCCACTGCTCTGAGATCAGTGACACACACACGCCTCTCTCCGTGGACTCCGGCATCGTCACCACCCCTGTAAGACGCCCCGTTTTCGAGCATATCTGTCCATATATACCAGCGAGTTATTATCTTCAGGCTGTTACATCTAAAAAGAAAAAGGCGCAATCCACATCTTTGGTAGCGTGGTGTTTTATATTTGGAGGCTCAGAAACAAAATACAAGGAAATATACACTATTTTCTTTAAACCCAGATAATTTTCAAATTTTGTATTTATTGTGAAAACATTAAACAACAGAATTAATCTGAAGCTTATAATTTAATGTTCAATTAACTGTACACAGGTACTTCTCTCAGCTTGTGTAATGTAGCCTATCACACTACATTATGGGTGAGCTTAAAGGACTCCCCTTGAGGATAGGGTTACTGGCCATGACTGAACCACGAATGCTCTCCGATTGGATGTAAAGATCCTAGCCTTAGAGGTAGACACATTTACCTGGGATCGGTTCGTGTCACCTAGCATGGGTTTACACACAGCCCACCATATTTCATCATTAATAATTCAAAGTAGCAAAAGCATAATTTTGTGTTTAAAGGCAAAGGTCATGCATAAATGCTAACATGGCTAGCAATAAGCAGAGTGGTGTATAGTGCTGGTTGCTATGGCCTACTAACACCCAGGCCTTTTACCTGTGGTGGTCTCTTTAACTAACAAACTAAGGATACCTGCACCTCTGTGTACTGCAGCTATGTCTGTCTCTCACTCTGGGTTTGTTTCAGCTGCCATCCAGCCGCTTCAGGTTCACCTCATGGCATCACCTCAAGGAGCACGACGTCCGTGGAGACCAGCTCGCTTGTCCTAGGGTCAGAGAGGGTAAGGTCATGACCTTGGACCTCCTGCTACTACCCCCCATGAAGATACAGGTTCTATCCAGTGCATGCAGTTCAGACATATGCAGTGGCCTGAATAAGACTGTCTGCAATATTGGGAGCTCAGCATATTACATTAATGAACAGGGCCTTCGGAGGATGACCTTAGAGGTGAAGACATCATTCTCAGGAATGGCGGGAGCAGGAGGAGACAAGATGAAGGACAAAGGTGGGAAGAGAGGCTACAAGAGAACTGGGAAAACTGCATGGTGAGGCAACAGGTGCACACACACAAACACAAAAACACACACTTATTCCTTAAGCTTTTCCTCCTGAGACCCAGGGCACAGGGCCGCCGACTTCCAAAATGACCTTGGATAAGCAAACAATCCCATTTGGTTATTCAACTACATTCTAATCCAAATATGCTCCTGTGGCCCGGCAGAGTCAAGCTCCCCCAAAGGGCAAAAAAATTTAAAGCCGCGTGTCCCCCCTCTCTGACTGCACCCAACAGCTCTTGGCAGTGGTCCATGCTCCCTCTATTCACAGGAGCTGAATCTGTCCTACCAGGACCTAGGGGATCCATATCAGCTGGAGAACTTCACGCGGATTCTCAAGAGACTGATCCGCGTGGAGCATCTGCAGCTGGTGGACAACGCACTGCAGGACCTCAGCTCCGTCCGACTGCCACAGTATGCAACCAGGGACACCTAGTCGCCAGCAATTCAGGACAGAGAGACGTGTCCAGTTGCTGAGTGGGTTCATGGGGCGTGTTTACATCAAGAGAGCTCAGTAGCTATTAGATAGCACAAAATAATAGTGGAACAGCCACATTACCCCTGTGTGTTATGCTATAGAAAGCATGGCCCACTGCATTGCAGAAGTGCACTGTGCAAGACTCTCCAACTCATTACAGAATGCCAGGAACTAAAATGGTCAGTTAAATACAGAACCAACCAGAATAAGGAAAAGTGGTATGGCATCCATATAAATAAATATGTGTGTGTGTGTGTGTGTGTGTGTATGTATATATATATATATATATATATATATATATATATATATATATATATATATATATATATATATATATATATAAATAATTTTATTATTTTTTTTGTCATATACAAACTATTATATCTTGCCTTTATACATCACCTGAGGTATATGCGTAACAATGTATCTTCATTCTAGATGTAAAAGACTGAATCTGCATCGGAACCACTTTACGTCCATTAGTCAGCTGCCAAAGGTCCCTGTGATCCAGCACCTGTGCCTGTCTGAGAACAGCATCTCCTGCTTGGGAGAACTGAAGCTCCTGGGGACCACCCCATTACACTCACTCACCCTCAAGCACAACCCCTGCGAGTACCTGGAGGACTACCGCTCACGGTGAGGAGAAAGGGGAAAGCAAGTACGGCAAAGTAGCAACAGAAGAAGAGTCCAGCTTCCATGTTCTATTCCATTTACATCCTGCAGACATGCTTTGTTAGAGATGACCTAATAGCTCACAGCACCAAAATCTAAAACATGTCCGGTTCATAGTTATTTGAGATTCTTCTTCTTTCCTTCCTACAGTGTATTCACCTGTTTGCCAAAGCTCAAAGTTTTGGATGGCATCCCAAAGCTGCCCGAAGATTCCGTGCCTCCCCGGCTCCCAGCATTCTCCAGGCTGTGTGTCATTCTGTGATATTGTGGGGTGCAAGCAGGAACTCCAATAGCATCACTTCATGTTGCTCACAGACAGGAAGCTGCACAAGCCATGAGCAGGCCTTATGAACTACAGTGGAAATGGAAATTTCCAATCCCGAAATGCACCATTTGCAGGAATGTCTACCATCTGTTTGTATGGCAAATTAAAGCCTTGTGTTTTTTTGTATTCATTATCCTTTTTTATTTGTATTCACAATGGCCTTTCAATTATCTACAGCTCTAGATGTAGAATAAAAATCTAAATATATACGCTATATTCAAGATGCAAAATGTCTAGAGTCAGACTTCTGAATGGTACTTCCTCTGTTACTGAGGACTCTTGAGGACGCACTGTGCAGGGTGACTCAGAATATTCACTTGGCTATCACTCAAGACACCAAGACGATCCCTTCTATAGGCAAAACAGCCATCAGCCCAGAACAGCAGTTCCCTGAAGGCAGAGTGTGAGACAGAGGTCAGCTGGCTGGATCAGATTGTCATGGTGACCTGTGGCAAAAGGGCCAGAGCTTGCCTGCCAGTTCATTTTACTTGGAAGCGCTTGGTAGAACATTACATTACAAAGGGAAAACGTTGGCTTCACCCAACAAATGGGAGGTTATGTAACATGTACAGGCCTAATAAAAACAAGGACTTCAAACTGACGCATGCAACAAATGCTATCACCGTGCTTTGAATTTGGAAGGAAAAAAAACACCATACACACAGAAGCAACATCCCATTCAAAAATTGCCTCACCCCGTTGAAGGCTGGTCCATGCTTTCAGCAGCGCTTCATTAATTCATATCCACTTCAGTGTTTTGTTTTAATCTGGTGTCGATGTCAGTACCATGGAAACCTGAGCTGAGAAGCTAGGACACATTACGACACCAAAGAGGGAGATACAGAGCGGGGGAGGGGTTGGAGTGTTTGGTGGTGGTGCGACGACAACAGTGAACAGGACAGCAGGGGAGATGAGATGGGGGGAAGAGAGGAGACAATGCAGATGGATGTGGTTGATTCTGAGGTTTGCTGAATCTGAGTGGATGCATTTATGCTCCTAGACAGCAGTCCCTCTGGGAGGACACCTCACCCAGCCCCTCCGTAGGTAATGAAGACGGATCGATTTCCACTGTGTGCACAGATACACACCCTTGCAAGCACAACTACATGGTCTCTGAATAACCTAAAAGCAATACATAAAATAAACATCACTTTAAATGCAAATGAAGCTGAGTTTTTTTTGCAACACCCCCTTCATCAAAAGAAAACCAATAAAACGCCAGAAGTCTAAAGCTGGAAGACTCTAATGCAACTGTTAGTTTGGTTTAAAAACAAGCCATAAATTATGCTGCCCAGTTATTTCCTTTGTAAATATAAAGGCCCTGCATAGTAAGCAAGCATTTCAGCAAGCAGTTATGCTGAAGTTCTGCTGGAGGCATTTCTCATTTCCCAGCGCACCACAAATAAGACTTGGAGCGGTGACAGGAGTGTAGGGGAGAGGACGGGAGGCTCTCGTGGTGAAAGCCATTTGTCTTTGTTCTCTTCATCTTTTAATTCACACTTTCTCCTCTCTCAGAAGTCCCTCCGTGCCCAGAGAAGCAGCCTATCTAACAAATTCCATTTATCCTTCTCTTTTTTGTCCTCTGCCTATACATAAACTGCCTCCTCATCAGTCAGATCTCAGTCTTCCTGAAAATAGCTTTCTGCCAGCATTAGGTATTCAGATCTCTAGCCTTTACCATCACATTGCCCAAGACATATTTTAAGGGAGTGGTCCAGAGTTATCCATCTCTGTACCATTTTTATTGCACACCCACACCCCCAAAACAGCTCTCAGGCATTGCTATGCTAAATGCCTTCAGTTTTAACCCCAGTGACTCCCATTATCTCCAAATGTCTTTGTAAAGAAATTAGTAGAAATATGCATGTCTTATTTAATACAGTGTATTAAACAGATGAACAATTACCCAAAAGATTGTTCTTGCAATATTATGATGATAAATAATCAAAGACAAATCTATTGGAAGAAGAAGAAAAAAAAAAAAAAAGAAAAAAAAAATTCTTCATAATAAAAAGAATACTTTACAAAATAAATCTTACATTCAAAATGAACAAATGCACTGTTTTTCCCTCTCAAATACTTTAATTCTTCACAAAACAGTAACTCCTATCAGCAAATTGAATTTCCATACATACACAGATCTCAAAGATGGCATCCTCTGTCTGTTAATCATTGTCAGAACACAGTACCAAATAATTACACAAAAAATCCAGAACTGTCAGGTGACCAGAACGGAAAAAGGACACTGGGCTGGTTATTGAGTATATAAGCTACTCAATATACAAGCTAAAAAAATAACTTTTCACCCCATAAATGCTAGCATGTCTAATGCATAAAGATAGCCAGTATGTGGGCTCATGCTAAACTAAATCAGAGTAAGGAATTGTTGTAAACTAAAGCTTTTTGCACCAAGTATATACCTGGATCAGTGCTAACAATAAAGACTTTGAAACCTGAATGGGAAACATTGATATTTATATTATTAATATTAGATATTTTAACATTAAAAGGTCTTTGCATGGTGTAAACAGTAATACTGCATGATGAGTCATTAATGTATCTCATTATGTAAAAGTAAAAATAATTTAAAAAAAATCTCTAATGCTGTTGTGGCTGAATAAGGAGGAATTGGTAGCTTGCATCTCTGTAGTTGCATTTGATACAGAAGGGAATGAGGAAAACAGGCAAAATAAAATACCGAACAATTGCCTGATGTGAGCCACAGACCGTCAAGTGAGAGGGAGAGACCAACAGACTGTCAGTGAGAGGGAGAGACCAACAGACTGTCAGTGAGAGGGAGAGACCAACAGACTGTCAGTGAGAGGGAGAGACCAAAAGACTGTCAGTGAGAGGGAGAGTGCCATAGCTGATATGACACAGCAAAACAAGCAGGGGAAGGATCTGGGCATGAATGTCAGGGAAGGAGAAGGTTAACATTCCCAGTTCAGATGAGAAAGACTGACAGACAGCAGAGTCCAAGTCTCAAGTCACGACTATAAGTGCGGTACAGTGTTGTTTGCACTTTATCAAGACTTCAGCAAAAGACCAAAAAGTTAGATACCGTGATCAAATCAACTGCCAAATTGCAAATCTCAAAAAATGGACTAAACAGACTCATTCACATTAGATAATTATAAATAATTATAAATGGAGAAGCAGTAGAAAGCAAAAGTCAATAGCATCTGCATCCATTTGCCGAATATAACATTCATGTAGTGAGTTTGCACACAATCTAGAACAGCACTGTTGACAGAAAAACAGTCCTTAGGATAATCCAACATCTGACTCCATTTTCAAGAAATGACCAGCAACCAGCAAAAAGAAACAAAAAAATAGTAAAATGATGCTTACAAGAAAAGAATTAAATATTTTAAAAATCATCAATGCACTTCAACCACAGATTCTTTGAGCAGAATGCATTCTGGTCAAATCTTTCCTGTTTATGACCAAACAGATCTGATTCCTAAACCACCTAATCTAACAGTGTTTTATTTAGAATTAAACACTAACAAAAAAAGGCCCAGTTAAGATATACAGTATACTGCAGAGAGAGCAGCAGGTTGCTGGTTGGTTTATAAACAGATGGTCTGTGCAGCCTTAGGTTTGCATGTGTCCTTTTAAAACTCAAGCAGAGGGAAGTATATTCCATTCCCTGTAGACCTGCAGTCTCTGCTTCACACTGCTGTATTCAACTAAAAGAAAGGAGGAGAGTTGTACAGAGGAAGTAGGATGTGACTGGCCATACTCTCACATTCCTGTTCACATCTCTGCCCTGTGATTGGTGTCTTCCTCTGGCTCCTCCTCTTCATCTTCATAGTTCTCCTCCTCATTGGGGCCTTTGTCAGGCTGTCTGTCCTTATGCTCCACCTCCTGCTCTTCTCTGGCATCATCCTACACACACGTGCGCACATGCACACACACACTTTTAATGTGGAATAATAAGGAAAAACATTTGGTCATATCATAGCACAAGCTGTTTCAGCAGACTATCAAATGTCTTTCACATTATGTGTAAACGGGTGAAAAGGAAAGTCTGACATACATTAGAAAACTCTGTTAAGTGCAGGTGTGGAGTGAGGCAGCAGTAACCACAAAAAAAGAGAGGCTGTTTACAGCGAAATCAATAAAACACCTCTGCACCCACACACTAACTGTGCATACACATGAAACACTCGCAAATACATACATACATACATACATACATACATACATACATAACACGTGCACATCCGCACATACTACTTACATACAGGTTAACTTAAACTTGTACATATACACTACTTTCATTTGCGTACCTACATGTGCACATACACGCACTTGCACTATGCTTGTACGTATGTAGGTGAGCACGTTTAAAAAAATTCATTGTGCCCGGAAGGCATTTCATTGTAACAGGAAGGCAGATATTTGAACATGCATACTGCACACTCATGAAAATAAGGTGTCGAGCGGTTTGTTTAATTGTAAACGAGCTATATACCCTTATGGTATAAGAACTTCTGATGAGTTTGTAATGATCACATATGGGGGGGTGTGGTACATGAGTTAGGGCTCGTCCCTCGCAGAGAAGACTAGTTGGGACTGAACGCCCAAAGTGAAGGACGATTGCAAATGGACTAGCAATAAAAGAGGGTTTCCCAGGAACCAGAAAAGAGGTTTTTTTGAACACACGGAAACATCAGGTCATGGGACTTTACTTGGTTCACATCTTCTCCCTCCACGTTCACGTAGTGGATATACACCTAAAGGAGCAGGATATTTATTTTTCCTCTTATTATTGACTATAGACAGAATATTGCCAAGGGATTTACGAACTTCGCTTCCCTGTCTACCAAAGGGGACTGGTGGGGTGAGCAGTGAAGTGGTAAAGAGACCGCCAAGTCTCCTATCTTGATTTACCGTGCTCATTCCTTCCCGGTTATGAACGCTATGTCAAAGTGTTGGTGTTAGATGACCTGATGTGTGAAATGTGGGGAATATTGGTGTAATTCTACTTGGAGTGTTGGTGTATACACACGTTGGGGGAAGGGGAGTAATTAAACATCCTACTTTTCAGCGCTAGTTCGTGTATTTGAAATATGTACAGCACTAGAGTGTAGTCGCACCACCCTGACCTTGTTCGTGTTTGTGAAAGAGTCCTAAGGAAAACAGGGCAAACGTACCAAGTTATGAAAATTTGAAAATTAAGATTGCGGGTTATTGATTGGACATAGCTACTAGATCAATTCCAAAAAGAGAAGCTATTCTGTGCTAAATAAACCCCTGATCCAAACACTGATTAATATGATCCCCTGTCAAAGTGTATTATAGGTGTTTGAGAGTGCTAGTATGAGTCATACAAAATATTGGTGAAACTGCTAGAATATTTCTTCCTTAGTTGTATAATCAGCTGACAATTATTGATGAGCATGCTGTATAGATGTTAAATATCTGCCTTCCTCTTATAATGAAATTACTTTTGGGTGCACTGAAAATTGTTTTACACACACGTGGCCACACATATACACAAAATCTAGTTAAACTCTATGTTTACACACCAGTGAATGAATGTGCAATTGCATGTATATACAAGTGTAAGTTATCATACAGAAATGTAAGTAGTAGGATATTGATATGAAAATGTTTCATATGTATGGGCAAGTAGTCTGCTTAAGTGTTTCACTGATTTCACCCTAAACGGCCCGTCATACAGAAAAACCAATCCCTTGTTCAGTCCTGTGTCACAGCCAGCAGAGTATAGTTAACACAACAGCTTGCCTAAGGTGATGTTCGCACTATTGCCCACATGGATATAGAAGCATGTACATATACTCACACTCACATGCACACGGTGCATGAGAGGCCAGCCGTTTTGGAAAAGGCAAGAGAGCAAAGGAACAGATTAATGGGAGACGTGGGATCGGCACTGGGAAATTAGGTGGAGGGATAGAAATTTGAATCTTCAAAGGCAGAGTGACACAAAGTGTGTCTCCAGATTAATTTCAGTATCCTAGGGGGTAAAACACTGGGCCACAATCAGAAAAAGTGATTAATAGTAGACTTCTTCCTGAGCACTTGTTCACCCGCTGATCTGGCTGGACCTCTTATCCTCCCTCTCCTGATCCTATCCCCTCTTTCTCTCTCTATCCATTGTGTCTCACTTTCACTCACTTTCTTTTCAGTCCTTTCCCTTCTTAAAAATGTGCCTCAGTTAAAATTGTAGGGTCCCTGCTCAAGGTTGTGCTGCTGAATATTTTAGTCAAAAGCTTTGAGAATAAAGGGTTAATCAGGAGAAATATCTGTCTCACCGGTGCCACAGGAGCCCAGCCATTTCTAAAGCCTAGAGATTTCAAATGTCTGGGCATTTCTAAAGCCTGGCTATTTCTATGGCCCAGAATTTTAGAAAAGGCCTTTCTACAGTCCTAATCTCTGCAATCACTGAACTCATAGTTCTCCATAACCTTATTTAAATGGCACCACTGCAGAATCTCCCTTTCAAACTTGTTTGCAAACCTCAGAAAACCAAACTTAGGAAACATAGTGATACATAATACACACCTACAGGAAAGATACTGCATCTCCACAGATGTATGTAAAAGGTTTTTAAAGAGACACATGCATCTCTTGAAGAGGAGATACCAGATTCTCTATAGACGTGGGGATATCTGGATAAGGAGATTCTCCAGACACCTTCACCATAGACGTACCTGCTCTCCATTCTCCTCATTGTAAGGGTCCGCCTCTTCCTCTCCAATCTCTTCTGGCTTCTGCTCCTCAGCCAACTCATCCTGAGCCTGGCAGACAAAGAAGGGCTCAAATTTTTAAAAATATCATTTGTGAGCCTGTGTGTGTGTGCATGCATGCATGCGTGGATGCTTCTTTGAGTGTGTGTGTGGGTCTCACCTCATCGTCTCCCTCTTCCTGATACTGCTCGTCCAAGTTATCTTCCTGCTGGTCTGTGTTTCCTGCCATCTGCACAAATGCACAACACATTTCAGTCTTTTTAACTCTACGACACATTTTCTGTAAATCTCATCAACTCCAATCCTCTGCATTCAAGTTACAGATGAAGCCCTGCCTGACGCAGCTCTGATCTCTCTCTCTGTCTCTGGACTGTGACTCACCACCAGCTGTTCATCAGCAGGAGGCTGATGCTGGTGCTCACTGTGTCTGTCAGGGTGGCCAGGAGGAACGGGCTCTTCATCAGCCTCTGCCTCATGGACCTGCTGCTCAGCCTCCTCAAACTCATCCTCTCCCTGGTTGTTGGGGTCATCTGCTGGATCAACCTCTGCTTCCATGTGGTGCTAAGTGAGGTCAAAGAGAGATGTTCCATCACCACCAACATCGTACTTTTCCGATATGCTGTTTGTAGCCTTTGACTGAAAAGCGCGATCAGATGTTCAGACAATATTCACTGGATATTGAAAGTTTTTTTCCCCGCCTTAGATGATAATGGATTCCACTAATGGACTGATGAAATACACGGTAATTCTGATCTGAGACTCAGACAGTGGTTATTCTTTCTCGTTTTCTGCACATTTTTGAGCTCGTCATGCTCAATACATAAATAGATTGATATAGATATTGAAATAGACTGATAGACAAGAATAGATTGGATGATGACCTGAGAAGAGGTGTCAGAGTCAACTAACAATAATAATACTAATAATAATAATAATACGGTAATTCATTAATTTGAAAGATGATGAGCTGAGATGTCTGACTTAGCATTGTGAGTCCAGGTATGAGACAGCTCCACTGCTGTTGGATCAGGATTTAGGCCTTTTACTGATGCCCTCTAGACTCTTAATACAGCATAGAGCATCTTGACATCAAGGTCATGTATGCCCAAACCATGGTCCTGGTGTCAACCAGCATTGCATTATTTAGTAGTTAGTCTTCTCCAACACTCCCACTGTAAGCTCTTCAAGGGCATATCAATTAACTGAGGAACTGAGTCAGGTGTGTCATGAACAGGGAAAACACTGATCTGTGCAGTGCAGGGGAATTTCAGGACAAGGGGTGGTAGATAGAGCTCAGCAGAAACAGCATCCAAACTGTGATTAGTCCTGCAGACTAGAGTGCACTACTGAAGACCTGCTCCACTGTAGCATGCATGACAGGAGAGGATGGTGCCACCACTGGAGAACATTGTGAACAATTCCCTCTATCCCATATGACATCGGGAAGCACTTTTGACTGAGATTTGACCACATTGCTGTAGGAGGCACCATTGGGGGGATCTTTTCTGTCAGCTGCAATCCAGCTCTACAGTGACTTCCAGCGTATTCGTTTAACCCCCGTATCTAGGTGTGTTTAGTGGGACAGATCAGTGCATAGTCACATATTTTAGTTAAGAACTGAGTGCCCAGGATGAATGTTCGCATTTGTAAGTGTGTGTGTGGTGGGGGTGGGGTGGGGGGGCGCTTAGGTTGGCGGCACACACACAAGAGAGAAAGAAATAATGATCCTACTTCATCCTGAGGCACTTGCTGGTCTCCATCAAACCTCTGCTCTTCATCTTGTAGATCATCACCCTCTTCAGCAAACACAAGGACATGTAGTAATCACAATCATCTCCTAGTTAGTTGATGAGTTCACTGACTCATGTTTGGGACGTACAAAAAAGGCAAAGTAAAGCATGTCTAATTTTGTTTTTGCATTGCAGGTACTGTGATCAAAGGAGAACATACTGTCGCACTACTTTCAAAGCCACATTTCAGTGTAGCCTAACTTAAAAAAAAAATAAAAATCAGTGATCATAATCATCACCTTGACGTACCTGGGCAGTATGTTCTAAAGGTATTTCACAGGTAATAGTTTATGCTCTCAGGCTAATAGGGTCCCTAATAAGTTATGTTAGATTAGCAAAGCTGAATTCTGATCTCAATGACGTCTCCTTAAAATACAAACTAAAACTTGCCTGAAATGTAAGACTTCAGAATTAAAAGTGTTATACTGAAAAATAAGCAAATTAAGGAACTACACAGATAGATCGACAGAAAACCAAAGAAAATTTTGTTGGTAGTGCGAGATAAATCACATAAAGCTCCATTATTCTGGCCTCCTGACATGGTTTAAAATAACCTGCCCTTAATGCCTACATATTCTCCTTTCTCATAGTATCCCCCTCATTCCAAAGAAACATGCAGGGCATTAGGACTGCTCCTTTAGTTGTAGTCAGGAAATATACATACTAAAAAATACTTTCAGGCTTTAGCAACCTTGCAGGTTCTAAATTAATCCATTGGCACCGACACTTCCATGTCGTTTGCACTCTCAGGTATACCCTAATGGGGAAATCATTAATGCAAACCCACAAAACAGATCAAACAGACTGCTTTGCTCATTAGGTTGTCTGAGTAGATCCATGTTAGATGCCCTTGTTGTCTGTATGTGCACAGTGTCATAACCAAAGCTTAGACAAATCACTGACCTGCTTCACCCTCAGCCTGTGGGTGCTCATCACCATGGACAACGCCAGAATCCATGGTGTTATAGTGTTCTCTATTTCTGAAATTATATAAAATTATAAAAGATTTAAAATTTTAAATGCAAGTACAGTAGTCTACAAAATATGTTCCAAACTCCAAATATGTTCCAAGTTATTGAAGAAGTGGACTATATTTTTATATTTTAAAACCTACAAGCTTTATTTCTTTCTGTGTGTTTATCTCTTGTACTTCTTTGAGTCTGTGCATAGCAACTTGTTTTGACACTTTTAATAAGAATGTTCCTGGCGACAGTTAACTAGCAGACAGGTGGACTGCACTTTGGTTTGGAAAAATTAGCTGTTCACCTTGTAATATCCTTGTCCATCTTTGCAATACACTTCTACTGCCTACAACCAACACCCCCCTGCCAACCATGTTTGCCTGTTCATTATTAGTTTGTTACTATAAACCAACATATTCTAAAGTGAATAATGAATGAAGATATTAATGTCTTACTGCAGGTCCTTAGAAAAACCCATGTAATAAGCCCATGGCAAGATGCAACGCAGATGTGTATTTATGCACATGTGTCCCCCTTGCTGGACTGAACCTGTGCAGGTCTTCCCGGAGTTGCTGTTCGCGAAGCTCCGTGTCCCTGTGCTGTTGCTGGTCCCTCTCCCTCTGCTTCTGCTCCTCAGCCAACCGCTGCTGCTCCTGCACCTGCGCGTACAACAACTTCTCCTGCGCCACCCCAGGTGGAGCCTAATGTGGACACACAGAGGCGGCAAGCTAATGCAAGCGGGTCAGCGTCAGCGACGTCGGACAGGCACGCAAAGGAGGGTGGACGCGAGAACCGATTTGAATAATGCGAATGGTTTCAAATTAACCTTCTCTTCGACGTGCTGCCTGTGTTCCACTGCATTCTCGTCCGGCAGGTTCCGTTCCGGACGTTCGTCTGGCTCCTTGGCTTGCTCGTGTTGACCGGGATCCACCTCTTCATCTGCCCCACGTGACCTCGTTTCATCTGCCTTTGCTACCTCCACCTCTGCCCCCTCAGGGTTCTCCTCATGTCGCTGCAGATGGGGGAAAGAAGGTGCATTGGAACCGTGGGAATGTTCCAGGTTTCTAGAAGCTCTGGAGGTTTAGTGTTCCCCTTCAAGTGTGTTGAGGCTCTCGCCGACACTACACGGATTGTGTCAGAAAAGACTAGCGGCAGGTTACCATCTCATGGGAAGGGTACATGCTGACCCTTATTCACTCAGATTGCTGGTTCTGCTTTACTACAAGAGAGTAGAGATCAGCTTGAGAATTGACCATGTCTAAATTTGTAATAACAGAGGAAAACAAGATATAATAGAAGTTGTCAAAAATGTCAGCAAAAATATCCTGCAAACCAGTGGCAACCATATTTACAATATCTGTATGATCCTAAAAAAACAAAACAAAGTATGTCACGCTGCAGCATGCCGTGTTCCCTCAGCGTCTGCAATGCAACTGTGGTGATGAAGTTGTGCTGAAGCTATTCGAAGCTGTGTGTTTCGACCACTGTGGTCTCTCAGGCTGCGGCTATGACCTCACCCGCACACACACTACCCGACAACAAGAGGTTTCCAGCGTGGAGACCCAGAATGGGGTAAGAAGAGCACTGGAAGCAGAATAAAGAAGGAGACACTGAAAATATGTTTCCATGCGTTAGTCATACAATATGTAATTGTTTAAATCCGATGTAATCTTTTTTTTTTTTATTTGTCCCCTTTTACACAAATATAGCTCGTACTTGATGTAGTGTGCAATAATATAACTCAATATATTATATAACTGTACTCTGTATGCGACTCAATTTTGTTTTGTTTTACAGACTTTTTGCATGTAGGTGAAATGTGGAGAGAACATAAAACCACACCAACCACACACATTCTTATAGCATGTTGGGCCCCATGCAAGAACATTTTCACATTTGTATGTTAAATTTTCTCCTCCTTTTGGTATAAAGGCAGTTTGACTCTGCCACAATGGATTCCACAAACTTCATGAGCATAAAATGTCTAAGAGCATGCATTCATAAGAACTACGCATGAGTAATGCAAAAAGTAGCAAAAAAAAAAAAAGTGCAACCTTTGGGCTCTCAGAAATCAGTAGATAAAAAACATAACGCCAGTAGTGACATTACTGAACCCAAGAGTTGCTAAAACCTTTGTTGTTCTCACTGTCACTTAAAGACTCAGGAAGCATATTATACATATTACAAATGCATGTATAACACTAAAATATTATGAATCATTTTATATTAAAAAACAGAACTGAAATGATAAAACAGTCTCATCAGTCCTAGTTGAGAATGGCCTATATGGTCCTGATACTGCAACAAGCAGGCTTGATTGCCAGCCCACTGTTACAGACCTGAGGTCTACTGTGCTACTCAACTAGGAGTTGCAGATTAAGGCACAGACAGGGAGATTTGGAGTAATACCATCACACATGCACCAACCTGCCAACGAAGACACCAACGTTTATCAGGATGAAACGGCAGGGTTAGCAGTGAAAAACTGCACAGACTTCACTGCAGAATAATTCATCCTAGCACTGACTACCTTCAGGTTTTCATGTTATTAAGGTCAATGTAACCTGATCCAACACTGCTTTAACTATGTATAGAATTCCCTCATTGTAGAACAAGATGCAACCGTGGTGTTATGGGAATGGCATCATTTGTGTGAGGTCTATACATTAGAATTTAGGTCTGTGTAGTAACATCTGTTACTCCAAGACAGTAACTATTGTACACTGATCCATGTTTGTTTACAAACATTACAAAAGATGTTTGAGAGAACAACTATGCACACCCCCTTAGAAAAAAAAACATTCCAAAGAAACAAATTCTACTGTACATTTGGCTTGGTAGTTGGTTGCTTAGACTTGAAGAGGGACGAGAAGGTGGAAACACAGAGGGTATGGGAGAGGCATCAGTCCTCGGACTGTTGAGTGTAAACATTACATCACCAAACATAAAGATGAAGCATTATATATCAGAAATTGGCCAATAGTGTCACTCAAACAACAACAAAAAAACCTGTTTTTTTTTTAGGACACACTAACATATTTTGCATTTATACACCTGAGCCCGACAAAGTGACACTCTCGTACAGAAAACATACATTTGGGTTTCCTGGGTCTTAAAGACTGAGATGGAAATGATTTGCTCCATATATGAATTTACAAAAACCTCATGACAAAAACAGGAGCAGATTGAGGGGAAGATGGAGGAAATCAAAATGCATGATGGATAACATTGCACTGTCAGGTGTCTCAATAGAAGACCAGAACCTTGACAGATTGTGGACAGATTGTGATGGCAGAATCATCATCAAACTGTTCGAGGACATACATGAATTTTAAATGTAGGCTAATTTGTCACTTTATATGAAGTTAGAAGGCAGTGTGGCCACGTGCAGCAACAGAGCCTGTCAGGTCTTAGCAGATCAGAAGAGGCATTACTGCAGAGTAAAAAGTCAAATGGTACTGCTGAACAGAATATCTGCAACATGGTTATTCATCAAGTTTAATATTACATTAAAGTTCAAATGCAAATTTCTAAGCTAATGAAATATTTATCATCTACACACTTAAATATATGAAAAATGGTTATCTTTGGGGAAAAGCAGAACATGGCCTGTACACCAGGCCTGGACCACTGGACCATAAAAGAACACTGGTGAATATGGCAAGTTCTGTTAAACCGCTTCCATGAAGAACTGAAGAACTAATTTTCTCATACAAGTAGTTCTTGCACGAGGCCCATTGAGAGACAGAGTTTGGTGGCCAGAGTGAGGTTTGCTGGGGAAGGATGTGGTTTAGAGGAGCATGCTCTGAATTAGGACTGCACAATACACTGAAGTGATTATGATTACCAAATAATGGCCTTTCCAGGAGGCTCCAAAACGAACCCTTTAACAAACCATAGTTTGTGCATGAGATCCCTGACCAAAACTCAGATGTTCCCATGAGCATTTTGTGAGTTTCCGTGAACGACTACATTCACTTGATACAGCAAACAAAATTTTAATCCAAATAATGCAGATCAGCCTTAAACCCAGTCACATCAAGAGTTCACCAATATGTTTTCAATCAATTACAACTTGTATTGCAATGGCAATATATGTAGCAGAGCAGTGTTTCAGTCCAAATGGTGCAACCCTAGTGTGGACTTGGTGATGGAGGTAAAAGGGCTAGGGTTACCCGAGCCACCGCGGCTTGGTGCTGGGCGGGCAGGGCGATGCGGTCACGCCCGGCTGGCTGGGTGTGCAGACCCACTGTGGGTGGCTGCCTCTCCGCTGGCTGCCTCAGACTGGGCATCTTATTCAGAGTCTCCTTCAGATGCTTAAACTCATCCACCTGGACCTACAACAGCAGGGCCCCCGTTAGACACCCACACTCACCTCGCCTGCCGTTGAGAACCAGGGACAAGTTAGTAACAGTAGCATCACCATGCTGCTGAGCAAGAGCTGATTGCAGAGTCTGTGTAGTTGGTATCAGTACACAGACTCCGTAATCTTTGTAGGAAAAGTGACTCAATCACTCATTTATGTTCCTTTTTTCTGTGTCATTGAAGATTCTTTTGCCAAACGTTGCTGCATTGTGTGCTGTTAAGAGTGTACAGCAATCCATTATGATTAGGTCCTGACAAAAATCCTAATAATAAATGACTAATTTACATTGACAGGATTTAGCTGATGCTTTTATCCAAAGCAACTTGCAGTCATGGCTGAGTACAGCTTGAGCAGTTGAGGGTTAAGGGATTTGCTCAGGGGCCCAACAGTGGCAACTTTGCAGTGGTGGGGGTAGAACTGGCAACCTTCTGATTACAAGTTGGGTACCTTTACCACTGAGCTACCACTGCCCCGCCAATGACATTAAATCATTGCACAATGAATGCACACCAACGCACAGAACAAAGGCATACACTGAAAAGATAGTTGAACATGCAGAATGGAGAGCTGGAGGGTTAGGTGAACACAGCGCAGCCTTTAAAACCAAGCAGCCAGGCAGCAGCACAAGAAAAGCCCAAAACTGTCAAGTGTCCATCACGCCAGGCAGGTGGGCAGAAAGATGGCCCAAAGGCAGTAGCACAGGAAATACAGTGAATTTGCAAACACTGTTCTGTGTCTGCTATATACAGACAGTTATAGCAGAACGAAGGGAAAACTATCACCCATTACATGCCCTTATTGCAACAGTGGCTTATTCCGATAGGAAAGGACTCAAGCAGAGGTTACAGGGCTGGATGTTCAGATATGGCATAGTGCTTGAAAAAAAAAAAAAAAAAAATCTTTCAGTAAAGAAGTCCCACGGACTGGGTTAGTATCCCTAAGGCTAGGTTTGTAAAAGCCAGTGTGTCACGTTATCTTACTTATTTATTCATTTATTAGCATTTAAAGTAAACTGTTTTAATATGCATTGAGATACCGTGACCGAAGCTCAAATGAGCTTGTCTAATAAATCTCATTTAAATGCTTACAGCAACTCTCAGAGCTGTTTATACGATAAAACTGTAACGTTCCTAATTCCCTTCCCCATTCCCCTCACTCTTTTATATGGTCCTATAATTTAAAATGTACGCACATACACACGCACACACACACGTCAGCCTATAAGAGTCTCAGGTTCTAACTGTTTTAGATCATATAGAGCCTAAAATTCTCTCAGCTCTACTGGCAGCACACGAGATTCAGAGGCCAACAGAGTGAGACAGGGGGATAGACAAAGAGTAAGTCAAAGACAGAAAGAGAGAAAGACAGCGAGAGAAAGAGAGAAGATGAGAGAAGGAGCAAGAGTCGGAGATAGAGACAAAGAGAAAAAAGAGAGTGCAAATGAGACAATTCGGGGAAAAAAATCAAATAGGACTGGGACTTTTAGAAGCTGCAGGTCATTTCGTTAGCAGGCAGACTAACATGCGTCTGAGGCCGAAATGCAGATGCACGTAGCTCCATGTCTCAGAGGACATGGTCAGAGCTCAGCCATCAGAATGCAGAAGCATGCATGCACACATGCGTGCCCATGCGTGCACATGCGGCACAACCTGGCGCACATATGCCCTGACCTGGGCTGCCGCTAGCGCACTCTTGTGGTCCTCCAGTGTCAGCACAAGCTGTTCATGGGCTGCTTTTAAGTCCTTGTGCTGCAGCTGAAAGGAGGATGGTCACAGGCAAAAGTTCAAAGGCAAGCAACCCGCAAGTCGTCGTTCACAAAACCAGTTCATTTTGAGCATTTGCAGCAGTTAGCACTGTTGGCCACATGGAAACCATGCCACCTAGTGGCTATTTAATGAAAACAGTGAATAAGTACGTATTTCAAAACAGTTTGCGTACTTATGGAAAGGACCTAAATCTACTGCAGTAGATGTAGAGTAGTATGATGACTGTGAAACATGGAGTAGTGAGTTATTCTAATTTAAGTCTACTCATTTTGATGCTAAACTATATTACCCATACTGCATCTGGGCCTTACTCTAGTATCTTGAAGCTGAACATGGATCTCTTGATGAGATTTCCTCAACTGCTTATTCTCCTCCCGCAGATAATGCACACTTTCTGTATGAGGAAAAATAATATTTCAGCATTATAAAATAGATCACCTAGACATGCCATTACACACACACACACACACACACACACACACACACACACACACAATATGAACTGTGGTAGCACGCATACCTCATAGGCATTAGATGGAAGCATAATAATAAGCACTGCTGGGGTAAATGGGGAGAACAGTACAAATGCTAGTCTACACACAGCCTCTAGAAAACAGCGAACAGGTACCAAAGAGTAGTGAAAGGGAGAGCTGAACTGATACCTTTCAGTTTGGAGATCTCCAGCTCTTTGGTCTGCTGCAGGTGATCGAACCTCTGCTCGTGTTCGTTCAGGACCTTGCTGTGATCTTGGTCCTGGGCCTGATGCTGTTCCTGCAACTCGTAGTACTGCTTCTTTAGGTCATCATGCTGGTTCTGGGAGGATGCAGGCAACCAGAAAAAAGGACCAAGGCCATATTTAAATATATTTTGCTTCTAATGGTCTTTTCATACACACAACTAAAATCACACGTCATTAAAAAGGTGAACTGGTGCAATACATCAGAGCCTTCATAGAAAAATGAAAGTCATAGAAAAATGGTCCACAGCCTTCATATTAGACAAAAGGGAACAATCCATTTAACACCATGCCATACTGACCTTAAGCATCTGATGCTGAGAGTGCAGGGAGTTGAACTTGTTTTGGCCATCTTGCTGTTGAGAAACAACAAACAAACAAACAAACAAACAAACAAACCATCAAACAGGCCACTGTCTTCGCTGATCACTGTGCACTTTGGCCATCATCCTAACTAATGAAAGCCATGAGCAGCAGCATTCAGTCACAGGTTGTGAACCACAGCGTGTGCTGACGAGGCAGGTCCCAGCCTGTAGGAGCCCATGAAGCCAGACAGACGCAACCATGGAGACATTCACGCAAACGTGCAGCTAACACGGTCAAGCAGACAGCCAAAGTGCAGCCATGAAGCCAGACAATTAAACATGCAAACACAACCACAGACAGGCACAAATCCAACACAGCCCAGCACACAAGCAGTCAAGCAAACACGCACACACTGCCACGCGGAGAAACAGCCAAGATGGCATGTGCCAGCATCCCACTTACATGGGACATAGAAGAAGCCCTCTATGGGCTTAAATTGTTGTTGATTGTTACAAATGTTTGGTTAAAGACCACTGAACACGAGATCCTGGAACCCAAAGCCCACTTTATAGCATCGTTTCTGTATGGTCTGTTTTCAAAAAAGAAAATCAGAGTATGTGGCTCTACAGCATAAGGACGGAGCACGAGCAGTCACTCCCGCACAACAATACCAGCCTGGCTGCAGATGGTAGAGTACAAAAACTCATGCAAACACGCTCACCGCAAACACGCATCAGCCTCCCTCACCTTCTCCTTATTGACTGACTGCTGAGACTCTAGTTTAAACAGCAGGAAGTCTGAAAGACAGAAAACAAAATCCAATCACCTCCAGACTCAGACACAGGACACTGTACTTTGTCCAGGTTATTGCAGTGCTGTGAAATTCAATATTATATATTTTGCACTAATTGTACTCTGAGAAATCTTATATTAGTAATGTGTAATAACATAACATAACACAGGTCTTAAAAATAAAGGTAGCAGAGTAATACAGTAGTAGTGTCACAGGTCTGAAGGAGTCAGACTTACCTTCTTTGGCTTTCTTGTGCTCCAGGCGCTCTTTCTGCAGAGACTTCTCCAGCCGGGATCGATGCTCATATACAACTAAGAAGAGATCAACGTTAAGGAGTGAATAGTGATTCAGAAAAGCAGAAACTCACAAAGTGCACACAAGCAAATGCATGACAAGGCAAATGTAAATAAGATATGACTTTAGCATACCCTTCCCAGCCTGGGTTAAGACCACCTCTACATCTAGCGCACTGTGCTATTTGAAAAGCGACACGCATATGAACGCATACACACAAGAGGGAGGACTCTCTACCACCAAGTGTCACCTTCATTCCCTCTTTAATGTGTGTCTAACAGCATGCCTGGCTCTGTCATCTAGCCGGGCTCTAATGTACACTGCACCCTACCTTTTCCTTTGTAATACGAGGAGTAAATGTACCATGACCTTCCCAACCCCCGCAGACTACACTCACCCCCCAACTCTACAGCCTCACACATACTCTCCACATAGTTTACTGGTAACAATGACGAGCAGGGTTTTCTCAATCCTTGTGCTGAAGTAGCTATGCAATGTGAATCCTTGCAAATCCCTCAATCATTATTACTTCCTATTGTAATAGGACAGGTCACACAATGCTGAGCACTATACTAAGACAAACGACATTCCAAAAGGGGATCGCCAACATGGTTCATATAATTGAGCTTTTCCCAACAGACACCCACTTCTTCCTGCTCTTTCCCACTAGTTCATTACATATTCAAATATTACTACACCCTGGACAGATTGCCATATGGGCAGAGAAAACAGCATGCATCACCCTTAGGCGACACATATACTCCATTTGAGCACAAGTTTCCAAACAGCCCCTACTACTAAACATCTTAATACATTCACATGCCATAGGATGCAGCATCTATGATACATTATAGGTTAGGCATTATATAATACATATCAACTAATACTTACATGAAATATCAAGGTTTTCACACATAATATTTTCATAATATTATCATATTTCATAATATTATTTTCATATTTGCTTTCAAGATAAACAGCTGAAGCCCAGAATTGTGTTGGGGGTGAGATGCTCCCCTAACAAGTCAACCAGCCAAGAAACAAGAGCATACATTGAAACAGCATTCCAGATGGGTGCCTCATGAAGCTGGTTGATCTAAAGTATACAATAGTTTTGATATATTTTAAACTGTATTGATCACCCCATAATTCCATGCATTTCAGGCTTTGTCCTGTTGCATCATTAAAATTCTAAAATGTGGAAAATGGTAAAAATGAGGAAACAGCAAGTATGTCCATACTTTTGACTGGTATGGTATACAAACATGTATAAAAGGGAGCATGTATAAAGATTTCTGTCATTCTAACTGCCCAAAGAATTCTCTTTCTGCATTTCAGCATTTTGTATTATATTGTTAAACCTCAGTGCTGGGGAGCTCCGAGGAAACCCGCCCAAGGTCCTGGCTGACAGGGCAAGATCTTTTGGTGATTCTCATCCACAGCAGGGCATCTATGGTAGCACAACACATCAAGTTATCTTCTTTTCCCATATGTTTCAATGCAGAGCTTCACCAAGTTGACAAGGGCATTTGGTCAGTCACAGAGAAAGAGTAGTTAGGGCCTTTGTGTGTTGAGCTGGGGGTTGCAGAAAATACTATGAATGAAGCACATATGAGCTGTATTGTACAGCGGACACCTAAAGCAGAGTGCATTAGCTACAGCTAACATTGACAGTAGGGCTGGGTACAAAATATGGATACAGCAATCTATCATGAATACACTCTGACAGATACAGATATGGCTGTATTGATATTTATGAATGTTTACATTCTTTACCGAGTGTGAAACATGTGCCTTCGAGTGTATTTAAAGGAAGCAGGTGCATCTAGCAGGAAGCAGCTTAAAAAGAAAAATATCTGTGGCTTTAGCTGGGGGAAAAAGTCAGCACATTTGGCAAGGAAAAACCATGAAAAAACAGCTTCAGCCTGCCTCTTCAAAATTTAAATCCGATATTTAAGTAAATATGGGAGGGAAAATGTTAATTTAAGTTACTTGCAAGTGTTTCAACATTTGGGAGTTCTAACAATATTCCAAGTTAAATCCCTTCCTGTTAGTGGGAGGGTTAGAAGCCATTGGTGTCACATATTCCCCTTCCTGGCATCACGGTTCCCACGGCAACACCACTATGTTTATTGACTTCCTTGTTTTGGTTTCATTCTGTTCCACATCCTTGTTAGTTCCATTACCCATTATTGCCCTTTACCTGCATCTTGTCAGTCATCGTTAGTCTTTATATTCAAACCCCGTGTTTCTATGTAGTCTTTGCAAAGTCTCGTCATCATTTTGGTATGTTTCTGAGCCTTTGTTTATTGCTGTCTGGTTTATTGGATCTCCGCCTGTTTTTGAGTTACCATCTTTGAGATTGGTAGCTTTGCTTGTCAAATTTCCTTTTCCTCCAACAGGAGGCAGTTCTTGGCCATATTAAGTGGTGAAAAGCACCACTCTCTAGAGAGTCTGGCAATGTGATACTACAGAAGGCCTGGATTAACTGGATCACATACATTAGATTAGAGTTGCAATGATAATCTGCACTGCACTTCTGAGTATCACCAATGCCCTAGAGCAGATGCCTTACCGAGGTGCATTTCTCAACCAGACAATCCACATGTTTGCTCTACCCTAATCTTAAGAGCTTGGATCTGGTGTGGGAGCTGGGATAGAACACAAACATGTACCGTGTGATGGGTCCAAAGAGGGAGAACCATTGCTCTAAAGCACCACCATTTGGGCATTTGGGCTTGTTGGTATTGACTGGGGAATGTTGGGTCAGTGCGCTCTGGCTATAAAAGGTTCCAAGGTTATCTAGAATGAAGAAACAAACTTCCATCAAGCTGGACTGTCAAGCTTGAAAACCATCTTGGGATAAGTCAGTCCATCTGATTAGCAAATGGGACCAAAAGAAGCGCTGACCCCAACTATCTGAACACAGCTCACAATGACCCACACTGCTTGCTAACTCTGAACATGACCGTGTGTACACAAAATATGAGTGCTTTAATATCAGGACACTAAAAATGTTCATCATGTAACATACACCCAGTGCATGATTTAACAGTTAATCATGAAGGAAAACAAATGGTACTTAAAAGAGAAGTAGGGAGAATGAAAGAACAAGAGAGGGAGAGATGGTGTCAGTAAACTAGTGCTCAATGATCGGACCTGCCCGGGGGGGGGGGGGGGGTGAAGGAATCATAAGGCATTAATAATCAATCCCAGTGAGAATGATATAAGCACACTTGAGCAGTCCATATAGACTCCGCAGCTTTACGTCTGGCACCCCATCACCCCCAACATCACTCCTAAAAAAAACCACTATACGACTGGTTTAAATTTATATGTTGTCATTCGAAAGTAAATGGAAAAAGACATGTAATCCAGGTACTTACAGATCCAGTCCTGGACACACTGCGTTTTTCATGCTTCCCCTTCTGACACACCTGAGTCAATTTAGCACCCGATTATCAGGTTCCTCCTGAGTTTACTCTAGCACAGGAAGTCAAACTCCAGTCCTGCAGGACCAACTCTTCGGGCACAGGCTCTACAAGGCCACGACACAGCAGAGTTTAGCATTTACTCTGTTCTAACACACCTAGTTAAGGGTTTGGTCATTAGTTAACGGAATGAATCAGGTGCGTTAATTCAGGGGAAACACTACAGAGCAGTGCTCTACAGTCACTCGCTAACTACTTAATAGAACTCCGTGTGCCCACAACAGTTGTATTGGTTAAATGCAGCATTGAGGGCCACTCTGCCTCTAACAGCCTGAGCATTTGATGGATGTTGAAAGCAAGTTTCCATTTGCTGATGAACACAGGAATAAGAATAATTTGACAAGGAAGAATTGGAATAGATAAGGAGTGACCCATGAACCAAAGCTTAAAGCTACAACTCAAACTTCAACCTTTCTTTACATTTTCAGAATTTAAAAGCTGAGGGGTAAGTAAATAAAGACACCATCAATTCATGCAGACAATCAAAGCATATCCTACATTTCTCAACTCTTCAAAAACCTAAAAACGCGAGAGTTAAATGCCATGTTGCCAATAACAGATGACATCCCCATGTCATTCAGTGCAGGGAGACATGCGTGCAGATACTCCACAGCCCAGATCACTCTGAAGGAGAATTTTACCAATGGTCAAATGACTTGGGAATGAATAGATGGCACAAAATGATTCATCAGAGCCTAAGAAATGCTTCCTTTCCACTTCCTTCCAGCCTTGCAAAGTACCAGAACTACTGCGAGGCTTTGCGGTGTACAACTCTGCCCCTTTTGCACTGAACATGCCCACATAGGTGCATGCTTTTAACCAGTACAAAGTCTGCTGCTAGAAGGAGCACAAGAACAGCAGAAGAGCAAAGCATCAGCATCTGTAGCAGCTGTGGTTGGAGGTCTGTGAAGCCAGGACAGTCTTTGATACCACATCAATGGGAGTAGTAAGTAAGCCAGGCCAGCTGCTCCTGAAAGCTGAGTCACATTTCTAGCACCACCAGAGCAGGCACCACAGGTTGATAAACTCTGCCAACTAAGCCTATTAAGATATAATGCCCTAAACAAAGTAGGTGAGACAAAACAAAATGTTTGTGACAGAACATTTGCCTGTGAGTATACTGAGCAAAGCTGTAACATATTTGAAAGAGGACAGCAGATAAGCACAAAACATCATGTAGCAGCAGTGCAAGCCATCGCTCGCCCACAGCTCTTCTTACAGAGGCCTCATTCTCAGGTGTCTGTTCCCAGCGGCTAGCCCCTTCACTCAGAATAGAGAACTCTAAAGAGCAAAGGAGTGAACAAGAGTGCACTTTTCTGAAGTATAGTTACAGTTTTGGGGGGCAAGTATAGGTGCACATGAGCAAGAGAAAAAGAGTATGTAAAGGACTGTTCTCTACATACTGGCACTGCAATCGGGCCCTGAATGATTACATATACAGGGCTAAACATGTAATATGACATTTGTCAGCATTATATTTGTCAAAATTATGTTGGGTGCATCAAAGGTTCACTGCTGTCTTTAATACATCACAAAACATATTATAGTCCCAATATTTAACAAGAGTATTGCAATAAGGCACCCCTCACCCTATTGTGAAACCCTACATTACAAGTAACTGTCAGTTAGTCTAAAATCACTAAGCCAAAGATGAAGTGAACTAGACTATGCACATTACTATTCAGACGCAGAGGGAGCGTGTCAGTTTAAAAGACACGGCATGGTATCCTGTCCATCAAGTTCCTCTTATTATGTTGCCTACATCAGTTTCTCAGCCCAATCTTCTGGGCCTGCCAGATGGTCCACATTTTTCTACTAATCCATTAGTACACCTGTAGCCGGTATTAAGCATTCTTCAACTTTAAGGTGTATAGGGAGCCAGGTCAAAACTAAAAATGAGGAAGCACTGGTGGGGTCCAAGGACATGGCTAAACAACAATGGACTACCCTACCTGGAGGAATTATAGGAACAACAAATTCATGCAGTACATTTTTAGTTTATTAGTGAGAATCACCACCGCCACCTCCCCCACCACACACAAGCACATTTTCTCTAATCTCGGTAAAATACATAATAAACTAGCGGCCAAGAGCCAACACATGGTGTACGGTTAACTAACAACAAATAATGGGGAAATGCGTTTGGTTTTGTTGCTCGAAGTACAGTAGAAAAAAAATCCTACAGGAAATCCTTTCCTGGGGGCAAGAACCTAAACTGTAACAAGAAGCCAGGATTAAGATCACGGAACTTTACAAGCAATGTTTCAAAACGACGAAATAATGCTCCAAAACTTAATCAAAACACATCTTCCAATAGTTTCACGTTTTTCCATTCTTAATGCTCTCGTTAACGTGATACTTCCGAATATTAATACCTTGAAGCTGAGCCGACAGGGACTCCTGATGCTGTTGGTACTTTAATGCCATAGCCTCCGTCCTCTTCAGCTGCTTATGCATTTCGTACGACACCATGCCGCCGTATATTAGTCCAAAAACTACTGTGATGAACAAAAGCGACTGGAAAATCTTTCGCTGTTTTCTAGAGCATACCCCGTTGCCCATGTTGGATCGCCTTACAAACCCCGCTGACTGCGCGGTCAACTGCCGAGATTCCCAAACTTTTGGATCCACCAAACTTTCCACTTGGCTTTTAAGTACTGGGATAAATCGTTCCACTCCGATCTCCCTCATTAAATTATGGGATTTGAACCAAATTGGACAAAATCCTCTGCGTGCATGACACGTCCTTTATTAGGATGCAGAAAAAAAACTCCAACACAACCCAACTTACATGGACTTCTCTCAACTTGTGAAATATCTAAAGGCTGCAACAGTTTTAAAATATATCAGCTTTTGGTTCTCGTTAGAGTCTATAACCAGCATAGCACTACGTCTTGCAAATAAGCTTAACGATAAATCTCGATTTCATTTTAGATTAAGAGGCCTTAAACCGTAAACAGCACTTTTAATTTTAGTTACGTGTCACCTAGCTGCGGTAGCCGCCCAGCAGCGAACCTGGAGGAAGTCCTTCCTTGCTTAAAAAAAAGTACTCCTGACAAAAAGGTCCAGCACGATTGGTCGGGGTTTGCTCCGTCAGAAAAAAAAAGTTTTTTATTATGTTTGTTGGAGTAGGGTGTATAGCAAGTCCTCCCCTTCCCTAGGGCCTGCAGGCGTGGTTATTACTGCTCCATCGCAAAACTGTTTCGTCAAAACTGTTTCGTCAAAACCTTTTTAAAACCGTAAAGCCCGAATAAAACTTTCAAAACATAGCATTGTTGTTGATGATGATGATGCTAGTAAATTTTAAGAAAATATTTGACTATTAAAACCTATTTGAGTTTAGGTAATCCTCTAACACACTTTTAGTGTTAGTTTGTACGTGACTGAATTGCATCAGTAAAATTGTTCTATCTGTAAAAAACAAAGTGATCTTTGCGCAGATGTTTTTCTATATTACCCGCGTTATTTGCATCCACTGACGTAGTACCCAGACAAACTGCTAACACATCACGAATTACATCCAACGAATTTTATGTCTATGTAGGCCTACATGAACCTACTTAGATTTCAAGATCCCTTGCAATGTATATTCCTTTCCAAATATAGTAGTATTTTTATACATGTAAAAAGCGAGTAAAATGATCATTATTAATTCAGATGAACAATTAAAGGTAAACTGAACACCCCCCAAAATTCATATTATGAAATTGTTCTCTGGGATTTAGCCAACATTTGTGCAATTGTCAACAATGTCAGTAATGTCAACAACTAAACTCCCTCTGTACTTTTTAAAATGATGTGTTAAATCACATAAAAGACACAGCAAATAGACACAGAGGCAGAAGCGTGCTGGGTTACTTATTATTTTTATTATTATTGTTATTATTATTATTATTATTATTATTATTATTATTATTATTATTATTATTATTATTATTATTATTATTATTGCACAGAACAGTATGCATGGTTAACACTATGCATATTCTATAGGACTTATTCTGTAACTGTCACGTCCGCAGCCAGAGTGTTCCCCGTTTCCCTGACAACATAGTCACTTCCGGGTTTTCCAGCGTTTCGTCTCTCCATGGTTCACTGTCTCCTCCCCTTTGTCTCCAGCTGATCTGAGTTTGTCCCTAATTGCATTACTACGTAAACCCCATTCCTGGGTATGTTGTTTGTCAGTCATTGTTTCTGGTTAGATGTCGTTGTTCTCGCTCATACTTTGGGTTTTTTTTTGGGGGGGGGGGTAAGCTCCCGTTTGTCTTCGCTCGTATGTGTTTAGTATAGTCCCGTTTGATCTCTTTTCCTATGAACTTTCTCCCCGCGCTCCCTGTTTAGTTACTATCGCTGTCTGTGTTGCTTTCCTTGTTTAGTTCTCTGCTTTTGTACTGTCGCTCTGTGTTTGTCAATAATAAGTAACCCAGTTCTGGGTATTCCCCTTTAGGTCTAGTTATATTTACCATCATTTATTCTCGATTAGTCTTCCCTAAGTGTACGCCCCTTTTTTCCTGTTCCCGTACTCACCTTGCTAGCCTGTTTTCTTATGTTAACCTGTCTGTTTCTGTTATTAAACTTATTTTTCATTTATCCTACCCTGTTTGTCCTTCACATTATGGCTTCCTCCGTTAATTTTGTCCTTCATAATATCCAAGGCGCCGGCAATTCGCAAGTGTGTTCGCATATCACCCCTCCCCCGTTATGGAAGGCTACGTGCTGAATGAAAAACTGCAGTCAAATAAGATACTGTTATACATTATGCAACATATAATTGGAATTTAGTTGTGAAATGCAGTCTTGCACAAATAAATAATTAAATTGTCTTTAAGCTATCTAAATAAAGTAGGATTGTGTTCCTACCAGGAATATAATATAATGAATTGTTCACAATTCTAGTATGCTCACTTTAGCTTTGATTACAAATATATATATAATCTTTTTTTAAAGGTATGCAATACTCATGTAATTACCTGATTTCAAATGTATGATAGAGCAACGAAAACAAATAAAAATATTGAGTCGACTATGAAATGGCAAAGTTTCTTTTCAAATTATTTTATTTTTAAGGGCAAAAGTGTATCAAGCCATATTGTGCTACCGTTTAATAGTCTCATAAGACAGTGAGTCTTAGTGAGACTTAAACCAGTAGAACTGGTAGGTGCTTTAAAAAAAAAAAAGTGCTATGCCAGCGAGCTGGATCTTTGGTCCAGTGGTCAAAGCTCATGTTTGAGTCCTGGGTAGGGTGGCTGCCTTCAGCCTTTGTTACACATGGTGTCAGAAGTGGGATGGCAGCAAGGCCATTGGGAGCATGCCCCATGTTGAAGAACCTACCCCTGCTGTGAGGGAGTGGTGTAGCCCAGCATGAGGACCCCTGATCAGGGTCATGGGTGTGGCCCTGATGGAAAGGGCACTTGTTTGTGGTGGGACACACTGCAGAAGTGAAGGCATTGTGATGGAGACCACCCCTTTCCAAAGTGGAGGAAGGTGTGACAGAAAACATCAGTTAGGAAGGTAAAATGGATGCTCTGGCTGCTATGAGAGAAAGCTGGTGCTTTAGTCTGGTGGTCAGAGCTCATGTTTACCTCCTGTCAGCCCTGGGTTTGAGTCCTGGCTAGGGTGGCTGCCTTCAGCCTTTGTTACAAGTGCCAACTCTTGTCATTCTTATATGCTGTAGATAATTCTCATTGTGTAGGCTCACCAGATCACAATGCAGGCTGCAGTGTTATTGATCAGCTTCAGATGGATTCTCTGATCCATCCTAGTTGCAGATTTTTCAGCATTCCAGGCCATGTCTTTTAATGCTCTGATCGCACTGCAGAGTCATACTTTCGATCAAATGAACTGGATTGCATTGAACTGGATTTAAATTAATTCTTAGCTCTTAAGATCATAACTGTTGCACTCTTTAGGTATTTTCAGGGACTAGATGGATAAGTACCAATTAGGCATAATGAAGCAGAATTTCAGTCTTTTATGGACACACCAGTCTGTGAGAATGGTAAGTGTGGTTGGCATATTTGAAAGAGAAATGAGAGTTTCAAACTAGGATCACCCAGAGCTAAAGCTCTGACGTCACCAATGTCCTCAACAGTGGGTAACAACACTGTCTGGGCAAATACATCACCCTTTACCAAGAAATGTCTTTGGGCAAGATTCCTGACACTATATTTGCCTAACTGCCACATGATTGAATGATGATTCATCTTTCTGATTATTAGTAAAGCACTAGGTTGATAATATAGAAGATTTGGACACATACTCATAGTGATATGTTTGCCTAAGCAGTTTCCTGGTGGGTCAGGGAAGTTTGCTAAGTACATTACAGCATATTATTAAAATAATAATAGCTTAATGCATTCTTTTGATGTATGAAATCTTAGCCCTTCGGTATTTTATTGGTTTCTACACAAATCTTAAAAAGAAGGAGAAAGGTGTTAAAATAATGTTACAACAATCCTGAGATCTAAATTATGCAAATCTATAATTCAGGACCCTGCACTTTGCTTTACTCAAGAATGTTTATAACTGTTTGTTGTGCTTCTGTTTTGCAACTGTATTTTAAATCTCTTCTTCTTTTGTAAACAAATTTTCTGGTTTGTGATTAGACGAAAAAACGCTATACCCTGTGTCAATGCAAGCATGTATAGAAATTTATTTTTAAATTAATATATCTATTGTCCATTTTGTTAAAATTAATGCATCCACTTTACTTCAGCAACATTACTTAAAAATATATGGGAAATCCCCTTAAAAAACTTACATGACATAATTTACGTCTGCCTCAAGTTAACATTAAATAGAGTTTACATAAAAACATCTGACTTCAAACAGGCTACAAAAACCAACCACACCTCGGCAGTTCAAAACCAAGTATGCAACAATCTGTAGATGTCATTAGACCTTGATATCAGTCAGATATTCACTAGAGTCCCATATTGTGTGGAAGCACAGTATATTAGTTAATGTTAGTGAGTAGAGTAATTACATAATAATTGGAGCTGTCCGTGATCCTGCTCATTATCTTTATTGTTTTAACTATTGAACTGAAGGATGACATCCTTCTATCAGCATCTGATTATAAAACTTAATTTAGCATGGTGGGGGGGAGACCTTCCAGTATCTCTAGTGATTTTAGTAATAGCATGCTTATTTTTGGTTACTTATAACAAGTAAATGTAAGTAAATGCCGAATAACAAGTAAAATGTAAGCAAACTTGATTGGACTTAATTTCTCAAATTAACAATTCTCAGATTCTTTGGGTTTGGTGCATGTGTGTATGTTAGGAGTTCCAGCCACATAGGGATCATATGTGGGCAGATGATACACATGGTCTACTGCTCTAGGGACAAAAAAAACAGGCAGCATGACAAGAGCACTAACTCAGAGTCCAGCAAAGACCATGGTGCTGATGCTTCTCTGCAGAGTCGTGACCTTACGGAGTGAAACTCTTTCAGCAGCTGTTAAAAATTTCAACTTGCCTCCAGACGGTCCTTTTCCTTCAAGCTCAGGTCCTGTACAAGAGGCCTGGGAGTTTGAGGGTCCTGTGTAGTATCTTGGCTGTTCCCAGGACTACACTCCTCTGGATCTCGGATATTGTTCCTGGGATCTGCTGCAGCCACTCTCCCATTTTGGGGGTCACAGCCCTTAGTGCTCCGATTACCATGGGAACCACTGTTTCCTTCACTTTCCACATCTTTTCTAGCTGTTCTTGGTATTTTTCAAGCATTTCATGTTCCTCTATCTGGATCTTAGCTTGGTCGTTCTCCAACACCTTCGAGTGTGTATTCCATTTTGACCTCGGAACTTCCAGCCCATACTTGGCACAGGCAACTTGTTTATGTCATCCTGGATAGAGGCTTTGATGTTCACTAATACTCTGGCCCCCCTCTTTGCACTTAGTGTACATTCTCAGGGTTCTGGATTGTAGCTGCCTTCAACATCAGTTGTTACGTTCTGTTCTACCTCAGTTCTAGTTACTTTCCCTTGCCTCGTAACCATCCGACCACGCTTATCCAGTCCAAATGACATTCTGATGCCATTGCTGTATATCCTGGTGACAATGGCAGAAGCCTGATGTAACCTAATAGAGTTGTGTATATGTGCAGAAACCTTTGCGGGATCCATCGGAAAAATTGACAGACATTACTGCACATAAAGTAAACTAACATAGTACACAAACTCTTCAAAGAAAGTAGGTTTAGTACAAAAGGACAATGTTCTTGATCAACGATGCAAGCAAAACTGTAGTAATATGTAGTGCTAAAAGTAGTTGTACTGTTAGAAGAGGTCCTTTAATATCATTATTCGACCACTAGGGGACAGTCCTTTTTTATAATTGCATAGCCTGATAATTTGCTGAACTTGCTACTTCCAATTCAATTGCTTTATTTTACTATTTAGAAGAAAACATTTCATTTCACAATTCTTTTGCTTAAAAACAAGATATAACAGGTTTTTATTTCATTTGCTTTAATGTTTCATAAACAACAGTTTCTAACAGCCTCTCTTCATGTTACCATATCAGGGCCACTACATCAGTGCCACTGATCCAGAGAGGTGCAGAATATACTAGATTATAGTTCATAAAAAGTATTATAAAAGAAACTATTTTATGCACTCCAGTCTTGCTGGGGACAGAATATGACTCAGCTTTCTTTAAATGTATTAGAATAGTGATATTTATTTGCTTTTGGGCGAGTTAATATTTCAAACATTCTCCAAGATCAGTTGCAAACATTAACTAAGTGTGTTTTATACCTAATTTGTCCTAATAGTTACTAAACAAGCATGGAAATGCAAACTGACATAAAGTCTAAATAAAGTTGGCATAAGAACAGGTTAAAAGTTATTGCCTATAGTCAGTAAAGTAAAATAGGCAATATTTTTCAGATCTAGATGAAGTACAGTCTAGTCTTGTACTAAATGGAATGGAATGCCAAATCCAGGAATGCTAATTTCCAAGGATTGTTTTCCAAAGATTTCCCCAAATATAAAAATAGAAAATGTTTTACATCTGTCTTAAATCTATCTACAGTCTGTTCTGGTACATGACCCCTTCTGAAACAAAGCAGTGTGTGATAATTGTATTAATTAAAAATACAGTATTTCATAACCAAATGCAAGAAACTATTGAGATGTGATTTACCTGCTATGTTTGATATGACACCTTAAAGTGATTAAATTCAGGTCAAACTCACCCCCATTTACTGTTTAACTGTTATGTCAATGATGAGTATGAGCTCTGCCCCATTCCTGACCTCCCTGCAAGCTGTCATACTGTGGACAAGCAAGTGGAGACCCACAATTCACCAAGCCTGGACAGGCCAGGGAGGGAGAAGAAGTTCACAGGACAGGCTGAATATGCCACGGGTGCATCATTTGGCTCAAATGAGCTAAATAAAAGACTGGGACTAACTCAGTGATTGAGTACATAAACTGAACTCAACTTTATTTATATAGAACTTTTAACAACAGACATTGGCTCAAAGCAATATTAGAGGAATTCAGATCTAGACCACTAATGTATAAGACAAAGTTGACAATGGCAATGAAAAATGATTTTGGCAACTTAAGGAAGAAGTCTTGGGAGAAGCCAGAGTCCAAAGTAAAATGGGTCCTTCTGCAGCAACACCAGTAGCATTCAGAAACAATTTAATTGTGGATAGTGAACATGCAAGAGAGTGTAAAGTGCGTAAGATTCAAGAGCTAAATGCATAATTGTATATAACAACTCATGCAGGAATAGACTTGTATAATCTTTGTCTTGTCTAATCTTTGTCTTGCCCTCTTGATTAGATTTCATTCTCAATATAAAGAGAACCAAGTGTTATTTAAGATACCCTACCATACTTGCATAAGGTCACAGACAATGTCACCATGTGTGAATAGGATTAGGTAGTTAAGGGTTCACTGTTGATTGGGGAATAATACAGAGGTAAATGTTTCATAATCTGTGACTGGTAGTATCCCAGGTGCGATAAATACTATTTCTTTTTTGTTTTTTTTCTCTTTTGCTTAGCTACACAAGATATTGAGGACAATGTTCACCACTTTCTGAGATATCTGAAACAGGTTACCTATAGCAGCAAGCCAGAAGCTGATTGACTGGGGAATTTTTCTGAGTCCCTATGTCATAAATTATTTACACCAAACAGGATGCACAGGATAACAGACAGTGGCACTTACACTGAAAAATCACAACAGAATTGGTTTTACATAAGTGCCCAGGGCTACGCTTACTTACACTTAACTCAGACATGTTCTGAATTTGTTTTTTCTGTAGTAGATGGTAACACTGTCACCCTTGAATTTTGGAATGCAATATTTTTAATTAAAATATCCTATGAAAGTAAAGAGGTCGATAATAACTACCCGATTGAACTTCCTTCATAACTTTTAGATTACTTGGCTATTCATTTTCTCCTTTATTTATGTTTGACTTCAACAGGTGTGAACTTATTGTACACTTATGTACGCTTGTTCTTTAGAATATAATTGCAATACTTAATACTTTTCAGTAGGGCTTTAATAATAGACGTGCCTATTAAACATGCTGGAATTGTACAGTTCAGTTTCGTATAGGTTTGTGCAATCCGCAGTGATCAAATTGCTGTTGGGGGCATTTTCCGCACGCGCTTTCCCACAAGGCCACGTACGGACGTCATCAGCGCTCAGTGACTCTTCAGGAGAGCAGGAAACAGGAGATAGCGAGAGCGCCGACCGGGAACGGTGTCGGTGAACGTCGAGTTTTAGGGCAGAAAGTCCTGGATTTCAACAAAACATTTCGGATTTATCGGCTAGAACTCGAGTGAATGTGGAACTGCTTGAGGAAGATGACATTTTATATTTAGGATTTGTTTTTTAACCTAGGCGGTTTACGTACAGTGTACAGTGGTTTCCCGACGTTTCTTATGCCTTTGGATCCTACAGCTTGGGCTGCTTTTCTTCTGCACGAATCCGATGATGTGGTGACGCGGCTCAATAGCTGATAAGAAAACTAAAGGATACATGTTTTTGGGTTTTCTTTTGCTTCCTTTTGCCTTAAGTACAACTTAATAATCGGCAAGAGGAACAAAAACACTTTTTCAAGGCTCAGCCTAGTGTTTTAGCTAGCTAGCAGTTCAGCACCCATTGCTTACTATTCTTTGGGAAGTTTAGCTTGCATGCTCGCTAGTTAGCTAGCTAACCTAGATAGCTACCAATTTTATCTGTAGGGTTAACATAAATGTTTCTTGGTCAAACACAATTTGTAATGACATTTTCTTAATCCGTCTAAATATAAATAGGCACAACAATGGTTCTGGAAGATAGATAATGTCAACAAACGTTGTTTTATATTACGTTTTTTACTTTAGCTAGCTAGCTATGTGTTCTTTTCAAAGTATATGAGTTAGATAATTGCTACTAGTTAACTAGCTAACTACTAGTTAAATTGGCTAGCTAGCTAGTTAACGTTTGGAGAATAATGTTACTCTGGAGTGATTGAGGCCTTGGATTTTTTGGTTTTGGGCAAGCTTCTCCAACACATGAGGTGACTGTAAATTACTTAATCCAGTGGATGGATTCAGTGTTTCGAATGGCTTGGAGAATAACTTGCAACTAACCGGTATAATTGAATCTGCCTTGAGTGAAAGCCGGGGTCTGACTGGACTGACTCAACGAACACAGGCTGACACTTCACCAAACCTGCAAAGGTAACTTGGACAAAGTATTTGGCGAAATCTATAATGTGGTGTATGTGTGAATGCAAAAATTAATATCCGTGTACATTCTTGTTTCCATGCTGTTTTTCTTTTGTCTCCAGAACATTGTTAAATGGCAACTGTAGAAATGTACTTTGCGGTAGCTAGGGATAATGGCTTGGAGATTCAGCTCGTTTGTAGTAAATTATTTTCCTTTTCATTAAAGTTACTTCTTGCTTGTCTCGCGGAACCAGTTTTACCACTTTTAAGGATAGTTAAAAGCCATCATAAAGGATGGATCTGTCTATCTATTAAGTGCGTCAGGGTATTGTGCTCTATCTATAACTAGCTGGGCTGGCTACCCTGAGTTATTATGACTAACCTTTCAGTAGTCACGCAGTAGTATCACTTGGATCCTTTCAAAGCATGCACGGTCCGCACTGTGAATATAAAAGCGACGTTAGAGGTTCGGTTACCGACCATTGTGTGGCATTGTCGAAAGGTGAGGGTGGCTCATACCCATTGGTCGGTTGCTTGCTCAGCGGGCACGCGGTTCCTAGGTGTCCATCTGTCAATCCGTCTCGTGCTAATCAGAGCCGGGGAGCTGAGCCCCCATCATTACTATTGTAAAGCTCTTTGCGTTTGACCTCTTTTTGGGTGCATAGCAACGTTGCAGTCCATTTGACAAGGCAAAATTAGGTTAAAATCCACTCTCCCCTATTCCCTGCCATTAATTCTCTCTCGGTTAGATGTGCAGTATCTGACAAGGTGGGGGAGGTGCTGGCTGTGAACAGCTTCCCTCTCATTAGGACGAGTTGGATGGCTAAGGGAGCTACAGTAGTGAATATCTCGGGCACTCAACTGAGCACAATGGTTTTTGAAAGGAACTGTGTTTGGGCTGAGGATAGTGATGGGTGATGTATCTCCATCACTGTGATGGGAGTGAATTCAGTTTGTCTAGATAACTTTGGCTGATCTCCATAAGTTTAAATCAGTACAAATCCACCTTAAATATCAGACTTGGCTTCGTGATACGTAGCCCAGATTCAGCAGTCCATAATGCACTGTATATGGTATGTAAAGGATTTGCCCTTGTTCAGCCTAATGCTGTCTGTATCCTTTGTGATTTCCTCAGTAGGCTACTGTGCACTGGAATGTAGATGTATTTTGGAATGTCATTGCTAGGTTTCTACAGTGCTACAATATTGGCCCTTCTTTGTTTGTTAGTAGGCTTACAGATATGTAGCTAGCTAAGGAAGGGAGAGGTTTGAGATATTCGTAACATATTCTGGGTTGCTGAGTAAGCACTTTTTTTTTCTCGACAGATCAGTGTTTTTCATCGATTTATAGGTCTTTTGCAGTGTATGTGTGATTTCGAAACTATCAGTCCCTGGCAGCTTTCTGATGGCTTCAAAAATAAGGGAAAAAGAAGGCAGCATTTCTGCATGATCTGTCATATTTTAGACCAGCATGTTCAGTTTGTTATCTGTTTTACCTCCCAGATGATGTGTGAGGTGATGCCCACCATTAGTGAGTCAGAGGTTGGGAGTAATGGCAGTGGGCGGGGCTCTGGCTCACCACTGCAGTCAGACTCAGAGGGGCACTTTGAGTCGCTGATGGTGTCCATGTTGGAGGAGAGAGACCGGCTGCTGGAGACTCTCCGAGAGACCCAGGAGAACCTAGGCCTGACTCAGAGCAAGCTCCACGAGATCAGCCATGAACGAGACTCCCTCCAGAGGCAGCTCAACACTGCCCTACCTCAGGTAAGGTTGCCCAATGACAGTGTCTATTTGAAATATAGTTCTTGCTTCCAAGTAGACATTATTGTCAAGGAAATACACGCTGAACAGGTGGAAATTCTTAATGTCAGCCTGGCTAATATAGGAATATGGAACAAATTTATTATACTTGTAAACCAAACTTAGCACCTGCAATGTCCCATGCCGAATAACATAAGTGGTCAAGCAGGCTTGCAGAAGGAAAGGATGGAATTTATGTTCTCTTCTATTTTGCAGTGTTGAGAATGGTTCCATGGCTTGTCTGGCTTCATTGTCATGTGGAGTAGTTGCAGTCTTAGGGTTTTTGTATGAATGTGTTGAGATGATGGCAGCTTTAGCAAATGGGGTGTAAGGTTGCCTACACATTTTTTGGCATGAAATGATGTGAAAAACTACTGCTACCCTGGGAAGTGAATCTGAATTGTGAGAAACAACAATCAGTTCAGTCATTCAGGTTAATATGTTTGGATAAAAAAATGATGCTTCCATGCTCAAAGGTAATGTTTTCCTTTATTTTCTGTCCCATATGTTAAAATAACACAACAACCCATTTACAAGGGCAGAGTTTGGAATGTTTTTGGCATGGGTTGTTCTGAAGCTACTGGATCAAAAACAGGAGGCTTTAATTCTCACTGTCTCTTAGCAGATGGCCATACTGATTGAGACACAATATGGACCGTCTGTTCAGTGGGTGCCGGTCAGGTGGAGGAGAGGTTTGAATGTTAAGCCTGACGCATGCAGCAAGCAATTTTCACCTAATTTTTGATTTGCATCAGCGACTCACAGCGTGCAGTACATGATTTACCCTGCAGCTTCACAAGGCAGAAGTGTAAAAAGTGGAACCAAAGTCTGTTTCTCTTCACTGCTGAACAGCAGTAGGGGGAAAGTGCTCTGTAGCATATACACATAGGGCAGTACTGCTTGACACTTTCCCTAGAGTAATGGAATTCAGATCATTAAGGCTTAAACATATACTGGCGGTTAAAATGCAGTGTATTGTGAAAGATTTCTGTGCAATTTGTTATAAGGAGGTCTGGTTGAATTTGGAGGTCATCGATGTTGGATAAAGATTGTCCTAACGAGTTAGTGTACAAAACATGTAATAGTACAAATAATTAATTTTTTACTAACAATTGCACAACACTGTTTCTAGACAAAAGGTCTGTAAAAGGTAAGCTAGTTTAAGATTCAACTTGATATGGTTGTTTCTTTTATTAATTGAGTTGAATTGCTGCTCAGAAGCATTATGTTTGCAAATGTGCTCTCTGCTTGTTTAACAACAGTCTTAATGTTATGTTTGTGTTCTAATGAGACAGTTTTAGATGTAAACTTAAGTGTTATATGAACTTGATAAACTGTAGTTTAGGAGTTGATGTCCAAGTAGACATGTAATGGTAAAACCTAATTGAATGGACATGGACTGTAGGTTTGGTGTTCTTTCAGTATTCTCCATAGAAATGTTTCTGTACCGGTACAGCATTTATCTTTTTCTGTTGTTATTGCCAAGCTATGTTTGGGAATTCCGAATGGTTAAATAAAAGTAAAATACAATAGAGATGTTTTTGAGCTTTTTACCTAATCTTTATCTGTAAAGCTTTACTCATTTGGATGGAATGCTTGTGATTTAACACCAGCTATGTTTACACTTGTTGAATGTTGTCAGTTTTACTTTAAGTGTAGGCTCATCTTGGATATCTGTAAAATAATATTCAGTTATCTATTGTTATACATGTTTGATCTTGTCCATTAATGTTTAAGTTGATATCCATGTATTGCGCTATCTATGTGTTTACGACCAGATAGCAGGTCCTTTAGGTTAATTCTGCATAGCCAACACTGTAGGCAGATCTTGTAAGGCACAAAGTGCAGGCAGAGTGAAGTGTGTTCCATTTAGTCCTGTGTAACAATATGATTATTTAGTTATTAAATACACTGATGGATTTGTTTGCTTTTTGACATTTGGTTTGTTTTGTAAGTTCATATCTTTGGACTACTTAAGGCAGACAATGAAATTGTGGCAATGTTGTTTATTATCTGGCTCTGCTGCTGGTGCTGCTACATAAGAAACTGAAATCAGCCCTAAGATGAGCTGAGCAAAAATTCTCTCATCCATGGTGTTCTAAAAAATTGCTTAGCTGTCATTCATGGCAAAGCTCATTCCTGTCACCAGTGGAGTTAGGCAACACTAATGTGTTTTTTTATTTATTTATTTTCTTCAGAGGAGCTGGTGGTTTGTACAAGATAGTTAAGTACTAGCACTTTCAAGTGCTGCACTACAGAGCATTTTGAAATCATGGGTTCATTTGATTAACACTAATGAATGCTAATTGGTCTTAGTTAACCAGCAATGCCAGATTGGCACCAGAGCTCTTGAAAAGCTACGTTCAGCCATGTAGCAAAGCATTACTGAAGTCAGTCACTCTGAAAGTGGTTACTTTTTCTGCCCCTGAACAGCACTCAGCTTGGCCAAACAAAGAATCATGGAGAAACAAATCTGGCAACAATTCTGGCAACCGGCAAGATGCATCTGTAGTAGTAGTAGTAATTAAAGTTTGGAGTTGTAATATTTTTAGTAGTATTTTCTTGGCCAGAAAGGCATGAAGTGGATGCAGAAGTCATCATGGAAAATATAATGGCCTGTATTCTCATTTTCAGGACTTTATAGTGCCTTTATATGTTTTAGATCAGATTCAGAGAAAGAAGTAGGTTATGGGAGTGTAATCAGGCTTATGTGCAATCTGGGTAGATAGTCAGTGTGGAAATCTGGCTGAGAGTTTGGTGACATGAGTGCTGAAGTAGAAGTATGGCAAGCAGTGCTTGAAGGTGGGACATGCCCAGTACTCCCTTATTCACCTGTTGCCTTGTGTATCGGCCAGTAGCAGCAAATCATTAACTAGTACATTCTGAATTTGTGTTATGAGAGAATACTGATTTTCACAACATAATTTACTCAAACTGTATGCCAAACTATTAATTTTATAATAATAATGCTAGTAGTAATACATAATTACTTAATGTAATATCTGTATGATACTGTAGCGTGTGCATGGGCACGCGCAGGTGGGTTTTTTGTGCCCACACAAATACACATCATTTGATTGTTTGACCAACAATCATATTTACTCACATTATTGATAACATTGTAGCTTGCTGTGGTAGTGGTAGCTTTAGCTGGTTTTGCTACATCAACAGGCTCCTTGCTGCTAGGACTAGCGTTAATGTTAGCCTGGTGCTCCCGGCCTGCGTTTATTACTGGTACTGGCTCAGACTGTTGTTATTGTGTGACTCTCGCAATCTCTTTGTGCCTTTTTGGAGTCAGGCCAACATCGTAGTTTAGAATTAACATTACTTAGAATAGCATTAGCGTTACTTGTTCTAGACTTGTAGAGAAAACGGGAACAGGTTAGCATCATGTAGTGCCTGCCGGGTAATGAAGTTTATATAGGATCATTATGAATTTCCCTGAACCTGATCTGGAGAGGGCAGAAAAGAGTACGGAGCTTAGGGAAAGTGCCATAAGAAAAAAATCACGATGCACCAAAGAGTAAAATGTAGAAGCGCCAGTACTCTGTCATGGTAAGTGCTGGCTCACGTCGAGTACTGATGCTATAAAAGAGATTTCCCCCCTTTCCTACATGGACTAATGAAAGCGGTTTGAACAAATGTAATGGCTGTGTGTCGACTGGGCAAATAAGAGTAGGATTAGTAGTATACTTGTAAGCGTTCATACTTGGAATGCAGCTCAGTGTTTCATTCTCAAATAAGCGTATAGAACCCTTAAGTTACTCACTCATGTGGAGAATGCTTTGTTTGACTGTAATTATCTAATAATTGCATGATTTTTGTTGGATTTGATTGAATTACCCTGAGCCTGCACTGTTGCAATTGCAAGCTTACTTTAGGGTCCCCTAAAGTGCTATTTGGTATGGAAAGAGCCTTTTTCTCCAGCTCTTCACTTCTCCCTGTCGGAAGCCTTATTGATTCTGTCTCCACTGAGACTGACAAACTGCTCCTTGGGGAGGAGGAAGGCCATGCGGAGAGCTGGAGTGGCCGGAGATTCACGCCGGAAACAAGCGAGCTCATTCACGCTTGGCCTGTTGTGCCGCTCTGTGGGGGGATTGGCCCGCTAATACTGCTGAAATCCTGGAGCGCTGGGCAGAAACACGGTGCGCGCTGCGGGACCGAGCTGCACAGAGGGACACTTGGTAACACTTCATATTTGCAGCCTGGACCATTGCATGCAGCATTTTTTGATTGTGGACATCCTTAAAACCAGAATGGAATTCTGAATTATTCAGAATCCATTATTATTGTTTCTGTTATAGCCTTGACAATGAAGAAACTGTTAAATATCAGTGTATATTATAAAAATGCCTGCACTATAAGGATATTTTTAATTAAAGTAAAAGGTCTATGAAGAAAATTACTTCTGTTTTTAGTAGCTATTGTCTTGGATGAAGGAATGATAAACAGATGGTGTACCACAGGAGGGGGGAAATCTGTGTAGCCTTCCAATGTGCTCTCTTAAAAAGGATGAATCAACCTGATCAAGTAAGCCTTATCATGTATACTGAAGCTTCCTTTTTCTTTAGACATGCTCATAAGAGCTGATGCATTTTATTTTGGAGATGTACTTACATGTACTCTTTTTGTTAGCAGGATGGGTGTGTCTGCATGCGTATGTGTATGTCTGTGTGGGATGCATGTTGCAGTTTAAAGAGCACAGCTAAACACCCTGTTTCCTTCCTGTCTCGCCGCAAGAGCTTTTTAAATAGATAACTCCTAGTCTCTCCCCCCCATCTCTCTTGTTCTTTCCCTTCTCTGTGCTGTCAGAATACCCAGCCTTGGGCCTCAGAAGGCTGGCTTTGAAGCCCCCCCCCCCCTCGCTGCCATTCCTGCGTCCTGTCCAGGCTCCTCCCGGAGCTAGTGCCTCTCCTGAGGAATGCAAACATTCCGTGGGCCAGGGCTCACTGTGAGGTGGGCAGGGCTGGACACCTCACTGGGGTCAGTGCTGGGTGTGCTACTGCTGTAGGAGAGTTAAGTCCGATTTGGGAAAAGAAGGGGTGTGTGTGTGTGTGTGTGTGTGTGTGTGTGTGTGTGGGGGGAGCTGGCGGAACTTCATATTTGTGTACTTCTACTTTCTGCCTTTTTTAGCTACTATTTTTAAACTTAATTAATTTGTTTTTTTTAAAGGCGGCATTGTGTTGGCTGTGTACACACACAGAGTTGGGTGCATTCTATATATGTATATTCTAACTATGTTGTGAGAGATTAGACTTTTTTCTACAGTATATTAATATCTCCATAATTTCTCATTTGTATGGCCACTTTATATAAACCTGACAAACTGTTATTTCACAGTAAAGTGTAAGCATGCAAAGCCACCACGACTCTCTTATTTTATCTATTATAAATACATTTTCATTTTATTTAATTGTTTTGCTTAGCAAAGGTAATTCTGAATCTTGCAAAACATTTGCCTTTGTTATACATTAGTACATATAGGAGTCACGATCCAGCATCTTGCTAAACTGTTTTTGGAGAAGCATGAAAACTTTGTATTAAGAAAAGCTTTTAAATATCTGCACAGTTTCCATATTCAGATATGCCTTTGAGTTCGGCAGCATCCATGCCAATTCCCAAGGCTCTGGCTGTTGCTGTTTTTTTTTTTCTGCTTTCTATTTCACACTTCCTCACTAGCTGAAATGCCTCTGTAGCTCATCATAATATGCTAATTTATCTAACTCATGCTGTTGCCAGGCTGAATGTATGAAGGAGAACTAAATGAATATAGTATAATTATACTTCAGGCAGCTCGTAATCGCGTTACATATTTTTGTATTATATCTATGCTATGTGCTATCTATGCTTTTGCTATGACCTATTTCTTCAGTGTTTGTGTCTGTTTCTCAGGTCAGTTCCCAGAGCAGAGGGCTGTCCGTGTATAGCCCTGTCCTGTTCTCTTTAATTGGGCTAAAGGGGTCTGTCCTCTCTCTGGCTGTGGAAGTTTGTGGTTAGGGTTAAGTGTGTGTGCAAGTGAATGGAAGAGCTCTGTTCTGGGTTTAGTCTTTAACCTTTGTCAGCACAGTGGGTGCTTTGTGTTTATGGGAAAGAGGAACCCACTCCACGTGATATACATTATGTGTGTATGTGCATATTACACACACACACACACACACACACACACACACACACACACACACACACACACATATATATGTGTATATATATATGTGTACGTGTATGTGTGTGTGTGTGTGTATGTATATATATATGTATATATATATATATATATATATATATATATATGTATATATATATATATGTATATATATATATATATATATATATATAGACACACACACACACAGTTGCTTACCCTGTTGCCAAATACCAATTCTAGCTTGAGATCCGTTATAGATTTGATAGAGGCAGTAGTTTCTGCTCGATGTGGATTGTTTAATGGTGCAGGGCAAGCTAGAGGGCTAGATTCTTAACCTAGGACTTTAATAGAGGGCTAATCAGGCTGCATAGCTGGGTTCTGTAACACTGCTCAAGAGCCACTTTGAGCAGGCAGTGGACACTATTGATTTTACACTAAAAGCCAGCCGTTATATCCATGGAAAGTCTGACTGTTGAATTCCCCACAGTTTTTTCCCTTTTATTTTTCCATGTATTGGAAGTATGAGGAGCCAGCGCCAACATTCATTACTTACTCCAGCTGCTGTAAGGATGCTGTTTCCTGCCTTCACACTGTCTTCCTCTGACTCTTCAGCTCTTCCTCTCTACACCTCTGCCGTCCCTTTCTCACGCACTCCCTCTCTGTCTTTGTCTTGGCCTCACCACTTCTTTTTTTTTTTTTCTTTTTTCCCATCTCGCAAGTGTTCTTTTTCTGTCTTATTTCTGTGATCCTGCCTCGCCTGTGCAGCTGCTTTCAGTGATGTCCACCTACTTCTCTCGGTCCGTCTTGGCCAGGCCGTCTTTAGCTCACCCATTCATAGGCAGGGCCTGGTTGTCCACACGGGACTGCAGATACTGCGCACAATTTTAGTGATTCCCGCAAGTTCACCATTTGTAATGTGGGAAATTCCAGCACACATGAGTCTTAACCACATCTAGATAAGAATCATTAAGTGAATCCACAGAACTAAATAAGTCCAATCAATACCCCAGGTGGTGCGTTATTACTTCAGACTGTAGTTAAACAGCCAGTAGAAACACTTGCAACATCTCATTAATATCAGGATAAGCCATTTGGCATCTGGTTGTATCAGTGTCCATATCTTCACAGTGTGGTAAACATTCCCACATCGGATAAAAATTAGCTGCTTTTTGTCAATGGGATTCTATTAAATGCTTTTTGTTGAAAAAAAGACAAATATATTGAGAAGGTAAAAGAAAATCACTAATAAAAATTTTGAGAATAGAACAGAAAAAAGATGTTGCTTTTAAATGTGTTTTTAAATATGCATGGTGAGTTTATTGAACAAGAGTGGGATTTCTACCAAAAGTGTATAACCCTCCATTTGACAAAAGAGCTACTTCAAAAATTCAAAAAATCATTTAGGGCACTGCGAGGTGGGGGATCATTACATGTACTATTGCTTTTATAAGAGCATTCTGGCTATAACATTCCTAAATCCAGTGACAACCCCATTACTGTGTGAGTTTTAGTTTTTTAATTCTCTTCTACCAGTCAAGCTTGCTTTGCACTATTGTTGCAGCCTGTGCAGAGAAGTTTTTTGCAAATCGTCTGAGCCTCCACCATAGGCCTTGGACTGGAAGTGTATATTAGTCGTACAGCACATCTCTGAGATCAGTGGATTGGTGTTGGATTTCCCCCTCAGCTCCTGTTTGTGTGTGCTCTTTCAGCCCAGCTATGCATGGGAACCAAATCTGATCTGTGGTACCATGAAAATATTGTTCCTTGTTTTTTATGTAGTAAGAATGGCACATGATGGGGGTGGGAATGTTGATGGGTATGGGAGTGATGGGTAAAGTCTTTACCCAGTGCTTCACGAAACTTCTGTCTGAAACTCCTCTATTACAGCTGACACTTCAATGCAGCTGACGTCACAAAGACCTACTATGTTCACATGCTAGCGAGCCTTGATGCACAAACACACTAAGAAGTCGTTCCTTCTGCCATGGATTTTATGTTGACATCATGTGACACTGTACATCACATTAAAAAAAAAACAGACTGTGTAGTCAATGGTTTTCATTGAATTAATTATGGATAGTAATTCATTTTGAATCCGTATAGCAGTCTTTTCCCTTACTGTCCTGCAGTTCATTTTGCAGCCTTGTGGTTCATCAGAGTGTTTGTCAGATGGTTTTAACAGTCCACCCGCACAGGTCACATTCTGCCACCCATAAGCCGCATGTTACTTTTGAGGCGGTCTTTGATTCTGGTCCTGCATGCAGAGATGACTACACTTCTGGCAGATAGTACTCAGTGAACTATCACACATTCCTCCTGGCACTCGCCTCCACAGATGCCATATGCAGTTGTGCTGCTGACGCCGGCTGCTTCGGCCCGGCAAAAGTGACTGCTCAACACCATTCCCTGCTTCCTTCTTATCCTGCCGGTGTACATGCATTTAGTTTACAACACTGCCAGAGGAGTTGGAAGAGTTGGAACGGTGGCTGTCCGAGCTGTGAAGGGCCCTGTCGGCGCTGTGCAGACTGCTTGCTGCTGTTGCTGTGACAGAGTACAGTTATGCTCCAGGGATACATGCATTTCCCTAAATAAAGTTTTGGCACTGTTAACTCAGATGTCCAGGGACAAAAGCACCTAGGCTGTGTTCCCTTCTTCAGTGTTCTTAATCTTTTTATTAGTTTTGGGTTTTCAGGAGGTTCACAGATTTGTGGAAATTAAGAATCTGTTCGTACTATTGGGCTGATGGTGAGACTGGGCATGATGAGCAGTAGTTGTTGTATGAATGATAATAATTTTGCATCATGTTGCTTCTCATGGGATTGAACATTACAACTAAAATCTGTTGCTTGCATCAGCTCTCGATTTCTAGATCAGCTGTTTGCTCCTTTGCAAAATGCAAAAAACATTTAATAATTTTTTTCCCCAGGTGAAAATTAAAATTTCCTTTAGATATCACTCCAAAATGGGAATCCTCCCCACCCCACAGTGGGGAAAAAAAATAGTTTGGGGAAAGTTTAAAATGTTTGATTCTGTGCCCACGAGTTGTTTGATGTGCTGTTTGTGTTCCTGTCTATCTGGAAAGGGATTGTAGATTATACAGCCATGAAGTTGCAAGATATATTTTGGCCTTTGCCTTTTCCTTTAGTTCCTTTTTTTGTCCCCCCATTAATTTTTTTATATCAGAAAACACCACAACCGAAAGCTCGGTGTTCTTTTACAAGGGGGAAAAAATTACACCGCTCCTTTTTCACATTCCTTTTATGTACTGGAATGTTTTGAGCAATATATCTTTACACTCAATGGGATGGCAAAAGCAGCGAGTGTGAGGGGTAGAGGGAGGGAGGGATGTGGAGGAGGGGGAGCGGCAATCGACGCAGACAAAGGCCGGTCTGTTCCAGCTGAATCGGCAGGTTTGCCAGGCCAGTCCAGCACCAGATGTGAGTTGAAATTGCAGGCTCGGAGAGAGGGCCGCGGCGTGGCGTCAACGGCCATGGCCACTGGCCCGGCCGTGGAGAGAGCAGACCCTCTGTGGGCCCCTCAGCACTGAGTGCTGCCGTTGACGACCTGCTGCACCAGCCCTGCGAAGCCCCCAATGCCTCAGCTGGATTCCACACTGGCTTATGTAACGCTTAGTGGCCAGTCAGCACCGTCTGAACCTTGGAAGTATGAGACCTCAGTTCCACCGAGCTACTGAAAAGTGACGGATCTGAAAGTAGTTAGCCATGGTGAAAGCTTTTCAGGAATAAACTTGCTGTGCAGTAAGAGTGGAATTGGCAGCAGTTTGCTGCTTATAATGGGACTTAAGGCATTGCTGTATTTCCCATCTTTTCTTAAGGAAAGCCATGTTATGGTCCAAATAACATTTGGATTGTTTTGTTATTGATTCTAAGTAAAATGATATTCCGATTTACTCTTTTGCATCAGATGATGAGTTTCTATTTACACTAATTGAAATCTGGTGAGAGTTCAGAACATGGATTAAGATCCTTTTTCCAAGATGCTCCTCCTTCTCAACCAAGTGCTATTCCATTTCTAATGGGAATACAATTGTCATCAAAATTTTACAAGAGACAAGACAATGATCTCCTGTTGTGGAAAATATATTTAGTCAGTATATTCCAACAAAATACCACAGGTTCTGTATGAATAATTTTTGTTCTCAATGATGCCAAAACATTCTCTTCCTATCTGAGATGTTTTACACTCATGGAGCCTACAAATTGAACTGGAGTATAGAGATTTGACATTCTGCAGCAAAGGGCCTCATCATTAATGCTCGACTGCTGGGGAAGGGAGAGTTTGTTTTAAATGGACCACTTTTACATCTGAGTTGTTCTTTACTCTGTATGCAGAAAATACAGGAGCCTTTTGGTGGCCATACAGGCTGCTACTGGTCTGAAATTCTTTGGGAGTTAATATATTACAAAAGCCATCCAAAGGTAACAAAGTAATCAGATTGTTACTTTAATATATTAGTTCTTTGGATTAGGTTACAGATGCACTTTTTAATAAAACTAATCAATAATCTATACCAGAATATATTATATTACCCTACCAACCCTGGTTAGGAAATAATTAATTTTAAGGAAATTAAATTATAAATTGTTCTAGGTAGAAGTTTTAGATTACTATGGTTTCCTAAAAATAAATGTTCCTAAAATAAATATAATGTAATACCTTTTGATTGCTTGTGTTGAACATGACGAGGCTCACTCTAGTGTGTGTTCCATATGAGTGAACCTGCTGAGCATTGACACAGGCTGTACTAAATGGATGGAGGTTTGGCTAACTAATTGAATAGTTGGATGGCGCGTAGATTGATCCTCTGTTGACAGGGTCACGCTGACAGATGAGCTTCTCAATAGTAACTTCATCCTCCATGTTTTCTCCTGCTCAACATCTGCTGGCCGGCAGAGGGGCCCAGGAGCAGCACACTGCCTCATTAGTGCTCTGCATGCACTCTTGCATATTTCATGATGCCGTGCAGCTTGCTTGTGTGGGCACAGAGCATTGCCTGGGATCGCCTTAAACAGATAAACCTCATCCCCTTAACTGCCCAGTTGCAGAGCCAAATAGTTAACCTTTGTCTCCTAATTGCGCCCTCTTCTTGTGTTTGATGTTTCGCAAATGGCATAACACATACCTGGAGTTTTTTCACAGTCACTTACTTGTTCACTACTGTTGAGTGAAATGTTTTAGCTATGCAAGAGGGGCCTTTCTTTACTTATCCACCAACAACCCTCTCAATATTATTTCATTCCAACTCATACCTTCCAACCTCTCTGCTAATGAAGCAGGTAGCTGTGTCAGTGTTTGATGACTGCAAAAATGCGTTTCTGCCATTTGTGTTGCAATAACCATTGCTTAATAGGGGATCACTGATGATGCATAGACGGTTTCATTTACACTCGGGTTCATCTATTTATTGTTCCTTTATTTTTTACATCTTTTTACTGTAGGATTATTGAATGTGAAAATCATCCCCCAAATTTGGTGCATGAGTTGTTGGTGGCATTCTCCTCTTCTCATTTAGGCGCTCTCCCATTTTTAAACAGCCGTTGACTGTTCTGGTGGTTAGGTGGGTTGGGATTCTGTGATTTACTAAACATTTCTTTATCAGCATTGCTCAATCCAGGAATATGTGGTGTCACTGCTAATCCATACTCAGTATTCAAGGCCCACATGGTCTGGACTTAAATTGCTCTTTCCTTGCATCTGTGCACCCAAATAACTTTCTCCTAATAAGCTCTTTCAGTTTTAGTTTGAGTAATCAAGGAAATGTTTTTCCATTGAATTTTTTGAGGTATCATGCCATAGCTAGAACACAAAACAACTTCTTTTAGAAGTATTTTTGTGTCAAGAAAATGGTCCTGCTCATTAGTTGGTTGGGCCTGTTGAACGAATACCTCTACAGAATAACAAACTGGATTGTGAACAGGACCTGTTTACATCTCACACTGACTGATTTGCAACTCCTCCCCTCCATGTCTCTAAGAATGCTGAATTCGATCCCTAGCTTTGGCCCGCCTTGCCCCAACAACCCTCCAGTGACATCACACAGCCGATACTGAGAGCAGGTGGAGTGTTAGTATATGGTCTGGGGCGTGTCACTCTACCATGGCTCCCATCAGCACTAACTTCCCTTGCAGCCGGACTATGTCATGGGAACGGTGGGGGAGCTTCAGTCTGTAAGTGGCATCTAGCTCTCTTCTTGGGTGTACGCCTCAATGGGCCTCTGAGGTTGATGTGAGGTTATTATTCTGCAGGTTAGGAGATTTATGCCACTTGGGTTCCGATCATTCATCCGTTGGCATGGTTTCGATTGCAGCATCTGTTTGCGCTCCTCTGAAGGCTGGACGCTGGTGATGGGATGACAGGCTACTGTCTGACGCAAAAAGCCCACCCAGTAAGCGTGAGTCATAGCGGGGACTGGTGCTTAAGTGCCCGGAGTTTACAGTGCGTGTTTGAGCAAACAGAGGCAGCCACCTGTTTTTCCATCAGCCCTCCACGTCCTCCATCCTGTTCCACTGATTCCAATCAAGCTGGAACTGTTCCTTGCTCGGCCTGTGATGTATGAGGTGCATTTGCATCATGGAGAGATGATGAGCGAGGCTGCCACAAACCCCCGCCAACACACACACGTGCACACACACACACAGACACACTCTCTCACACTCATTAATGACTGTCCAGTAAAGAATCTGCATTTTTATTCAGCATAATAGGACCTCTTGTCACTGCTGTCCAGTGTGCAGTCAATTATAGTTTTATCCCTTTAAACTGTCCTGCATTAGTAGTATATGGGGTAGCTAATTTACATTTGAGCATTTGGTATTATCCAGACTGACTTGCAAAAATGTACAAACAGAAGGCAGAGTGAAATAAAAAATACATGGAGAATATTACATATTCATACCCATTGATAACTAACACAGGAATCCACTTCAAGGCTAAGGCATTGATCAAATGCAAGGGTAACAAGGGATAAAAAAAAGCATAACTAATCTAATATGTTTCAGTTAGCAAAAAATATTTTCTGGGAAAGCACATAAATAACTGTCTCCTTAAATACTTGCAGTAAAGCTTCTGCATTGCCAAACTTGCATGTACATGGGAACAAAGCATTGCTATGAAAGAGTCAAAATAGGGCTGGCCAAGAAAAAGCCTGACGAAACTGCTCTTAAGACCACAGCAGGAGTTCAGAAATAAGGAGTATTGGTCCTAAGAAAGAAGATTGTTCCTCTGCCGAGGGGCAAGGGCCCTAAATCAGCAGGGATTTTGCCTTGTTGGCATTTTTAGATTTTAAGGAAGTAACATGCCGAGCATCTGAGTTTCTCTCCAGGGGTTTGGCTGTGATCTGTGGTTGGTGGTTAGCCTGAAACTTGGAAAGCAGGTTTTGTTTTTTATCCTTGCTGCTGCAGAGAGCGTGAGTATGTATGGTCATGGTAAGGGTGGCCTGTGAGAGAGTCCCGGCAACCTGGCATTTTTTATTTGAAGCTGATGAGAAGGGAAAACATGGTCTAGCATGTCCAGAGGAAACCACTCTGCTAATGGAGCAGGTAGCTGTGTCAGTATTTGATGACTGCAAAAATGAGTTTCTGCCATTTGTGTTGCAATAACCATTGCTTAATAGGGGATCACTGATGATGCATAGACGGTTTCATTTGCACTTGGGTTCATCTAGTTATTTTTCCCTTATTTTTTCATCTTTTTACTGTAGGATTATTGAATGTGAAAATCATCCCCCAAATTTGGTGCATGAGTTGTTGGTGGCATGCTGTTGAGTATAACATGGTTAAATTTTTAGATTCTCCTCTCCTCATTTAAGCTCTCTCCCATTTAAACAGCCGTTGACTGTTCTGGTGGTTAGGTGGGTTGGGCTTCTGTGATTACTAAACATTTCTTTATCAGCATTGCTCAATTTAGGAATATGTGGTGTCACTGCTAATCCATACACAGTATTCAAGGCCCACATGGTCTGGACTTAAATAACTCTTTCCTTGGTTGCATCTGTGCACCCAAATAACTTTTTCCTAATGAGCTCTTTCAGTTTTAGTTTGAGGAAATGTGTTCTGATGGCCACAGAAGAAGAGTAATCTTGTTTGGTAGGTCTTCAGGGGAAGATGAGATGAGCCTGAGTGGCGGTTTGGTCACGGTTAACGGTCCGTCGGGTTTTGGAATAACACAAAGACCTCTAATTGGCCTCCTGATTCTCTACTCTCAACTCTTAAGGGTCTTTTTATTGACTCTGTATTACTCTGTGATCTCTGGTGCATGTTAGGAAGTGAACTTGTCTTTTAGTTTGTGCACCTCCGTTACATTAGGATCCCCCTGCTTATTCAGGGTTTTCTTCGGGACTGCTTATTCAGTTTTCTCTGTTTTCTCTTGATATGACTAGCATGATGTGCTCAACTGTTTACCGTCTCAGATAAGTGTAAGCTGTATGAGTTGTAAGCAGAGGAACATGGATTTTTAGAATAACACGGAGAGGAACAGTCTGATTAGTAGTTTATAAGAGGAGTTTGCAGAAGTCCTGAAGTTTTTGGCTCTTGCTTCAGCTGCATCTTTGGTTGGAATTTGCTGGAATTCAGATCCGAGTCTCCTCTGTAATTATGTGTTTTCCCGCCCACTTGCCTCTTGTCACTGGCTACAGAGACATGACTGGCATCAGGCTATGGCAAACTGGAATACAGCATGAGGACATTGAAACTGGTGTGCGCTTTTCTTAGGACTTCTGTAATTTTTCTCGATGTCTCTTCTTTTACTTCCTCTACAGCGAGACTTCAAGGGGAAGCTATTTAAAGTAATGGGATGCAGTGTCAATGGTAGCCAGCAACAACATTTCCTGCAGATATTCATATGGGAATGAACACACACACACACACACACACACACACACACACACACACACACACACACACACACACACACACACACACACACACACTCAGAGCTTCTCTCATGCATCCTTACATTCTGTATGCTGGGGCTAGTTGCTTGAGTTTTGCCCTGTGTGCTGAAAAATGGCCTGCCTCCATTCACTGGAAGCTATGATGCATTTAATCTGCTGTTCTGCTGCCAAGGAGGTGATGGGAATGACTCGCCTTTTAAGGAGGCGCGCAAGCTTGCAGGATTTTGCTACTTTTGTTTTGTTTGGCTGGTGATTTTAGGTCGGCATGAAAATGTCCACATATCCTATTCCTGTCTTCTCCAGTTTAGGTCAGTAGTATCACCAATAGCTTTATATGGCTTCACAGGAAGATCTATCCTTTTTCTTTACAGTGTTCAACACATTTTAAAACTAAAATAGTATGGCTCTCTGCTGACATGTTGTTGTTGTTGTTGTGTGTGTGTGTGTGTGTGTGTGTGTGTGTGTGTGTGTGCGCGCGCCGGTATGCGTGAATGTGTGTGTGCACTCAGGAGTTTGCGGCGCTGACTAAGGAGGTGAATATGTGCAGAGAACAGTTACTGGAGCGGGAGGAGGAGATTGCCGAGCTGAAGGCGGAGCGCAACAACACACGGGTAAGCGCGGTGCAGTTCACTCTCCCCTGCCCCATACCCCTACCCCTCTCATTCCAATCACTTTTCCTCACCTTTGCCTTTGCCACGTCAAAATGTCACAACAATGAGCATCTGTCCATGATCTGGCTCGTTTTGATTGAAAAAGCCTAGGTAGATAAATTAGGGTGAAACCAGGAATTGGGCGTGATAGTCAGATGCAACTTCATGAGGGCTGTCTCCTTACAAAAGTGTCGAGTGCTTTAGGAGAGCACAGGAGACCATGCTGCCACAGATCCGTCTGCCATGGGCTAATCTTCCCATAGTACCTGCTCTTTCACCCCAAAAGGGTTGCTCCGTGCCACTCCAGTGGGGTTTCAGGGAAAGGGAAGGCAGCCGCAGGTGTGGCCTGGGTGTCTCCCTGTGGTCCTGCAGCATGCACTGCAGGGCTGACTTCAGATAAACTGCTGGACACAAGACATCATGACCAAACAATGAATTTGTGACCTTCATAATGGGATTTGTACTTCGGTGATTTTATTCAGTGTTTAATATCTCAGTTTTGGGTCTTTTCAGTTCTGTTAAGTGATCATAGATGTGCTGGTTCATCTTAAATATCTCAAGCTGCTGGGCAGGGTTCTTTCTAGACAGACAACAGCATGGCTGTTGTTTATTCACTATTCCTGATTTTTCCTTTTTGACTCATGTAGATGAGCATTGTTAACATAACATAATTTAATCTACACCCAGTGTAGCTCCCTAGGGCTAGGACTTAAAGTAAATTGTGACCTTATAAGAATATACTTCTCATCTAATCTAAATCTTTATATTCTTTGCCTTGGGGCAGGGGCATTTTATTTCTCTGTCTTGGTTAAATAAATTAAATTCCTATATTGTCCTTGCTTTGCACCCCTCCCAATATTAATCCCTCTTTATAACTACAGTATTGAGATTCTTTTTTGTGCCACGGTTTATTGTGGTATTGACTTCTTCACTTAAATCTGGGGGATGTGAGACACAACATGCTAGTTTCTTTTTCAGTAATTGACTAATACTGGTGCAATAGCAATAAATGCTTATTGCTAATGAAAATGGTGCTGAAGTAATCTGCCTTTTAATTCAGCTTGCTTGCTCCTCAGTCATGCAAATGAATAATGAAGCATAGAAAATCGAACCCTTAACCCCTTTCACATTTGTCCAGGGGCTTTAGATCAAGGTTGGCAACCTCACCTCAGTCCTAGGAAAGTTCCAGAATCACGCACCCTTTGTCGTTGTTCTGAAGCCCCCAGATGGTTGGTAGGAAGAAGGTGGAGGCATCTAATCCGTCTAATTCAGCAGCCGCCTGGCACAGTTGGCACTGCGCCAGAGGCCATGCGGGTGTGTGGGTGTGGGTGGGTAGGTGGTGGGGCTCTGGAGCGAGGGATTAGTGCCAGTCTTGGAGAATGGGTTTCGGCTTTGTTATCCGGATGGCCTTGCTTAGAGTCCCACTGAGCGCTTCAGAATGGTGGGGTTGAACTCCCTGACACCAAGCTGATGCACTCGTGTATGCACACATACCCCAGCTATGCTTGTGCATTCATCACATTTTGTTTGTTTAGGTGATACAAAAATTGCTGTAATGGAGAAATGCAGGTTGACATGGAAAGAATTTGATGGCAGACTTCTCCCTGCTGTTTTCCTGCAGCTGCTGCTGGAGCATTTGGAGTGTCTCGTGTCCCGCCATGAGCGCTCTCTGAGGATGACGGTGGTGAAGAGGCAGGCCCAGTCTCCTGCTGGCGTCTCCAGCGAGGTGGAGGTCCTCAAGGCCCTGAAGTCTCTGTTTGAGCACCACAAAGCCCTTGATGAGAAGGTAGCACAGGAGACCAGCAGCACACACTTGCATTTACAATCTCTTAATGAGCTCATATGGTTCTGATGGAGGGGAAAAATGTTCTTCTTATTCTCTGCCTTTCTGTCTTTTCTATTTGCAGGTGAGGGAGAGATTGCGTGTTGCTCTGGAAAGGTGCAGTGCATTAGAGGAACAGTTAACAGTCTCTCATAAAGAGGTAGGTCACGCGCGCACATGCACACAAACTCAACAATAGCTCTCCTGTCCTCTTGATTTAAAATTGATCCCAGTTAGTGTTATCTGTACTGTTTTTGAAAACAAATAAAACACCAACACACACTCCACCTACCAACCTAAGCTTCAGGACAAACCAGTTCACAGCATGGAGTTTCCTAATACTTTAGCCTGGAGAGTGTCTGCACAACACATGGACTAGTTCTGATTTAGAACAGTTTACTAAAGGTGCAAAAATCTCCCTTCCTCATTCTGCATTTACTGGTTCATAAGCACACCCCCTGCTCTTCCATACACATGCTCAGAGTGATGGGATTACGGTTGACAATAGGCTGGGGGCATGATCAGAGAATGACCTAGATTTCATATGGTGGGTGGGTGTGTACGTGCACATGTGTGTTTTAAATGTAGACTGTAAGCCAGTGAACCGTAGCACACAAAGGCTCTTTTTCCCTTCGTCATGCACACCCTGAGTCCCATAGTGGGCCTTAGGGCTGTCTCCCAGCATATGAAGCTGCTTTTTATGGCCCACAGATCCCTCAGTCTTCTGCCCTCTCACAAACTCGTCAGGATGAGGTTTATTTACAGACGCTGTGGAGTTTCAGGGCGGTTCAGATGTCCGTCTCTCCCCCATGTTCTGTTCACGCACGGTTGTGCGGGTCCGTTACTATTTATGTCAGGTGTGTCAAACTCAGCTCCTGGCCACAGCTCTACAGAGTTCCCCGTTCTCAGCTATTGGAGGTCCTGGCTGGCGAGTCGAATCAGGGAGAACTTGGAACTCTACCGGGTGGCCCCGTTCTGAGCTCTGCTCCCATTTCAGATCGCCCTGCTCCGAGATCAGAACAGCCAGAAGAAGGTGCTGATCGACGGCATGAATGAAATCAACCACAACTCTGAGAACACTCCCAGCACCAATGGCAAGGTACAAACCAGCGAACACACCATTGACCACACGGTGCAGGCCTCAAGTCGTGGCGTCGAACTGCAGTAAGGTTTCTTATTGTGGTCACCGGTGAGGGCACACTGCAATGTGTTTGGTGCCAGTCACACTGTAAGAATCCTTGAGAGACTTTATGTGGAACTGTACTGAATAAACAGTTGAAGTATATGTGACGTGCAGTGCGTTCTCATGATCATGGTTTATCTACATACATCCACTGATCTAAAATAACCAGTGTCTGGGTCAAACCACGCACCCTAAACCAGAGCCTCTTGCCATATTAACTGCATGCTCGTTCATTCTCCCTTTGCAATACTTATTAAAGTGAGTGGGAGATGACTACCCCTGTTTATTTGCACTGCTAATATAAGTCATATGATGGTGAGCTTATTTAGCCTGTGTGTGGGTGGTTGAATGTAGCTGTTCCCTGGCTTCCCACTCTACATAGCGTTCATTAGAGTTTAACCTTTAGGACTTACTGATCTTGGCTTCAGACAGGCAGAACCTCTCCTTGTCCCTGGTGACCAGTGTTGCAAACACAGTCCATACCAAAGATTCTGGTTTAATCACTGAAAACGGCTCTGCAGTGTAACTGAGATTCCAGGGCTGAGGCAGGGCTGCCGTGGGCTGTTAAACGGCTTATTTCATCGTCTTCGTCAGTCCAGAAGTGGGTGGCCCGTCCAGCCTGGTGAGCTCCCCGTTCCCCAGCCGACTCCCGGAATAGCCCCGTGCCGCCCACTTGCCTGTTTGCCTTTCTCCAGCGCTGCTATTTTAAACACCTCCGAGGCCCTCGTTAATGAGTTGATGACCTGCTGGTGGTGGACGAGTGTCACTATGTGCAGAACATGGGAAATGCTGCACTGGGAAACGCTGGTGTAAACATAGAGCTGCGACCTCGAAAGTGGCCTTGCCTCATAAAACCTGTGACAAGTTAATCCAGTTAATCCACAGAGGGCATTTTTTTGATGCGTGGTCGCTTGTGAGGACTGTGATAAAGCTTGGTGCTTAGACAGTTTCCTGGATGCTTCATAAGTGTTCCATTATGCAATTTTGTGGTTTCCCTTCTTGAACACACCTGATGTAGCTCATATAAGGCTTGAGTATCAGCATTTTATTAAGAGGAAAAAAATAACCTAAATACATTACCTATGTGAAACTTAGGATTCAAGCGATCTGTGAGGGCTGTGATTGTGTCATTCCTGAACCTGCGGCATGCTCCCGTCCACTGTAGAGGTCGTCGGACGGCTCACTGGGCCCTGATGACGAGGTGGGCAAAGTGGCCGACCTACAGGAAGTGATGGACAGGCAGAGCAAGGAGCTCGTGCAGCTGAAGGAGCGCGTGGTGTCCCTCAGCAACCGGGTGGCCGAGCTGGAGGAGGACCTGGACACGGCCCGCAAAGACCTCATCAAATCTGAGGACACAAACACCCGCTTGCAGAGGGACATACGGGAGGTAAGCAGCCCATGCACACGCACACTTGAGCATGCTCATGGTAGCTTGCAAAACCTGGCATTCCTGATGCACAGTCCTCTTCTGTCCTCTGGAAATGTTTGAAGTGAAATCTGAATGGTTTTGCGTGGTTCTCAGGCTCTTTAGATTAAAGGCAAAAAAGATGCTGAATGTGCTGGTAAATAAAAAGCAACTTATTTTCAGTGCTTTTGATTTTTGTTAATCTTTTTGTCTCTAATTCAGGAGATGGGATGGGGAACATAGCAAATTTGCATGGAGCTAAGTCTAATCAGCATCTGCTCACTGATGTCCTTATAGGGACATATAAAAAGCATTATTTATTTATTTATTTATTGATTGATTGATTGATTGATTGATTGATTGATTGATTGATTGATTGTGCCATCCTGCTGTTAGATTACTTACACTGATATTCAATAGACAGACATTCATTCACTGCTTGTGGCCCATTCGCTCACTTGGTAGAGTATGGGCAGCAGGATATTAGCACCAAGGTCATGATTTCCTTTCCCAAGGCAGCAGACATACTGTAATCAGATGTACTCTAACCTTACAAATATGTAAGTTGCTCGAGATAAACGGTGAATGTAAATGGTGTCATGACTGCCAGTGGGGTGGCTTTCAAGGTACTCTGTCTTGTAGTCAGTTGCACAGAAGGAGGACATGGAGGAGCGCATTACCACACTGGAGAAGCGCTACCTGGCCGCACAGCGAGAGGCCACCTCCGTTCACGACCTCAACGATAAGCTGGAGAATGAGCTCGCCAACAAGGAGTCCCTCTTCTGCCAGGTGGGGCCCGAACCCTGTTTTATGGCACGCCTCCGCTTGTTTGGAAACTGCCAATGGCAGCATCGAACGCACTCCATCCAATGATGGGCAGCAACCACAAAGCTCATGTTTCACATACAGATATCTTTAACTAAAGTTACTTGTTGTGCTCCTGCATTCATTGTTTCCCTTTTTAACAGGACCCGCCATTAACAGTATGAAGGAAGTGCATTTAATGCCACTGACAACGTGACTCCCTTTAGGTTATTTAGAGATTGTTACTGCGTGGTAGTCTCACTAGACATGGTTCTCACTTTAAGCAGTACCAGTGCTGTTTGGAGTCATGTGTGTAATGGAAGAGATGAGAGACTTTTAGAAACAGAGAGTACTCCCTCCTACATGTAGTTGCATGTGTTCGTGTCCTGTCAGGGCTGGCTCTGTGGCTGCTGTGAACGTCCTGTCACGGCAGGCTCTGGGGCCGCTGTGAGTGTCCTGTCAGGGTGGACTCTGCACTGAACGTCCGGAAGGGTCTGCCGGAGCTTGGCAGCTTTGGCAGCCTCCACAATGTAGTCACCATTCACAGGACACTCAGCACAGTGGGCCCTCCATACAGTGCCACACACCCCTGCTGCTTTATAGAGAAATCCTTTCAAAGAAACACACCCGATTGAAAAAACCTTCTGGTTTCACTCCCTTGCCTTATTCACATACTCTTCCATATTCTCTTGCATGGACCGCATGCAGAACTGTAACCTCCTCCTTGGGGCTGAGGGATGACTGGATGAACTGTCGTTTTTGTGGCAATCCGCTTTAAAAAAGCTGCTCCCTGGAAGCCTACTATAGCTCCACCCTCTTCCCAAACTACCCATCTGATCGACAGGGACAGTCGGAGCACACGAAAGAGTGATGCGATTTTGCGTTTTTATTGATGAGGTGCGTTGACTGACTGGGTAACAGTGGAGTAACAGCTGTAGTGTAAATGAAATGACACATTGGTTGGAGTTATATAGGCTAGTATTGTATAGAGAAGTGAGAACTCTAACCAAGAAACATTTTCTTTCTTTCTGTCTCTCCTTCAAAAACAGCACACGAAACAGATGAGCTGTCGTATTTAAATTGCTGTTGCTATTCTACTGTTGTGTTTTTTGGATAACGCTGACATGCTGTGTGTTTGTATTTGATTGGTTGGCAGACGGAGGAGAAGAACAGGCAGCTGCAGGAGAGGCTTGAGCTGGCCGATCAAAAACTGCAGCAGACCATCCGCAAGGCCGAGACCCTCCCCGAAGTGGAGGCGGAGCTTGCTCAGAGAGTAGCCGCCCTCACTAAGGTTAGTCTGCTTATGATTCTTTGTGTCATTCCCATAGATACCTGGGTGACAGTGTGAACTGTGCTACACCATTCCAAAATAACCTCTCCTTCATTTTTTTGAGGGTGTGAATGAGTGAGCGAGAGGATGAAGTCAGGGGTTGGAGTGAGTGAGTGAGTGAATGAGCAAGCATCTGAGCAAAAAAAGGTCTGATGGGAGGAACTGTTAAAAATGTTGAGACTCATTGACTTTTATATATCAGGTACATACTGGTTTGTAGTAGCTGGTAATTACCTCACTCAGCTTTGACTTGCATTATATAATGAGTCATTCACTCTGCACATGCCACTCATCAAACCAGAATTTCTCGGACAGTTAGAAATAACTCTGCTATATAAGCTGTCTCATACACACAGCAATGAACTGAAAAGGCAGTGTGACCTGCGCCAGTATAAAAGACTATGGTGGGTAAAGTCACTGCAAGACAGAAAATGCCAGACCTGGCTTGAGTGTGGGCCCAGTCCTGGTGTTTACTGGTTTGGCCTGCCCTACCCTACACAGGCCTAGCCTGAGTTTGTCCAGTACAGCTAGTCCAGCCTTTGCCATATACAGCTCCACTCTAGTTACAGTCACTGTGTCAGACAGACCCCTTGCACTTCCAGTCTGGCTAGTTTGTCAAGCCTATCTCTGCTTCTGATTCCATGATCAGCATTTTCCCATGAACTCTGACAAATTTTTAATAATTTGTTATCATAATCATAACAAAGGTTACAGTTAATGCTGCTTTTAATATCCTTTAATAACATGCAAGTTCCTCACTGTTGCTGTTATTGCAAAAGCCAAGGTTGCTCAGATGTGCAGTGAGAAATGCCTGCACAGCCCATGGTCAGTACCTCTGTGCAGTAAAGACTGAGCAACAGGCCTCTTCCAGAAATGGGGATTTTGTCCAGCACTCGCCAAATGAAATACAAAACGTTTCTCTGCTGTTCCTTAAATTCATTCATATAGTTTAGAGACCATCTCATACAAACCCCACCAGCAAACCCAAACTCTTGAGTTGGGAACTTTTCAAGAATGTTCTTCCCAGTTCACTGCTCTGTTCAGTTTGCTTATTTATTCTTTTTTTGCAACATTCATAAAGTGACTGAACCTTTTACGTTGCTTGGCTAACCAGAGTTGGTGTTTGGCTGTCAAGTGGTGTGTGTGTGTATGTGTGTGTGTATGTGTGTGTGTATGTGTGTGTGTATGTGTGTGTGTGTATGTGTGTGTGTGTGTGTGTGTGTGTGTGTGTGTGTGTGTGTGTGTGTGTGTGTGTGTGTGTGTGTGTGTGTATGTGTGTGTGTGTATGTGTGTGTGTGTGTGTGTGTGTGTATGTGTGTGTGTATGTGTATGTGTGTGTGTGTGTATGTGTATGTGTGTGTGTGTGTATGTGTATGTGTGTGTGTGTATGTGTATGTGTGTGTGTGTGTGTGTGTGTGTGTGTGTGTGTGTGTGTGGACAGTTGTTGTAATGGTGTGTGATGGGCTTCAGGGTCTGGATCTCTTTCCGCTGGTTGTGGTCTAGTGAACGTTCCTGTCCTGTGGTAACCCTTACATCTTAGTCCCTGCTTCATGAGCACTTCTTCTCCAGTGTGCTGGGGGACTTTCTGCTGTTCCAGTCTGCAGTTCTGCTTTTTAAGCTCTTTTGCCCTATGCACAACCCCTCTCCTGCCCCCGCAGTGTACTGCAGTGTCTCTGTTTTTAACTGTAAACAACCGTGTCCTCCCCTCTGTGCCTTAATTTAGACAGACCAGCAAATCAGTTTTTCCCCCCCTCAAACAAGTCTGATTCTAAACAAAGCTTATCTAAAGCTTGTTCCACTCTGCTGCGTCAGCGTAGCCTTCACAGTGACCTGTACTGTGCTGTGTTCTCTCTTTCTTCCTATTGCCCTCTTTCACTTGTTTGTCCCTTTCAATCCCTAGACTATATGTAGCACTAATGCTTCTGACCTCAGTCGTGTACTACTACTTCTGCACTAAGGTCTCTTTCGTGCCATCTCTACCTGCTTCTCTCTCTCTCTCTCTCTCTCCTTGTCTGTGTATGATCTCGTCTGTCCCATCTTGCTGTCCTGCCCCTGCTGGCCTGGTTGTTCTGTAGCCTGACCATTCGGTGGGCAGTGGTTCTAAGGAGACTAAAGCCCAGAGGAAGGTACACTGTGTCCCTCCCCCCCAAAGAGGGGAAAAAAAGAAACAAACCATAATGCCATACTTGTCATCTGCCTGCTTCTCTCACCTCCCCCCACCTTGGCTGTTTCACTCATCTCTCACTCGTATGCATCCTGAGCAGAACAGGAAGCATGCCAGACCACTGGCACTGAAGAAAAGGAAAGGCGTGCCTTCTGTAGGCAGCCTTGTCATATGAAGTTGGCATCTCACCGTAGCTCTTGGTCCACTCTCAGTCAGCACTGAGAGGCTTCAGAGTGCTTGAGGTGTACTTTTCTTCTGGAGATCAGGCAGTTCTAATTTGGACCGTGTCTTCACAACAATAAGTAGGTTTCCTATAGGCCTCCATGAGCACTCTGAAGCCTAGAAGAGCAATGAAAAACCAAAGTAGTAAGGCCCCTCTCCCTGCTCAGCTGCCGTACTGCACGGGTTTGCGCGTGAGCAGGACATGGGGGCCTCGCTCAGACCACAGTCCCCCCCCCCCCGGGCCGCGTTCTCTGCATGTGCCAAGCTGGCATGCTGGCTGGGCTGCTGCCTGCACTCTGCTTCTTGTTGCATGTTTTTTTTTTTTCTTCTCTCTCTGGCAAGACTGCTTGTCACAGCGACTGTCCTTTTCTGTTAAGAGTTCTGGATGACGAGAATGTTGGCTTGTTTGTCTGTGTTGGATATGTTTGCCGTCCCTCCCCTCCGGTGTGCGGCGGTTTCGTTTGCTTGTTCCTGTGTTGCTGTTGCATGGTTTGAGTCGAGGGGAGGTTTCTGAAAAGCTCACGGCACCGTTTCCCACCTGCAGGCTGAGGAGCGGCATGGGAATGTGGAGGAGCGTCTGCGGCAAATGGAAGCTCAGCTGGAGGAGAAGAACCAGGAACTGCTCAGGGTGAGAGGGCAAAGTTAAGCCCACCCATCAGTCACCTCTTTGGAAAGTTCTCCTGGTTATGAGGCTGAAGCTTGGAATCTGCTCCACATGTGGACAGTATTTTTCTTTCCCTCTCAGATGGCCTGTGCTAAAGGCTGCATGCTTCTTCACTTTTTTGTGTGTCTGTGATCTGAAGGCCCGTCAGCGGGAGAAAATGAACGAGGAGCACAACAAACGTCTGTCTGAGACAGTGGACAGGCTTCTCTCGGAGTCCAATGAGAGACTACAACTCCATCTAAAGGAGAGGATGGCTGCCCTGGAGGATAAGGTAATGCTGGGGCCCAAACCCACTCATATGCGCCTTTGGTTAAAAGAACAAGCTGCCACTCAGGCTGTGTGACTGAGTGGCAGCTTGAGCCACAGATCTTGGTTTAGCTACATGTAAAAAAATAAATAAATAAAAATTAGGGCTTCTCTAGTCTTTTTCAACAGTCAGTTAAAGTGGTTAATAATATAAGATGAAACAATTGAAAACCTCAGCATTTTTAGTCTGTCCCATTTGGTCTGTGGTCTTGCAGCATTTGTAATAAAACATAGCACTGCATTCATTGCCTTTTAGCAAGAGAAACACAATGCTAAATACTGTGGGAAACATATTTAGAAACAGACTGTTAATTATCTTTTTTTAATATAACTTCTTTGATTGTTATAATAAAGATAATTAAAAAAAAGATAGCTGATATAAAATGTAACCTCCTGAAGACTGAATGGATTTAACTTCTGTTTGACCCACCTTTCAACAAGGCTTCTCTTCTCTTATTGTTATTCATATTGTTATTTTGTTTCTTGTTTAGAATGCCCTGATCAGGGAGCTGGATCACACAAAGAAATTAATTGAGGAAGCTCACCATGACAAAGTGAGTGCATTCATGTATGTTGTCAGTTTTACAGAACATTGTGTGGTCTTGCTGTCCAGGGCTGTTTGCTGTTAGAATCACATGCTGTCCAAGTCTTTAGTTTGTGCTTTACATGTTGCGTCTAGGAGCAGCTGCTGATCCAGATCGAGACGATGCGCTCAGAGGGCGAGCAGGACCGGAGCCGGAACAACTCTGTGCTGCAGCAGGGGTGAGCTGCTCTGTGATGCACTGACAGAACTCCACCCCATAGCCCAGCAGAGAAAAGGAAAAAACAAACAAACAAGCAAAAAAGTGTCTTGACTCTGGCAAGGTCTAATTCTGTTTTGCTCCACTGCTGCTTCGTTAGCCACACCAGTCTTAGGCAGGCCACATTTGGTGGCCATATTTTAAAAATAGGGTGCTCTTAAAGAAATTAACCATAGTTTTATCTATATTGGTGCAACCATGGCTGAAGCTCTTGAGTCTGACAATCATGCTATTGTATCAGCAAAAAAAAAAAAAAAAGTAGATCTGGTAGATGAAAGTGAATTAAAAAACAACAGGAAGATGCAGCTTTGAAGACTTCTCTCAGGATGATTTCTGTTTAACCCAAAATGGCTTCATTAAAACCTACCATTTGGTGGACTATTTGCTTGCCCATCTGAAAAGACTCTTGCTAGTACTGTTATGCTGTCATCACTTTCAACTAGTCTGTTTGCCATACTGTTTGCTGGTAGGCGGCCTCACATGGACAGTACCCCAGACTTCAGGTACCCAGTGTCTGCGTCCTCTATGATGGACAGCCATTCAGACCACTATGGCGGTGCCCTGGTGCTCAGGCGGCCCCAGAAGGGGCGGGCTGCTGCTCTGCGTGACGAACCCTGCAAGGTAAGCACACCTGACCCACTTAATTACCCACATCTGGTTTTTGCTAGCATCAGACATGCGTTTGGTTTACTGCTCTCAGGTTAAAATTAGTCAGCCTAAATTGCGCACTCGGTATCCCTTACAGGTTGCAGTCATTGCAAGTGGGGACTAAAGATGCTCTTTAGTCTCAGCACAGGTTAAGTTAGCACTTGCCCTGAACACTTGCTAATCAAGAACATGTGTCTCATTTAAGACTTTTTTCCAAACTCTTCTTTAATCCTACTATTGTGGAAACAATGTGTAAAAACAAGTATGACCCAAAAATATTTGAAAAATTGACTGATCATTTGATGCTTGAATTCATTTTCATAGAAAGTGAACAGTTGTACTTTTTCCCCTCTCAATTGAATTATTTAATGCTGCTGCCTGGATTAATTCAAAGCACTGTCAGATTTCACAGATGTTCTCTCTCTTTCCATTCGCTCTCTCTCTCTGCGCCCTCTGTGGACTTCAGAGGCATGTAAGTGGTGTGGCAGTGGTATGGTTGGCTGCATGTAACCTTGCTACGGACTGTAGTTGTTTCCCTCATAGCTTCTGGCTAGTGAAGCCCGGCCTCGTTTATCACTCTGCACACATCGAGCTTAATGTATACGCTATACCAGAACAGATGTGAAAACCTACTGTACTTTGTAGCAAAGATGAGACAGCACAATGTCTAACATTGGGGGAAAATAAAATATAGCTAGCATGCATATTTGTTACAAGCAAAGAAATAAGATTATCATCAGGTAGAATGATAATTCTAGCGCCGCCTCTTTGTAGGTACAGACTCTGAATGAGCAGGAGTGGGAACGGGTGCAGCAGGCCAACGTTCTGGCCAAAGTTGCCTATGCCTTTGAAAGCGACGTGGATGTCTCAGACGTGGAGGATGACCGAGAGACCATCTTCAGCTCGGTGGACCTGCTGTCCCCTGCTGGACAGGCTGACGCACAAACCCTCGCCCTTATGCTCCAGGAACAGCTGGATGCCATCAACAACGAGATCAGGTGGCGTCTGAATGCCGTGGGCTCGGAGGGAGTGCTCTGTGAGCTTTAGACATAGGCTGCAGAGCCGGCTGGTACAGCCTCAGCAATGTGTTACAGCCACCTCAAGAGAACTTGCATTCTGTTTAATAAAATAGAAAAAGGCAATTATTTGATACATGGGATGTCAGCACCACATGAAAATGTCACTCCTCCACAACATCATAAACATTATGTTTGAGGAGGTGGGTGTGGGTGTGGGTGTAGGTGTGGGTGTGTAAGTACAAACGTGATCATCCTCTCTGCTCAGAATGATCCAGGAGGAGAAGGAGAGCACGGCTCTCCGTGCCGAGGAGATTGAGTCGCGGGTGGGCAGCGGTGACAGCCTCACCACTCGCTTCCGCTCCATGGGCTCCATCCCACCTTCCTTCCCAGGCTCCTCCCACTCTGGCTCCTCCCCCCCAGGCTCGGGGCACTCCACCCCTCGCCGGGCTCCACGCAGTCCCAGCAGGGAGGTTGACCGCATGGGGGTCATGACCCTGGTAAGTGCCCCCCAACCTTCCCGTTGCATGCACTATGTTTGTACTTTTCATCTATATGAAGACCATCGACATAGTTTAATTTGTCATGTCTGGGTGTGTCTGTGAGTGTTACTAACTCAAGCTCAGTAAGCATTGTGTGTGTGTGATTTGTTGTAGTTGCTGCAGGCTTCATGTAGTAACCAACTCTTGTTGTCTGTGTGTCCCAGCAATACTGCTATGACCCGTACATGATCCAGAGCTCGCTCTCCCATCAGACCGTAGCTTACCAGCTGTACCCTGCCGCTAACCCTGCCCCCCTGTTTAATTGTGCTCCACTCACGGTGCAGGTGACCACGCTTGCCTCCCACTTTGGCCCTCCCACTCCTGAGGTTGTGCTCACGCAGGCTGCTTCCCTGAGGGAGCCACTCCTGCCTGCTTCGCCATGCTCTGCTTTTTTTGGGGGGGGTTAAAGAGGAAATGAGCAATTAGGCCTTCTGAAAAATTGTGCCACTCTTAATGACTGTTTACTCTGGAAATAGCAGCCCAGAGATGTATTCGAAGAGGAATAGAAAGTAAACAGCTGCACTTGGCTGCTTTGAGCATATTCAAACCTTATTTCATGTTCATTTATAAAATGTTATTGCATTTAGAGCTTGTCATTCAGACTGGTATTCTATGTGGTTGAGTGTATAGCCTCAGAGTGAGAGGGGACCTTCTCCAGGGAGATGTCCTTCACTTCCTGTCCTGCCTGTTTGTTGTGTTGTGTTGTGTGTGGTTTTTTTTTGGTTTTTTTTGGGTTTTTTTTTACTGCTTTCATCTCACCCTTCTTCCTTCAACGTTTGCTGACCTCACATCACTCTTCCTCTTTGGGGCGGCGGGTGGGTGGGGTGGGCGATGTGTTTTTCCTTCTCAGTGTGAGTCTACAGCCAGAGTTCTCTGCTTTCTGATTTTGTGTGTTTGCTGTGCCACTAACTCTTGCTCTGTTTCTTTCCCTTCGCTTGTGCCGCACGCTTCCCCACAGCCTAGCGACTTGCGGAAGCATCGTAGGAAGGTAATGTGGAGGGACTGGTGTGGTTTCGGGCCCATGTGTGCCCCCCATGCTCCTTCCTCCTCACAGCTTCTCAGCATATTTTTAGCATTGCGTTTTTGGCAGAAACGACTGATGTTGGTTCATTACACATACAAGTCATTTCTTATAATTTAATAGGAAAGAAATTCTTATATTTTAGACCTTTATCTGCCTATATGTGTTAGCTCAGAGTTTGTGTATTTTAAATGTGAAGTGTGTTCTTTCCAGTCAGCTGTGCCATGTCTAAACGTATAAATTTCAAAGAGTGCAATTTTGGTTTTTCCACCACATTCATCAATTTCTCTTGACGTTTTGCAAGTCTGATGTAATTGTCTGCTGAGCGGTGTTTGGAAACTGATCGCTCGTTTCTTATACCACGCATCCTCAAACGCACAGCTACCCATTACTGAACTTGGTGCTGTAATTAAAACAAACAGGCTAGTTTTGTTTCTCCAGCTGTGAGCATGGCTCTGTAGAGAGGCCTGGGGCCTGGGGCCATTTAGCTTTCACTTTGCTAATGCGTCTCGTTTACACACAGCCTGTGCAAGATGACAAAGCGACCATCAGGTGCGAGACGTCTCCGCCATCCACCCCTCGCTCCGTGAGGCTCAGCCGAGGAGGACATGCTGCCAGCCACGAAGACATCCGGAGGCAAGTTCTTAGCCTGATGCAGTTCAAGGCTTCCTGGAAGACAAAGGCCCAAACAGCATTTTAAAATCACGTGTTATAAATATCTAATGTGCTTAAGATGTTAACTGCCAACAATGCCAAGCCACCAACATTTCAGTTGTGAAAATTAAGCTTCTAAATGACGCATAAATAAAACCATTTAAAAAAATGTACTAATAAAACCATGTTTTTGACATTTGCACATAATTACAGTGTTAATTTACCAAATGATGGTCATTCTTGTGATATATCCTTGTGTACGTCTTTGTACTGTTTTAATATCTGATGGCATTTCTAGATTTCATTGTCCCTGATGGTAGCTCAGCATGGTTGTTTGTTCCACAGCCCTGCAGCCCTGCAAGACGGTCAAGGCAGCAACCCCAGTAGCAGCAACAGCAGTCAGGACTCGCTCAACAAAGCCGCCAAGAAAAAGAGCATCAAGTCATCCATTGGGCGCTTGTTCGGCAAGAAAGACAAGGGCCGACCGGGGCCCCCGGTCAAAGAGTCCTTCAGTCAAGGTTCCTGTTTCCCCCTTCTCCATCTTTAATCCTCAGCCTTTGATCAAGTAGATGTAGGATTTGCTAAAGCCAGTGCAGTCTTGATTTGTCACTCTTCTGGTCCGACATAACCATTCATGTTCTCAACTCGTTAAAGTCACGCTTAATTAATTTTCCGAGTATTAACGGTCCCGATGATCCTCGCTTTTGAAACAATTCTAATCGTTTTTGATGTCCTTGCAGCAGGCACGCCGGAGGCAGAGGGCTCCCAGGATCCCATGGTGCTCAGCAAGCTCGGCGGCCCTGGCGAGAAGAACAGGAAGCTGCAGAAGAAGTAGGTTAATGCCCTCTGTCCGGCCCCTCCACAAGGATTACACCACCCGTGATTGGCAAAGCGCAGGCCGTTGGTGCCCTTAGGCCTTCGTACAGAGGAACCCATCACTCTGCATGTCAACTGGGCAGTGTGCTGCACTCTGCAGGGTTGTGGATGTTTGAGACATGCCTAGCTCAAAGCCTCACTGTTTGTGCCCCCTAGAGACACATGTTGGCTGTGTTTACAAGCCTCCCTGACACCCAGTGGCACTCAGTACCAATGACTCGCTCAGTCTGCATTGGCATCACAGGCATGTTGAGCCTCCCGACCCCGCCCCTTTCAGCACGTCCTGCACCAGGCTTTAGCCCGCTACACAGTCTTGCTCTCAGGCCTTTTGTCTTCCCATTGGCTTTTAAAACATAAACATCTGTAGTATGAGGGCAGCTGGCGTGAGTATGAGCAAGCAAACAGAAAATGGTAATCATGGCTGCTCATCAGGGACAGTGTTTGCATGCATTCACTGCTCAAATGCATTCATATGCATTCACCATTCATTTGTTACTTTAAAAAAAAAAAAAATCCATGGTTCATTTAATTTTAGATTAATCCATTTTTATTTCTGGGGTCCCACTTCATATCATTTTTTAAAATGTTATTTCAAGCATATATTTCACGTAGCAGCAGGTGCAGTAATTGTGTTCAGTGGATGGAAGTTGCGGCACTTCCCACCTGTATAGAGCTGACTGTACGCAGAGCGTAACACCTTTTTTTCCCCCTCCACATCACTCTTTAGTTGGCTGATTTTTGTTTTTGTTTGTTTGTTTTTTCCTCTTATTCCATTCCTTTCTTCATGTCATTTGTAGTCCAAAAACAGGGTAAGTGGCTTCATTTTGCTTTCGCTTCACCTTAGTTCAGACTGAGTAGAGCATGGTTGGCATGAAACACCTCCCGCACACCACCCACGGCCGCTCCCGAGTGCCTGCTCTGCCCATACTAACCCACGCTACACTGCACTACACCTTTATATGCAGCTATTACTCACACAGGGAGCCCTGCATTCACCTGACGTTAAAGCGCTAGAACTCAGCAGGTTAGATAGTAGCGGCAAGATCTCAAAAGGAAGAATGAGACCATCTAGTGGCTACAGCTGGTACTGCTGTCACCTGTTACTCACTAATCATTTGTAAACATTATTGAAATTGTTTGTGTGTGTAGAGCTCAAAGGAAAATATATATCAAATAATATCATTTTCCATTATCAAATATTCATTTATTAAGGTCATGTGTGTGAGTTCGGTCAGTATGAGCCTATATTCCACATCATAATGTCTGCCAATGGTTACTCTGTGCATTCACATCAAGCAGTTTCCTTGGGAAAATGACAACATCTTGGAGCAAACTGATCTTGTCTATTTATTACTCAATGAAAGCCTAAATTTAAAAAAAAAATCTGAAATGTTATGATTTGGTATATTAGAGATAGAGGTTAGGATTTAGTTAGGATACTGCAGACATTGATTTTACAATGACACTGAATTGATCATTGTCAGGTGGTTTTCAGTTTCACTTCAGCTGGATGTTATGACTCTACTGATCTGAGTTATGGAATGACTCTTTCTGATGATCTGAACTGTCCAAATTCTCTCTCTCTCTCTCTCTCTCTCTCTCTCTCTCTCTCTCCTTTTTTCATGTGTGAGGGCTTCTAGTGTGGGGATGCTTGTGATGCATGTTTCTACCTGGAAGATGTGTTTTCAGTGCCTGTAAAACCATCAAACTTCTGCATCAGCATGTGTGAAAATGTCTTTTGGTGTATTGTGTTCTGCAGGAGGGCTTTAATCTGTGTGGTGTGATTGTGCACTGGGTCTGATGCTCTGGTTTTGGGGGTGTGTGTGTGTGCAAGCGCGTATATATGTGCGTGTGTGTTTCTGCCTGTGTACGGGGTAAGAGATGTGTGTCTTTCTGACCCTCTTCCCTGCATTTGCAGGCATGAGCTGCTGGAGGAGGCCCGAAGACAGGGCCTGCCCTTCGCCCAGTGGGATGGTCCTACTGTAGTTGTCTGGCTGGAGGTATGACCCACAAATGCACTCTACTCCTCCTGCTGTCTGCTTTGGATGAGGCACACTATTCTTATGGGCTGCTTTTGTGGGGACCAATCTAAGAATCAGTGGGTATCAGTAGTAAAAGGTCAGTGCTTTTACTGTGGGATGTTCCCCAGATGACCTGCTCTCCCTGTCGATACAGAACACTGTGCACCTGTTTATTGGGTCTGCTCATGAAATTTGAGCAGCTACAGCGATTGAAGTTTAATGACAGCGATGAAGTTTAATGACCCACATGATAGCAGTGATTAGTAAGAGTGATTTGTGCAAGCCCCTGACCCTTGTGTGGCTGCGCAGCTGTGGGTGGGCATGCCGGCCTGGTACGTGGCAGCCTGCCGTGCCAATGTGAAGAGTGGTGCCATCATGTCTGCCCTGTCTGACACGGAGATCCAGCGGGAGATCGGCATCAGCAACCCCTTGCACCGGCTCAAGCTGCGCCTCGCAATCCAAGAGATCATGTCCCTGACCAGCCCTTCAGCACCTGCTACTTCCAGAACGGTAGGTGGTGCCTGTGTGGCCGCATGCACGCGCGCATGCACGAACAAATGCGCACCTATATTTTATTGACTTATATTTGCTGTATTATTACGTCACTTTAGAATGGATGCACTTTTGTTTTCAGTTATGTACCACTACACCCTGACATGACAGGATAAGACAGTCTATTTCTAGATCAGCCTGTCATATTTCTTTATTCATATACATTCTAGTACTGACAGATATGAAAAGATAATTTACTTTAGTGCTGATGCTTATTTGTTATTTGATTTAACTACTATTGCCAGATCAGGCTCAGTAGCATGATTTTGTTAAAGGATTGTCGTAGTGTCCAGTCTTGCACACTCCCTCACTCCCTCTGATTGGAGCATGCCCCTTACCTTCCTCACTCGCACTAACAAATCCACCAGCAGGACTGAACACCGGTGACCCCCCCCCCCCCCTTTTTTTTTTTTGCTGGTCATTACGTGGATTTACTATTGATCTGAATGCCTGGTGCTTAACAGCTGTTTCCGCCCTGCAAAACTGATCTCTTCTTTTACTCATCCTTCTCTCCTCTGTCCTCATCCTTCTCTCCAATCATTTTCACTTGTCACTCACGGAATTGTGCTTCACCACGGGCCACGTGATTGTGGCTGGCTGCGCGCCGGTGGGTCATGTGATCGGGCGGGATTAGTCCACGGGCAATGTTTGGGTTACACATGAGGAGATGGAGAATCTTGCAGCCACGCCCCCCACGGTTAGTCACCTGATCTACCCGCCATGCGGCTGGGTTCACTGGTAGCCACTCCCATTACACGTTTCCGTTTGCCTCTCTCTGTTTGTGGTGTGTGTGTTTTTTTTATTTTTTAAATTTTTTTATTATTTTTTTTTAATTGTTTTGGTTTTTGTTCATTGAATATTGAGTCCTTTTGTAGTGTACAGTATTGTTCTTCTATGTCTACATTGTGTGTGTGTGTGTGTATGTGTGTATTTTTGAACATGTACAACTAGAACTATAGTTAAAGTAAATACTTTTGTTACTGTTCTAAGTCCATACTTGACTGCTGCAGGTATTGAGTGTTGTGGTATTTTTTTGTATAGCACTGTCTGTACTTTTCCACTGCCTCACAAAGTTATGTTAACCACTGCTAATGCTTCACTAACGACCCTCTCTGGATCTCCCTCATGCTAACGCTAACATTGCTAACTCCAGGAGGATGACGAGGGTAGCTGGGCCCAGGTTTGCATCTCTGTCTCTCCATCTTTTGCTGTTTCAATCTGTTTAAAAATCAGAACACAATCAGAAAATGTTTCTTTTTGCTACAATGAACTAATTGTTTTTCGGTATTAGTATTACTTCTCCTGCCTTATTATTCTTTATTTAATCTACAACTGCTGCAATAATTGTTTTAATTTAATTATGGATATAATTTATAATCATGTATATTAAAATATATTGAGGACCTAGGTTGGGATGTAGGTTTAAAAGTGGTTGTGATCTGTCCTGGCATATTGTAAACTACCTTTTTAATAATTTTTTTTCTTCAAATTATGTAGGTATATAACTAATGCAAATCTGTTGGCACGGTCAGTCAGATTGCTATGATGGCGTTAATTGTCTGCCTTGATAAAAAAACAGACTAAAAGGCTGCTTTGCAAAAAAAATTAAAAAATTTAATCAATCCACACATTTGCTTTGATAAAAGAATTTCCTCAAAACTTTTTTTACCAGAAACAACAAAAAGCATGATTTATGTGTTGTGTGTAGACCCTGGCCTATGGCGACATGAACCATGAGTGGATTGGAAACGAGTGGCTTCCCAGTCTGGGCCTGCCCCAGTACCGCAGTTACTTCATGGAGTCTCTGGTGGATGCCAGAATGCTTGACCACCTCACCAAGAAGGACCTCCGTGGACAGCTCAAAATGGTGGACAGCTTCCACAGGTAGAATACTCTAATGGTGCCATGTCCTGTGCTAGGATGCTAAAGCTTCCCTCAGCACGTTGAATTTGGGATATTTGTTCTTTCCTTTGGTAATAGAATTCCAGTTTGCTTCTTGCAAAAGTACTCCAGGCTACAGTATATTCAGTAGGCGCGGTCCCTTTATAGCTGATGTTAACGCTGCAAATGGTATGATTAAGAGCGTGAACTTGGATTTAAAATGAATACTGCCCCACTTCCAAAGCCCCACCCTACATAGGAGACTGCTGTGCACATTGTGAAATTGCTGGCCAATTAACAAGCAGAAATAAATCTTGTAGGCATGAGACCTAATCTGCAGTAATATCTATTTGGTAAAAGAATTACAATCCCTTATTTTCAGTACTTGGGATATATGATAACAGAAGCTGTTAGTAGTGCTAAATAAGCTATAAATCACTTATGACAAAACTGTAAGAGCACAGACAGACACCAAGCTTGTATGACTGAGCAATTCAAGATATTTTCTGCAACTTTTACATAAACAGCGCTAACCAGTAGTCTTAGCAAGCTAATGTTAACCTGACTGCAACATCACAGTAAAATGAGAAATGCGCTATGGAATGTTACTTTAAGTGTTATCATCTTGGCTTTGTATTTTTTTTTTTCCTTAAAAATCAAAGTGCAAATAAATCAAGCAGGTGTAATTAGCTAGGTATGTCAAATATGCAGCTAACTGCATCCATTTTGAATCCTTTCAGGTCCCGTAGCTCTTTCCACTTCTGACAAGCCGCTCCCATGTTTATACATGTTTTGTCCCAAGTTTGGTCTGATTCTTTTCGGTTTGCTTTACTTCATTTAGCGTCATCTGTGTACTTATCTTTGGAGTGTAAGCTTTTATTGCCAAAGGAGAGATGGATAGTTTTTTTTTTTGTTTTGTTTTTTTTTGTTTGTTTTTTTGTTTTTTTTTTACACTGATGGTGGTTGTTTATCCACCATTGCTTTTGCAAAGTTCCTGAAGCCCCTCACTGACTGCTCTTGACTGAGTGAGAGCATGCAGTGATTCACAAGCCTCCAGACACTCCTCATGGCTCTGATTTGGTTGTTTTGATTCGGGCATGGTGGATTGTTGTATATGGAATCAGGAGGACTAGGAGGAGCCAGAAGAGCCTGATTTTCCGCACATATCTCTCTCATGTATTACTGTAGTCTCATACACTACTGTCAGCATATAGTGACAGTTTCAGCAATTATGACAGGTTATTTTTATATGGATTACCTACTGCTGCTTTAATTCATGTAAGAGTGAAACATGGAATTTAAATCAAGTACTGCTGGGTTAGGTTAATACATCAATTTATGCTGACAATATATGTTGCTGCAATTTGGCAGTGTGGTAACATTTTAAGTTATTAGTAAATTTACAAAGTATTTGTCAGGACATGGATCTACCATTTGTTATTTCTCAGAAAATGGATCTACCATTATTAATACGAACATGAGGCTTTTATATATATTTTAAACTACAATAGTGAATTTATTTATGCTAACTGTATGAGTAATTTTTAAACTAATGTTTTTAATGGTTTTAATGGTGTTTGAGAGAGAATACTTGGAAACTTGTTGGATACAGGCATGTGTGTGGTTAATTGAACAAAAACACCTTTTCTGCAAATTATATAGATGTTTCATAGACAATATTCATAGTTCTTAGGGCCCCATTACCTACACCTTTTGTGATCTCCAATTCTAGGACCATAAAAGGGTGCAAAATTAAAAAAACAACAACTCAGAGATGCACTCTATAAGGGCTTTTCTTTTATAACAGGAGTGTTTCTTCAGGGTGGCCTTTACACCAACACAGCAAACAAAAAAAATGTACTAAAGCCAACTCAACCACTAACTTTAATTCCCTAAAAAAAAAAAAAAAAGAAATTCACAATTCTCCATGTTTCTGACTGCTTCTCCTAATGGATAAGCATTACATCTAACCACTCAAGGCCCTGCACATAAAACCTCTAAAGCTCAAATACACTCATAAGGCTCTAAGAACCTAATTAGACAGCGAAGTACTAACTCCTAAGGCTCTAATGAAAGAACCTGGGACAGAAAAAGGGTACATTCAAATTCAACACCCCAATCTCAAGGAGAGCGTACAACAGACAGTGATTGTACAAACTCTGAGCCCTACAGAACTGTGTCTACTGTGGTGCGCATAGCGACTACTGACCAAGAAACCATGGGCACCAACACATAAGCGACACCGGCATTTAAAGAGAGGTTGATTTGTCCCATTGGCCAATCGGGTCGTCTGTGTTGATTAACGATGAGTTATCTCTGCAGCTCACAGGTTTTCTTATAGTCTGCCCTCGTGTGGGTAACTTGTAAAACAACTGTGGCATTTCCAAATTCACACTTGGCTAAATTTAAGTGTAAGAGAAGTGGTCTGCAAGCAATTAAAAACAGTTTCAAGAGTTACTAAGTGTTCAAACCAGGTTGCCGAATGTACATCATCCAAATAAGCCTCATCCTTGGATATCCCACTCAGTATGTTATTCATTAATTGCTGGAACATAGTAGGTGCATTTTTCATGCCGAAAGCCATGACAGTGTATTGGAGACAATACAGTCCAAAGTTTGCATCACATAATCCATCTCACTGAGCTTATTCATAATGATATATGTTTCTGAAAATCTCATTTGCAATGAAGACCTTACATGAGGCAAGAAAACCAACACCTCATCAGCTGTCTGAAATAAAACTGCTACAGTCCGTTCATCATATCTTTTCATTTTCGATTGTGTTGTGGCTAACTCCTTTTTAGCTGTGCACATTGTGAAATGTCAACATTGCTGGCCAATAAACAAGCAGAATTAAATCTTGTAGGCATGAGAAGTAATCTGCAGTAATGTCCATTTGGTAAAAGAGCTACAGACTGTTAGTAGCACTAAATAAGCTATAAATCACTTATGACAAAATTTAACTGTAAGAGCACAGACAGACACCAAGCTTGTATGACTGAGCAATTCAAGATATTTTCTGCAACTTTTACATAAACAGCACTAACCAGTAGTCTTAGCAAGCTAATGTTAACCTGACTGCAACATCACAGTAAAATGAGAAATACGCTATGGAATGTTACTGTAAGCGTTATCATCTTGGCTTTGTAGTTTTTTTGTTTTGTTTTTTTTTTTCCCTTAAAAATCAAAGTGCAAATAAATCAAGCAGGTGTAATTAGCTAGGTATGTCAAATATGCAGCTAACTGCATCCATTTTGAATCCTTTCAGGTCCCGTAGCTCTTTACACTTCTGACAAGCCGCTCCAATGTTTATACATGTTCTGTCCCAAGTTTGGTCTGATTCTTTTAAGTTTGCTTTGAATCTGAAATAAAACTGCTACAGTTCGTTCATCATATATTTTCATTTTTGATTGTGCTGTGGCTAACACCTTTTTAGTTAGTTCACAAGCAGACTCTAACCATTCTTTAAAAGGACTCTCATAATCATTGCTTTGTAGCCATCTGTCTTTCAAAAGTTTGAGGTCCTCTAACCATATGTCCAAACACTAATTGAGCAGGACTAAAACCAAGAGACTGCTGAACAGTCTCTAGAACCAGAGAGGAACCAAGACACAAACCATCCCTGTCTGGCCAACAGCAATCACCACAATAGTAACAATTTTAAGGAATAAAGAAAGAAATAACAATAAAATTAAGAGAAGCAATTAATGTCTAGTCTGGTTTTCTAGTCCTAGTCTTGACCCGATGGTGTGCACATGTCCAAGGATAGAGCCAGAAGGAAACACAGGCATGAGTGCACCCTGGAACATCAGCACATTGCCGCTCTCAGTCAGCAAACTTGAATGATAAAAGAGAGGTGAAGTGACAGCATCATAACATCCCAGTTTACCATAACTCTCAATGCCCATGAACCCCTAGATCTACACCTTTACCTCAGATGGGAAGTAGTTCATAAAATGCCTAACTGTACAGATAAGTTTTCAGCTTAGCCTTAAGTATTGGGACTGTGTCTGAGTCTCAAACATTTACAGGAAGGTTATTCCATAGTGTGGGAGCTTTACAGGAAAAGGCTCTGCCCCTTGCGGCAGATTTTCTTATTCTTGATACTAGTAAAGAGCCTACACCTTTTGCTCTAAGCAGACATGGTGGATTTTAATATACTAAGAGTTTTCTAAGGTACTGTGGGGCAAGACCATTTAGTGCTTTGTTGGTCATTAGAAGTATTTTATAATCGATGTGGAATTTTACTGGGAGCCAATGTAAACTAGCTAAGATGGCAGTGATGTGATCAAATTTTCTCGTTCTAGTAAGAACAGTGGCTGTTGCATTTTGAACTAGCTGGAGCTTGTTTAGGCACTTAATGGTACAGCCAGGTAGTAATGCATTACAGTAGTCCAATCTGGAAGTGATAAATGCATGGACTATCTTTTTTGCATCATGTGAGGAGAGCATGTTCCTAATCTCTGCAATGTTCCTGAGTTGGAGAAAGGCGGTCCTAGAAATATTATTTAAATGAGCTTTGAATGAGAGATCCATAATAACTCCAAGATCTGTTAAAGGAAGATGTGATTGGGAGATCATTGAGATTCATTGAGTAAATAGACAGTGAGGACCTAGCTGTCTCTGGGCCTAATGGAAGCACCACTGATTTGTCAGGATTAAGTGAGAGAGAGTTCAACATCCAGTGTCTTACGTCCTTTATGCATTTGTCAATAATACCAAGATGATATATGTCTCCTGGTTTGGCTGAGACATATAGCTGAGTATCATCAGTGTAGCAGTGGAAACTAGCACAGTGTTTATGTATAATGTCACCTAGAGGTAGCATAAATAACGAAAAAAGCAAAGGCCCTAGTGCAGATTCTTGTGGGACACCATAGCTAACCTTGTAGTCTGCTGAGAAGTCTCCATTTATGTTAATAAACTGGTAGTGTCCGGCTAGGTAAGATTTAAACCAGGAAAGGACTATTCCCCTAATTCCAACAACATTTTTTGAGTCTGTCTAGTAAAATGTGATCTATAGTGTCAAATGCTGCACTAAGATCTAGCAATATAAGCAAAGAGACATAACCCTGGTCAAAAGCCGACAACAGGTCATTAACCACATTAATTAGTGTTGTCTCCATGCTATAACTAGGCCTAAAATCTGACTGAAAAACTTCATGTATCTGATTCAAATATGAGCTTAGCTGCTGAGCTACAGCTAGGATCTTGGAAATAAATAGAAGGTTTGAGTTCGGACTGTAATTTGACAGCTGACATGGGCCAAGTTTAGATTTTTTGATAAGTGGTCTGATTAAACCTGCTAATTTGAATGATTTAGGAACATAGCCAATGTTCAAGGAGGAGTTTATTAAGTTTAGTAAAGGATTGATTACTTTAAGTAGGATTTCCTTAAAGTGTGGACAGTGAATCTAGTAAGCAAGTGGAGGGTATGAGCGTGAGATCACAGATGCAAGTTCTGGCTCTTGGATAGGTGTAAAGGATTCTAGAGTCCTTTTTGGCTGGGTTATGATCTCCGAGTAGCTGCCCAATGTCGAGTTAATACTCTGAATGTTGCCTCTAATGTGGTTAATTTTCTTATTGAAGAAATTCATGAACTCATTACTACTGTGTGATGCAATCTGAGCAGTGGTGTTAGTTTTATTCCTAGTAAGATGTGCTATTGTACTAAATAGAAATCTAGGATTATTTTTATTATATCTAGACCCTAATAGAAAATAAGATGTTCGAGTGGTAAGAAGTGCCTTTGTGTACTTGAGAAGGCTCTCCTTCCATGTAAGCTGGAAGACTAAAGCCATTTATGTTACCAATTTACTATTTTTCGAGTGTTTTGTTATAAATTGTGAATGTGATATTATACCAAGGTACAAATTTTTTGTTCTTAATTAATTTATTCTTAAGTAGAGAAACATCACTGAGTGTGCAGAGGAATACTGACTCTAAGCACAGTCATTTGATCAAGTTCTGAGGGGTTTGAGGGTATCCTAGTCACAAATGATAAGCCTGGGAGATTCGCAATAAATCTACAGTGGCTGACGTGATTGTTCGTCTGGTATGATAGCTAGGCGAGATTACTATATTGTGGCTTATATGTAGTTCAAACGAAATGATGGAATGGTCTGAGATGACATCCGACTGGGGTAGTATAACTATGTTCTCTATGTGTACACTGTATATCAGTGTATATCACCAGAGTCTCACCAATATCTCAGAGGGTCTTGTGCACCATCAAAGTGAATATTGAAATCACCAACAATATTGGCACTTTCTACGAGTGACTAGATCAGAG